>NW_020450768.1:134103-151894 GCF_003343035.1 Apteryx rowi
GAAAGGTGATGGAGCAGCTCGTCCTGGGGGCCATCTCTAAGGCTGTGGCGGACCAGAAGGCGAGCAGGAGTGGTCAGCGTGCCTTCCCCGAGGGGAAATGATGCTTAACCGATCTGATAGCCTTCTATGCTGGAATGACTGCCTGGGTAGATGAGGCGACCTTGACTTCAGGAAGGCTTTCCACACTGTCTCCTGTAACATCCTCATAGGTAAGCTCAGGAAGTGTGGGTTAGATGAGTGGCCGGTAAGGTGGCTTGAGAACTGGCTGGCTGGCAGAGCTCAGAGGGTTGTGATCAGTGGTGCAGAGTCTAGCTGGAGGCCTGTAGCTAGCGTTGCCGCACCAGGGGTCAGTCCTGGGTCCAGTCTTGTTCAACTTCTTCATCAGTGACCTGGCTGAAGGGACAGAGTGCCTCCTCGGCAAGTTTGCTGATGATACAAACCGGGGAGGAGTGGCCAATACCCCAGAGGGCTGTGCTGCCATTCAGAGATACCTGGACAGGCTGGAGAGGTGGGCGGAGAGGAACCTCACGAAGTTCAACAAAGGCAAGTCCTGCACCTAGGGAGGAATAACCCCATGCACCAGTACAGGTTGGGGGCTGACCTGCTGGAAAGCAGCTCTGCAGAGAAGGTCCTGGGAGTGCTGCTGGACACCAAGTTAAGCATGAGGCAGCAAGGTGCCCTTGTGGTCAAGAAGGCCAATGGTATCCTGGGGGGGGTGGGGGAGGGGGGTGCATCAGGAAGAGAGTGGCCAGCAGGTGGAGGGAGGTGAGCCTCCCCCTCTACTCAGCCCTGCTGAGGCCACATCTGGAGTACTGCATCCAGTTCTGGGCTCCCCAGTACAAGAGGGATGTGGCACTACTGGAGCAAGTCCAGTGAAAGGCTACAAAGATGATTAGGGGACTGGAGCATCTCTCTTATGAGGAAAGGCTGAGAGAGCTGGGCCTGTTTAGCCTGGAAAAAAGAAGGCTGAGAGGAGATCTTATTAACGTGTACAAGTATGTGAAGGGAGGGTGTAAAGAGGATGGAGCCAGGCTCTTTTCAGTGGTGCCCAGCGACAGGACGCGAGGCAGCGGGCACAAACTGAAACACAGACAGTTCCATCTGAACATGAGGAGAAACTTCTTGACTGTGAGGGTGACAGAGCACTGGAACAGGTTGCCCAGAGAGGTTGTGGAGTCTTCTTCTCTGGAGATATTCAAAACCCGCCTGGACGCGATCCTGTGCAACGTGCTCTAGGTGACCCTGCTTGAGCAGGGGTGTTGGACTAGATGATCTCCAGAGGTCCCTTCCAACCTCAACCGTTTTGTGAAATAGTGAGAAACCTGAATAGTGTTCAGGACTGTGTAATGTGTGCTGGCAGATGTCCAGGAGAAACAGCTGTTGTTCATGGGCAGTGAAGGTTTATATACTGAAGAAAGACAGAAGGCAGCTCTGTTCCACTTATGTTGCCTTTCCATAGGTCATCTAAAGCATGCAAGTGCTTTGCAAAAGAAGGTAGGTATTGCTGTTTTTCAGGCAGGGGAGCAGAAGCAAAGAGCCATGACTCAAGTTTCTTGATGTCAACTAGTGACTCAGAAGCAAGGAGTCTTTCGGCCTTGTGCGTGGTCTCCTATTCTTCACCTTCTCCTGTACAGGGCAGATAGCAGCAGTGTTACCAGCAAGGATTCCAACCAAATCCTGGAGAAGTTTCCATCTGCTCAATTACTTTGGACAAGGGCAGTACTAGGTGCCTCCTACACAGTGGAGAGCCCATCATTCCCCAGTGGAAAAGTGATTGGGTTCCAGTGTTCTGGCACGTTCTCAGTGAAACCTAGGGGGGCAAAGGAGGGGAAAATCTTTGTTTCTTACTGTTTAAAGCCCTCAGGAAGTGAGATGTGTCCTTTGCTCCCTAGAGGGGCAGCTTGGCATACACTCCTCACCTCCAGTTGCTCATATGTGTCTAATCCTTTCTGTGCTTGCACCACTGCTACTTCTTATTTCTCTGGTTCACAAACACAACACACTCCCTGATGAACTTCAGGTAGGTATTCCCATTCATGAAAGAAGGAGTAGGGGCAGAGAAGTGGGATGCCCAGTAGGTCTTAAGTGCTATAATCCATCGCCATATGTTGCTGTCATAAGGTACACCCGGCCTTCTAGGAAAAAGCCGTGGCAGTCTCATCACATCTAGTCAGTTGTTGTAACCCCAGACATGGCAGTGGCCATCATCTTCCCAGGCTGAGCGCAGTTTCTGATGGACTTTAATCTTGGTTTCTGTGCATGATGGTCTTGTGATGGCCAGTTGATGATAAGGTCCCAAGGAGAATCCTGGCTATGTCACATGCTTCACACAGGAACTCTGTTTGCCCAGGTGCTCATCCCAGATGCAGGTCTAGCTGGGTACAAGTGTGTGTGGGGGGAAGAATGAAAGAAAGAAGAAGGAAAAAAAAAGAACGGTTTAAGTACTTAGTAAACATTTCTCCTGGCCAGAGTTCTTCCCCTCCCTCTGCCTTTGTTTCCAAGGGTATCAAATAAATATAGCAAAGCTGAGCAATACACAGACATCCCTACACATGCAGTCCTTCATCCCACCACTCACCTCTGCTGCAATTCTGGGCACAACTCTGTGCAACTCTGCTATTGCCTCTTGGAAGGTACTCCTACTGTTTTTCTCCCTGCCTCCAAGAGTGCAAAACATGGCTTCTGAACACTCCCACTCTTTCAATTTGCTTATGCTTACATAGTCTGCAGCCCCGAGTTCTGAAATAGCTTTGTCCAGGAGGAAAACAAAACATGTGTCTTGTGGCTAGGAACAGCACACAGTCCAGTGTTATGGAAACTATTAGGCTCGCCAGCCACCATAACAGGGTCCGACCCTAGGTTCCCGCTGAGGCAGAAGTTCGAAGTCAGATTGGAGAGAAATAAAATTTAATGATACATGTGTGGTAATTACAGCTTGAGCTGGGTGCCTCCGAAGAGGGACCCCGAACAAAGAAATCCCTGGGCAATTATACCCTTACAATCTAAATTCCCTGCCCCTTAAGCAATAGTTTGGACCAATAGTAATAGTTAGGTCTGGGTTCATCCCCTTCTTCATTGGGCCCCTTCATTGTCTCTAGGCAGGCTGCTTCTTTTCTTATCTTCAAGGTTTGCTACTCCTGCTGTCCATGTAACTTCTTTATCCCTCCAGCTTGAACCAGCTCTGGGGCCCCCTTTTACTTATCTAGGTAAAAATTCACACCTTGAGGCCTAAGGCTTCAGCAAATTTAGCTACTAATGCTAAGCAAGTTATGCTAAGCAATTAATTCTAGACAGCTTCAGTCCGATATTCTCTAACATCCAGAAACCAGTGTGCTCCTCTACTCAGCAGTCATCCTGATCACCAGTGCTCCATTACCACAGGAAAACCATGGTGTCTTTATGGGAACAATCTACACAAACAGTGAAGCCCAGGTCCTCTATTCAAGGAAGCTGAGCTCATGGCTTATATTTTGAAGGGTAATCTGACCCATCCCTTGCTGACTGCAATCTGCTGCAACTATTCTTCTCCATTTTTTTGCCTATATTCTTCATTCTTCCTTCCCTTCCTCTTGTGTCACAACCCCATTGACAAGCTTGAAATAACCAAATTAAGCCATTGCAGTCTTCATTTGGCTTTTAAGTTCTCCCTCCTCCCTGTCAGTTAGTCTTTGACACAAGTGCATTAAAGGCCCATAGACTGATTGAATATGCCCAATATACTGAGGTTTCATTCTTGGTTGGCCCTAGGAACTCTCAGTAAATGGGAGATCAATAAAAGCACTGGCATTGCTTTAAATGACACAAATGCCAGAAGGCTTAGTTCAGTGTAGCACACATGCATAGGATTCCAAAAACCAGACTATGACCCATGGAACATCATGCTTATTGATAAATCTTCCCAACCAGTTACAGTGGAGGGAAAGCTAGCCAATTGCCTCCTGAAGCATTTAACATCTTCCTTGTCTGAAAAAGAACTTTCTTGAAATGCAGCATTATGGAAGGGAATAGCAGCCACAGAGTTTTATAGAAACTGTATTAAAAGCCTGCAGAATGTAAAAGAAAATGAGTATTTCTATATCTACTATAGAATTTAATAGATGAGTCTTTTGCTATAGCAAGACCACTTTCTCAACTCTCTAGTTCTCATAAGAATTAGGAGAACAGATAAATAATGCAGACTAACAGAAGCTGCCTGACAAAGCACTATGTAGGTATCTAGAGACATGTCTACATTTTGTCCCACCAGGTGTGTCTTTCAGGAGAGCAGTTTGAGATGCTTGAAATATTACACCATCCTGGACATCTCAAGGTAAAGTCTTTTTCAACTAAGACTGACTACTAGAGTTCTAGCTGCTATGTCATGTTTGTGTATCAACCTGTGTGATCCCAGCTCCTATGGTGACTGAGGCACTGTCATACTCATTCTCAGATTTTGTCTGTTAAGGCTGCAGGGAGGTGACTAGGCCCTGGTTTGAGTTTAGATAGCTGAACAGAAGGTAAGAATTTCTGACATGTCATGACAAAGTGCTGGACATGAGAGAAAATAATGTGAGAAGCTGGCAAAAATTACAGATAGCACTGTGAGGGGTGGCTGGATTTCACAGGTGGTTACTGGGCAGTTATGTGAGAAAAGGCAGAAATTTACAGGTAACTGAAGGGGAGTATTGGACGCTTTTGGAGGATAAGAATCTTGTAAGGCCAGCAATACCTAGGTGACTGCATCAGTAATACCAGGTAGGTCTGATATTACCTAGGTAACTGTATCACAAATAACAAATTTGGGTACAGCTGTAGCAAAACCAGGACCAATGAGGAAAAAAGTAATTAGCGGTGTGTTGTTTATCTGAGAGGGAACAAGGGCAGATAAAGTGATGCATCAAGGAAAATTGGGGAAGAACAAGCTTGGAAAAGGGAAAGAAGTGGGAGGATAAAAAGGGCTGACTGACTGCAAGTAGGCAGCTGATCTTGTCTGCTTGACAAGCTTGAAGCTTGTTTGGCCAAGCCCTTTCCCTAATCACTGCAGTCTGTCCAACTGTCTTATTAAACTCTGTTCCTATTTTTTGTGCAAGTGTGCTCTCTTTTATGTGTACATGCATATGAGATCTGCTAACAAACTTCAGGCTGTACTAGCTAGGGATTAGCAGAGCAGCATCTTGAGAAACTTAAGGTCAGAACTAGAGATTGGATGAAGTGGCCTACGGTAAGGGAACGGATTCTGGACAGACATAAGGTCCACTCCGAGTCTGAGCGATCCACAAATGTGAGCGTGCATGTGAGCAAGGATATGCGTATGTTCTCCCCTGCCTGTGTTGCAGCAGGGGCGACACTGAGTCACGCTATTGCAAGATACTCCAAAGTGTTTTAGCAGGGCATTTATCAGAAGCCCACAGTGGAAATTGCCCAGACTAGCCTCTGCTCATGTCAAGAGAGTATCAGACTGGAAGCACTCTCAAAGAAAACCCACAACTGGCAGTTTGTCTCTTCTGCCCATGTCTCTTTTTCCCTCTAGGCCTAGACCTAGGTTTAGGGCTTTCCCCTCAGTCTTGGCTCTCCTCCCTGAAGAGAGATGTGCTGTGTAGCTTTGATCAGTTTTCACAGCTGTCTGTTATGATGTCGTGATCAGAGAATGATGATTTCAGTCAGGGCTGCAGGAGGCAAACTCCTCACTGGAGGACATTTGCAGATAAACAAAAAAAGAATCAAGACTTCCTGCCCTCCTAGGCAGCATCAGCAAATCAATCCTAAACTAAATATACTTAAAAGACTACTGGCACCTAGCAGTTCCTAACCTTAAAGCTTTCTGAATTCCTTTCTTATTTCCTGCTTTGAGGAGAGGAAACCTTGGGCTCAATCAGAAGCGATGGACTTAACGACTGAATTACTGACAAAAATCTTCTGTTCTGAGATTCACATGGCAGGCTAGAAATCTTTTATCACTATTGGCCTCAAGCTGAGAAGTCACTTGTGCTAGGCACAGACAAAACTGAAGATTAGGGAGTCCAATATTCCACCCCAGAAGGACTGAAACAAATAATTAAGTGCTTTAAATATCTTCTGAGAGACATTCAAACCAAAGCACATAAGTTTAAGCACATAACAAGAGCACATAAGAGAACGTAACCACAATTCTTAAAGGGTACCTAGCCAAATCTGTTTTTGCATTTATGGGGGAAGGGAGAAATTTTGAATGGAAATTTATTTGCCTTTACAAAATACAGAAACTAGTCTGTTGGTGATGTTTTAGAGTAGGTTAGTATTCTTCTAACTTGTAAAGTTATGATTTGTCTATCAACAGCAGGAAAAGGTATTTGATATGAAGCAAGGGGTTGAGTAACCAAATCTTAACATGGTAAAGTCAAGATGGCCTGAGCAATACTGAAAATGGTCTAATGATCACTTATCCAGAAATCACAGAAAAAGCACCATGCTGCTGGAAACAGGATAGTACAGGTGAGAAAATTTGGTGATAGGAACAAGGAGCTTTTGGTCCTTTTTCTAAATTCCCCCCTATGCTTCACCCATTCAGAAAAAAAAATATTTAAGTTATTGCTGCAGTAATTAAGAGGAGTAATAGGGATTATACCTAATTCTTAGTCCTTTGAGGATGTAGGTAGTGATAGCAGGAAGCAGTGGGATTTTGCTACCAAGTCTTCCCATTAAACAGGATGTTAGAAAAAGAGTAGTTTTGCTGAAGAAAAGATACACACACAAAAAAAGATTAGAGGTGCATTGTAAAGCCACACTTGTTCTTCTCTTTTTTGAAATAAGAAAGGTTTGCTAAAAATCAATGCAATTGTGTGAACAATGACAACAGGTAATTCAACACTAGATTCCCACTAATCTTGAGTATACCTATGTTGTCTATGATTGAAAACAGAAGCTTAGAAGAACTCAGAACATAATTAGCTATCTTTGTGTATCATATATTAGATAAGAGTTTCTTCCAGTAGAACTGAAACAAAAATGAGATCCTGCAGTGCAGGGCATAAACCAACCATTGGCTAGCAGAAGTTAAAAAATAAAAATAAATCCCCACAGATCTGTAGTTCTCTACCTTACCAAAAATAGGTTTGCTACATTTCCTTGGTTGTTTTGTACCAGCCAGATCTTTGGGCATGATGGACCAAAGATCAGACACGTAGTCTTCATTAAGCACATCCTGAATTCCAGATAGAGGATAAAAGGTAGTGCACTCTCCCTTAGCATCTCTATTAGAGTTCCTTCTCATGATACAGTGGTGGGATAAATCCCTTTAGTGTATGCTTGGCCTCTCTCTTCCCTTTGGCTTTGATTTCCTTTTCTTTATACCTTTTCATGTTCCTTGACTGCTCAAAAAAAATTTGTTCCTGCCCTCAGGGCTTTAGGTAGGACAAAGAGACCCATGAAACCATGGTGCCTGAGGGAAGAGAAAAATACAGGAGAGAGAACTGGCATTAGACAGTTCATGAGAGTCTTTCACAGACTGTCATTGCCACAGTACCCAGGAAGCTCACATTCTAACACTTAACTTTGTAGTATCCTTTGAGGCAAGATAGTTCTACTATCCTCTTGTAAAGTCTGGCACATAAATTAAACAGTTTGCCTAGGTCATCTCTGTGGTTGTTCAGCCTACTACTGAAACCATTTAAACCATCTCTTCTCTCAAGCTATCACCTGCCTATAAAGTGTTTCCTCCTGAGGCAGAGTAGAACTAAATGCATCCTCTTCCAATTGCTCCTGTCCCCTCCCAAATTAACCTGGCCTTACTCCCAGAATTAAGATCCAAGGCTAAAGCACATTCATTAGGCAAGCAAAAGCAATTATTCATTCTATGCCCCAGCCTGAGCATGCTGCTAAAAGGCAAAGTGAGAAGGGTGAAACTTCAAGCAGGTGCACTGCTGATCCTGAATCCTGACAACAGTAAAGACACTACTCAGCTGTGTTCCCACACAAGCTTTATTAAGTAGGTAGTGACCACAAACTGTGTTTGCTTGAGGTGCATGAGCCATCATTTGTCTGTAAGCAGAAGAATAAGATCTTTTACATGGCACTTTCCTCCTATGACATGAGCTCCACAGAACTGGGATGAGCTGCCCTGTTGCACAATTCAATAAGAGGTCACTTTTCAGTGAAAATATCAGCATCTACTTGACAGGTTCTCTTTTACCATTTCAACTGATGATTGTAATGAGGGCCACTTTAACCATTCAGTAGAAGTCAGTCTTACTGCAACAATGACTCTACCTAGTCCTCTAAGTACATAATAGTAGGACTCTGGAACCAGAAGAGTTAGAGCTTGATCCAAGAGCAACAGCTCTTCACTATTCCAGCCTGGAGAAAGGAGCTGTGAGAGGAAGCTGAACCAAGAATTTATACTGCAATCCAGATAACCTGTTTAAGTATAACTTGACTTGTTGCTCAGTCACATAGAGATCTCTTCCCCAGCAACATTCAGAGCAGCCTAGGCCAATGTGTTTCTGAAGTCAAAGAAGAAAAAATGGTATATTGGGGCTCTCATCCAGGGTGGAAGAGTACAGAAGTGGAACATATGGAGAACGCTCTAAGCCAAACCCTTTACCAGCCCAAATATTCCCATAATAAGCCTACAGGAATAAAGTTACTATTATAATTAAAGGCTAGTTTAAGGCATGTACAGTATTTACAGACATTAAAACTACACTAAGAGGGGAATAAAGTGAAGGGAAGTAAGGACAGAGCTAGGAAGAAGTTCCTAGGCCCTTCCCTATCAGATGTAACTGAGGAGTGTGTCTTTATCTTCTCTAATCCCTTCAGTAGCAAAGGCCATCCGGTGCCTACCTAGATGTTCTCCCAATAATCTCTCTCCAGGGACTTGTCTCTAGCACAAGATTAGAGAGGTTCCATCTTGTCCTGCATAATAGTCTATTGCGGCTCATAAAAGGGAGCTTATAGCAGCCAATGGGCCTGTCTCCCAGCCTAGCAGGAGTCAATAATGCCCTGTATTTCCAGGGGTGGGGGAACTAGTCATAAGCAGATATTGGACATCTTAGATTATGTGAACATATCTCAGAAGAGGAGAGTGCTTTCTGCAATATCAGCATAAGCCAATTTCAGCCCTCGGGCCAGTTTACTTCAGTTCGGGTATGAGCTGAGACCAACTAATGTCTGTTCCTAGGTTTTCATCCTCAAGACCAGGAAAGCTGATATCCAGAAGGATTTTGCTCAGACTGTCATTCATGGTGTCCAGGATCAGGCCCTCCATGAGCGACCGGTTTTCAGTAAGGCCAGAGGCTGGCAGTTCAACAGATGACTGCTTAGTGGATTCATGAATAAAAGTTGGAGAGCTTGTAAGGGGGCCAGGCACCGTTTCAGTGGATTCTGTATTGAGCAGGTCCCGAGGAGATCCAAAGAGGGGATTTTTAAGGGGAGTGCTGTTAAAACCCAGCAAGTCCTGGTTCTCCTGGAGAGGTGTGAATGGCAACTGAAGGGTTCTCACTGGACTGAAGTCCAGTTCATTACTTTCCTTGGCTAATGATGCAGATTTCCAGGGATCAAGGCACCCTAGTGGGGGGGCAGTAGCTGGGACTTTGCTGGGAGTAGAAGAAACTGGCAACTTGCTGAACATCTCCTTGACTGGTGTTTTAAAGGGCCCCTCTTCCTCCTGGGAGCAGCAGAGCTGTGATACATTCTCTAGAGTCTGGCTTTCCTGCAGGAAGGGAAGGTCTGCCCCTAACCGGAAAGGGTCAAAGCCAGTGCCCTCTGGCAAAACAAGGACCGGCTCTTCTGAGCAAGGCAGTGCTAGGCGCTGTTTCCTTCTGGATCTGCCCATTTCCCACCTCTCCTGTCTCTTTATAACTAATGTGTCGGAAACACCCTTAGACGGGGACTTCAATAAGGTGAAGTGTTTCTTCTGCTTTGTGGCCGAGACTGGGAGGAACAAGCCTGGATCTTCCTTTATGGGTAAGGTTGAGGTGAATGGAGACAGCCAGTCATCTGGTTGGGAGCCTTCCTCCTCCTTTATACAGAGGGCCTCGGGGAAAGAAGTTGAATCCTCACCAGGCTGGGAGTTGTTCTCCTTTAGAGAATGGTTTGAGGCAAATAAACTTTCATCACATTGACTCTCCTCCTTGACAGCAGTCATTGGTAAAGAGGATGACTCTTCAGTAGAGAGTGACATCTACAAAAAACCCCACAAGTGATAAGCAGTCAGTAAGCAAGGATCTAACACATCCAAATATACAAATGATAGTGGAAAGAAGAATAGAAATACTGGCAGTAAAGATCTTCAGAAAGCAGTAGCAATAACAGCAGATAGAGATTGGTCTTTGTGTGAAATTAATACAGAGAAGCCTACAGATCACATGGGAAGGATTTTAGCTAAGTGACTGGAAGTCATGCCCTTGAGACCACTATGAAGAACTGTTCTAGGTGGACAGGCAGGAGGAAAGCTAAATATTTTTGGAAAATGTAACCCCTTTGATTTCTCCTTACAATATCTACATGTAAAATAACAAAACGAAGGAGCACAATTTTCACAGAAACAAATGAGGAAACAAAGGAGGAAACAAAAAAAAGGAGGGAATCAAAAGAAAAGAAAAGCATGGGGGAAACATAAATCACAGGAGGAAAGAACATGAAGCAGCAGGCATACAAAGAAAATAGGACTGAGTTAAGAAAGGATGGAAGAAGTTATTGCTTTATAAGGTCTAGGCGTTGAAGAACAGTCAGTGAGATGCCAAGAGTTTAATGTTTAATAGCCATTTTGATTCAGCCCAGAGTTAACTGGTTACTTGCTTCTTGCTAATTCTGTGGAATTCCAAAAACTCTAAGAAAAGACTACATAGGAAGAAGTGTTCTTTCAGTAGCAGCTCCTTATGTTAGGGCTGTCTCTTCAGAGCTGTCAAAATCTGAGTATTTCAGTGACAAGACAGAGCCATTGCTCACATTCTTATTTCTTCAGATCTGAGCAGTAGAGAAAGACCTCTCCCTCCTCCAGCGAATTAAAGCAACATCCTTATAGCAAGTCAACTTGTGGGTAATAGTCACCCTAGGGACAGAAAAGGGCAGCAAGGATTGTCACTGGCTAGTTCTTTGCCATAAGCTTATCTTTTGGAGGACCTAGTAAAGATGCACAAAGGAACCACGCAAAGAACAGGGTCCAAAGAAGGCAACAGCTATGGGGGGAAAAACAACCAAACAAAAAATCCCAACCTTTGGAGCAATGCGCACACGCTTATTGCTCCGGACAGTCTCCGAGCTGTTGAGGGATGTCCCTTGTGCCATGGATAGAGGGACCTTCATAGAAGGCTGCAAGACAAGAGGCTGACTCAAAGGAAACTGGATCGGAACCAGGTAGGAGTTGATGCGAGGAAGCAAAGGCTTCATCTTTCGGCCTGGAGGGGAAAAGAACAGATTTGCTAGCCTCCTGCCCTTCCTCTACTGCCTCTTGAAACCCAGGCACCTGGCAGGAAGTCCTTCTAAATCCCCCTAAAATAACCAGCTGATCAGAGATAGAATCACCAGCCTTCTCTGCTAATTTTGAGGATACAAATCCCAAGCCAGAAGCCCTGATGAACAAGAAAATATAGCTCTTTGTACAAATCCTAGACCTAAAGTCGGAGGGAGCTCTGCTCTCACTCCATTTTGAGCACCTAACTCCCTCCATCTCCCCCCCACTCATCCTCTCTCAGACATAGCAGCACTGTCTCAGCTCCAAACCTGTCAGAAGAGAACAGCTCTAGGAAGCCTTTGAGCAGGCAAGGCTGAGTTACAATTTCCACTTTTTTTTCCTGTGGGAATCTGGGACAGTATCCAAGATTTAGGGGATGGATTCTTTTAGGCCTAGGCTGATGCAGACACTCACGTGCATTTTGAGGTTCAGTTTTGCTGCTGCTGTTGCTTCCCATGTTCTTCTGGGGATCTTGAACATGTCGCTTTTGCTGCTGCAGGCATGAAAAAAAGAAAGAGGAGAAGGAGAAAAGAAAAAGATTTAAAAAGAAGAACCCATCTTTGTACAGCTGCCTCATTCAGAATTGTGAATCCAGAGGTTTGTGCTAAGCTAATACAGAGAGAGAAGCTGTTACCACCAAGCACTCATGCTGGCTCTATTTCTGTGCCACTTGCTATTTTGTGGCATGCCATCTCCAGGCCAGCTACCAACCAAAAGCCACATAGAAAAAGACCTGGCACAACAGAGCTGCTCCAGCTGTGGACTCTGCTGCAGAAGTAACCGGGTATTGGTGTCCTCAGTGCCTGAGCAAAGGCAAACAGGATAACTTCATTGTGTATCGGATCTCTACACAAACCATAGACTGGATGTTTGAGTAGAATAGTGGAGGCAACGGAGGAATCAGAGCTCTAAGCAGATGGAAAGAGGGCCAGGGCAGTAGCGGTGACAGAAGAGTGCTTGATTGGCTGCTTGCACATCTGTCATTGTTAAAACAGCTGGATGCAAGAGAGACAACAAACAGGTTCATCCTTCCAAGTCACAGTGCAGCTATGTTCAATATGAGAAAAGGAGCACACAGAGATCCTACTCTCTCTGGGTCTGAGCCCCAAAACAGATTGGGACTTCAGCCAGGGAGACCAGAATTGTACCTGAAACCTCTGGCTGGGCTTGTTCTCAGAAGGCTCTTTGCAGCCTACTTCAGCAGTAGGCTTCTAGTAGCTCAAAGTTGTACAGTTTTACCAGCTAACAAAAAGCGTATCAGCTGAAGGCAATAGACCTTTGGCTCAACACTTTTCCCCAAAACAGGCATGTGTGGAGCTGTTTGACTAGGTGCAGCAGTGACCCAGCTCCCTCCCCAAGCCTTCTGTCTTTTCCTTCAATGACTGGCAAGAGGAAAATGGAAGCCCAAGCCCCGAGCCAGAGGGAAAGTCTTACTGATTCAGAGTGCTCAGGCGATGTTGGTGACCCCAAGTCCAGCGGCTGGTGGCAGCAAGGCATTGAGAGGGAGAAAAATAAGAGGAAGTTATCAACCAAAGGGGAACAAATGGGGCATTTTAACCTTGTATAATCTGAGCAAACTAGAAATTGAATCTGCCCACCCACTGCAAGAAACAGGAAAGACTGACCACACCTACACCAGACTCTGGTTTCTTTCACAAAGTGATAATTCCTAAAACATCCATCTGGGAAAGGGCAAGTCTGCCTTGTGACTCTTTAGTCAAAACAGCATAGGAACTGTACTAATGACCACTTCAGTGGAAACCTTCCCACTAGGAGTTTACATCAGGCTCCTGGAAACAGGTCAAACAAGCTCATTATTACATTTGGCACGCCACCTGAAGAATACAAATACACATGTCCCAAAGAAGTTCCAGTTTATGTACACAGCCACGACACCTTCTCTTTCAAATACAGAGCTTGTCTATTTGTCAAGCAAGAGAGACCTAATCCAGCTTCTACAAAAAGGCTGATGTCAAAGCAGCTTAACCTTCCTGCTAAAATAAGATGCCTCTGGCAAGTGTGGCGTTTAAGGACTGGATAGACTGTGAGATTTTCTTTGCATGAGGCACTCACCTTAAACACCTGGTCCAATGTCAGGCAACGGTTGGCATCGGGGTGAATAGTCCAAAAGGAGATTTTACCATTAGCAGATGTTTCACGGACAAACATATCATGAAGGGACAGGTTGTGCCGAATAGAGTTCTGGGGGAAAGAAAAAGCGGTAGTTTTATAAGCACAGCAGGACATGCCTCAGACATGACTGCCCTGGCACAATAATTCTGTTCCAAAGTCTAGGTGAAGTGGATCTTCATGTTCGCTGCATACCCAGCCAACCCTGTCATAGAAGCCTCGTATCCTCCTTACTCCCGAGATCCCTATTCTTACTTCAGTGACCAAGCATCCCACCATCTTTCCTATGTGGCATGAGAAAAAAGGATACTGGAAGTGGAACATGGACATCTGGAATGAGAGGGCACTTGGGGCGGGGGGTTTTTAAATTAAAATTAAAATTTCCATCTTGCTCTGCAGGCTGGGGAACAACTTTTCATTTTCATCCAAAAGGCTTACGATATTATCACCCTGTGGCCCACAGCTACTTGGTGGTCTGCATGTTACCTTCCAACCTGGCTTAGCCACATGTTTAAAATAAGGGAAATGATCTTCAATCCAGGTATAGATGTCCTTCAGAGTCATACGCTTCTTCTCAGTGCTGTTGATGGCAAACTGGATCATGGCCATGTAGGAGTAAGGGGGTCGTTCTGATACTGAATCCTGCCAGGAGGAGGAAGATGAAGAGGTAGGAATGGTAGCAGCAGAATCTTCTTCAGTCTGAGATACAGAAGGAATAATACATGAGTGCTTGCAAAGCCAAGGAAAAGGGCCATGGAACACCCCTGGATGCTCCAGGTCCTGCTATTCAAATCAGTAAAGGGGAATCTCTGATTACTTAGAGATTGTCATGCCTGGTTCTTTCAAGCCATCTGACCCACAGGCATTGCTTCCCTATAGTTTTAGTGCATGCTCTGTTGTCTCCTCCTGCTTACCTTGATTCTTTCCTGCAGAGGTATCCGGTTCTCTTTCTCTGTTTCCTGCTTCACAGAACAAGGACTTAGCCCATCAGATCTCATCTTCCCCAGCCACTGGATGTTAGTGAGACTATTATCCAATACAGAGCTAGTTGCCTCACTGCTGCCTGTTGGGATAACAAGCCCATAGCTCTGTTTACTCATGAGTAACACTCTTCCCCCTTAATCCCAAGTGCCGAAAGGAAGAGCCTGGCCACTCTTCTCAAAAAGATCTCTCTGTCTCAGGATAGGGACAAGATAGTATTGCAAAGATAGTGTCTTGTGGATATATCTTGAATTCCTGATTTCATAGGAATCTGCCCAATTTCTGAAAAAAAGCTGCAGCCCGAAAATCCCCATTGAAACCAGACTATTGCTCTCGACCAAAAACAGGACTATGTTGACTAGAGTACTTCAAGAATTCAAGTATTTTTAGCTAAAGGATAAATCTAATAGGCAGAGGCCAAGAAAGGTGATGGCATAAGCTCCAGCAGAAAGATCCCATCACAAGACCTAAGTCAGAAGCTCAGATATCTGCAGATTTTTTAACAGCAGTGATGAAAGCTAACAGATATGGTTTTACTACTTCTGGTGAGGCTGTTTGTAGCAATACAGCTACTGGAGCTGCCTATGGATTCTGACAGACAGTACTATACCATGGGATAAGATTTGTTACAGCCCCAAAGAACCAAAGCTTTTTTTTTTTTTTTTTTTTTTTTAAGTAGTAAACACACATTTGTTCCGAGCAGCCATTCAAAATAAAATCCATCCCACTTCTAGCCTTTGGCCTGAAGCTTCATGAGACAGCCAAGAAGGAAAGAGACTTGCCACACAGTTATTAAAGGAGGGGAAATCATCTCTGCTTCAAAGTTCTAGGCCCATGTGTTTTGCTGCTCATTAGAATGCTCTGTGCTAGTCTTGATTCCAGTCACAAAACTTTTGCTAAATGGAAGTTAGTATTTTGTTCTAGTCTTGATTTCCTCAAACCACCTCCTCTTTCTTCCCCAGCACTAAAATTTTGCTCTACTATATACACCTTGATATGTCAGGCCTGTTTCTTGTACAAAAATATATCCACTAAGATCCTTCAGGATTCACTACATATGAATAGCTAATGCACATCAATTATTTTGTAGTTAACTGAATAGTTGTCACTATTGTGTACTGATATTTGGGCACCACACTCATTGGTATACTTCAGGTCTCATTCTCTACATGGCAGGACAAGAAAAGGGTAAAGACTACATACTGTTGCCTTCCTGTTCCTGCCCAAACATGGAATCAATTCCTGAGCGCCAGAGTGTTGTCCCTCCTGCAAAATCAGGGGTCTGGATAACATTCTTCTCTCTTTCCCAACCATTTGCCTCACTGGGTGCTGTATTGGCTTTCTCTTCTGATGGGAGATGCTGCAATGCTGCTGGATCTGCTGAATGAGAGGTGCCCCCACTGCTAATGAGAATGAATTTGTTGGGCCCATTGCTGCCACATTCTTTTCCTTTTGCTGTCAGTGCCTCAATGATGCTCTGGATATCAGCACTTGTAGGGATGGCCACCACTTGTGTGTTGGGCATAGTAGGATGGTTGATGATCTTTATTCCTGCTGGGAATTTCTGCAGGCCACAGTCCATTTTGTGTCTGGGTTGGTTGTTGTGTTGGTTCCCTTGGCTGTACTCCTGCTTAGGAGTCTTTTTACCCTGACCACTGGGCTCATCTCTTGCTGAAGCACTGGATGCATCCTTCTGTGGGAGGGTCAGTTTCCGTCTTTTGAGAATTAAGGGCCTGCGAGGGCTGGTCCTCATTATTGATCTGTGCAGTCAGTCTCCATTGAAAAGGACAAGAACAAATCCTGCAAAATAAAGGATGCAAAGTGAGAATGTGAAGGGCAGGAACAGCTAGAAAAGGTGAGGCAAATCACTGGGGGTGCACACACATGCTCAGCAATTGCTATGAATCTAGAAACAAGGAAAGAATCAAAAATGAATGCTTTTAACAAGATTCACAAAATAGACACAAGATGTGCCTTAAACCTCAAGACTTAGCTGTGAAATGACTTGTCCAGAATCAGTCAGCAAGCTGGAAGGAAGAGAAGCTGGAACAGAAAAATAGCAGTCCTGATTCTTATAGCTCATTGCTCTAGACATCAGATCACACAGCCTTAGAGAAAAGGGGATTTAACAGATGGTATAAGATCTAGGAAGCAAAGCTCTTTCTAGATATTGTCTCCTGGACACTACAAAGTCACACAATAAACACACCTGAAGCTAGAAGTGCTTTAAAACAAATTCAGACTAAATGCTTTGGCCATTCCTTCTGTAGGCTTCTTAAGAACTAGAAAAATATTCATCCTAGGGCAGCATACAATTTTAATTTAAACCTTCTGGACAAAAAAAATATGTAAATTTTAGAATGGCAGGGAGAGGACAGGACAAGGGAGTAGATCAAATTCAGAGACACTGATTTCAGGGTAAGATGCTGTGGGGTCCTTTTGAGAGCACCACTGACAAATATCATTCCAGTCACGAACTGAACAGAGATTGTCTCTTGTGGCAAACTGTAAAAGAACAACAGCACACACATTGTATTGATTATTTATCATTTGACATCATAGGCAGAATAGAAACAAAAAGAAAATATGTCATTCTGTATTGGTGGATTTGATTCAGCCAAGTAGCAAACAAGAAAATTCTTAGTAAGAGTCACCTACACAGCTACAAAAGGGAAAAAGTCCAGCAGATAAAAAACTGAGTTGCTGTCCTGTGTGCTGGGAGTGGACAGCCATGGGATCAAACGCTGCCCAGCAGCTGAAGGCCACCAGCAGGAACACTCAGCATTACACAGAGGTCATGTCACCCAGGCACATGTCAGGGCCCTTTGCGTTCTGCTCCACTCCCTTAAACAGAGATCCCCACAAAATAAAGATGGATGTGTAACCTTTAGCCAGTTTCCAATAGGTTGCATCCCTACAGGAGCAAGTCACTTCCTGAAAAGGCCCAAGCTGCTACCAGTAGAAGCCCGGGAGCAACCCTGTTGTATGCACAGCCCCATGGGGGCAGTAAGGAGGTGAGCGCTAAAGGGCCAAACACAGAGCCCCAGCTCTTTCTTCTCCCCAAGTTCAGCCTTCTCCATCCCCCATCCTCCCCTCCCAGACCGTGGGGTACTGCCAAGCCTGCCACACTCACCGGTGAATCTGGGTTGCCTCCACCAGCACCCTGACGTGTCCAGGCCCAGGCCCAGGCCTTTCCCACACCCCAGCCACCCTGAGCCCTTAACGCGACTCTCACACGGGTGCCCGGCCACTACTTCCAGTCCCCACGAGAAG
>NW_020450768.1:151943-508524 GCF_003343035.1 Apteryx rowi
GGCCGGGAAGGAGACGTAGAGGGAGGAGGCGACTCAGACGCTTCCGGACTCCACCACCGCTCGCGGCGCAGGTCGTTTCCCGGTTTGAATTTGGCGCCCGGCGGCTCATTGGCATCACGTGCCAGTTTGGCCCAATGAGATGCAAGCCTGCGAGGGGCGGGGCGCCGCGGGCCAATCGGCGACGGCGGCGGGGGATACGGATGTGCTGGGAAGCCGCGAGGCGCTGTGGTTGTCCCTGTTCTACGTGCCGGTGGGTTGGCGGCGGTGGCGCGTGCTCTGGTGAGGGTTCCCCTTCCCTGGGGATGTTACACAGCGGGTGCTGGAGGAGCCTTCTCACTGCTTGGCGCGGGTCCGGAGGGGCGCTGGCGTGGGGTTGAGTGGAAAATCCCCCTAATCGTGTCCTTGTGAGGCCGCAAGTCCCTGCGTGATGCACTGGTACCTATTGCTGTATAAAAAGCACTGACTTCAGTAGCTTGCATTAAAGTGTGTTTTGTGAAGGGCAGCTGAGTTTTATTGGCTAACAAATGTTAAGACTGTCTTGCTATGGAAGCATACAAGATTCACTAAATACGATGTACAGCTTTTGTTAAAGACTGCAAAAGAATTAAATTGTTGTATAGCCTCTTATGCCTTAATCAGAAAATGTGTTTCTTGGAAAATGTTCTCTCTTTAAACTTCCTCACCTGTGCTAACCTGCTCTTGAATGGAAATTAAAATGCCATTAAAACTTATTCACTAAATAAATAAAATCATGCAAGTATATAGAATACATGAGGGAAACAGCAAGTTATATTCTGTGTTTAAAAAAAAATTTAATTCCTGAAATGGAAAAAATAGGGGTGGCTAGCAACTAGAAATGGAAAGGCTTCTGGTCCTTTCTAATTTTAGACTAGTAGATCTCAGCCTTGCAAAGCAGAAAAACTTCCTTTTTCAATTCATAGATAAAGCTGACTTTCAATTCCTAAGCCATTTTTCAGATACAACTAGACTAGATATAGTGCTGTTGTGAAGAAATTATTTCTTTAAGTCCTCTGGAGAGCTGGTTCAATAGTCCAACAGACTCTTATTTCATATTTGTTTCTTTTCTAGCAGCTTAGTGGTTTGAATTTCCTTAAAATTCCAGTGACCAAGCCTGTTCTGAATACAGCTGGTTTTATATTTCAGTATTTTAGTCAGGCCTTATCATAGACTGATGTATTTCTTTTAAAAGTTTTTAATGAAGAAAAATGCTTATATGAGTTTAAAGTATCTGATTTGTGTATCTAAAATATGTACTTTCATAGGGAGCTAATTTTCCCAATAATGATGAGTCTTGCTCAAAATGCCACTTCAGAACTTCCTTTGCAGCTGGGGCATTTTTATGTTGTTTGCCTGTCTCTCTTCCCCCACTGTATCTGGCTACCTGCTTTCAAGAAGCCAGAGGGCATTTAATTATCTATCCTATTGTGCTTTTGCTAAATCTGCATGAAATCAGCTATGACGTTCAAAACTACTAGTGTAAATGTGGAGTTTACATAGAGCTATGAACATGGTGCTGTTGCATAAAGGTTCTACTCATGTTAAAAATTAGATCTGAGGTTTCCAAATAAGTTTGTCTTCAAATCCATTTATTTGCCTTCTACAGATTGGAGAGCATTTTATCATCTTCTTAAGGTGCTTTCCTCTTTCTCCAATTGATACTAACAAGCATCATGAGGTTTCTAAGTGGTTTTACCATATTTCTTGATGCCTCCAAAGAAGAAATGTACCCACAAGGCCGGGAAGGCAGAACTGGTATTCCTTGAGAGGCCGCGAGAGGGACCTATCCATTCCTATGAATCTCCACTACTCTTGGCTGAGAATCCAAGACTTGTTCCTACCAAACCTGTAGACCAAAACACCTTTCCTGCCTGGGTTGGTATAAATCATCTTTCCTTCTGTGTCCCACCAAAATGTTTTTTCAATATTCTCTTTCATGTCTCAACAAAAACCTATCTGTCCCAGATACTGAAAATCAGTAGCATGGACCTGCATTCATTATAGCAAGTATGTTTGAGTCGCTTCACATTTAAGTCACAAACAACCAGTGATGTCTTGGTTATTTGAAAGCATAAAACTGTACAGTGTATACTGATCAACTATTACTATTTGTCTTCTGAAAGACTAACTCTCATGAGAACACTTTCTGCTTTATATGGCAACTGAAAATTCTGCATGTGATAAAACATTATTCTGGGGCTTTTTTTTTTAATTGGCTTACTGCTTGAAATAATTCCTGAACTCTAAATGTTAGATGTTAAAGTACTAGGCCTTTCATTTAAATCAGGCTCTAGGTATTCTGGTGCTATGTTAAATTTACAACAAATAATCCTGGAGTGGAGGCCTGGAGTGGAGTTCCCTAACCTGCCCTCTTTTTCATTCTGTGTGTTTTGAACAGTTTCTCTTCAAACAAGGCATCCTAATGGGCTCCTTTTCTGTTTTGAAAGAATATTCCAGGGATTGTTTGCACTGTCCCAAGACACTATATTTTATCATGTAATGTGTACAGATCTACAATAGAAAATCACAACCCTTAATATAAATTACACAGTAGTATTTAATTTTTGAGAGACTGCAGTAACTTCAAAACGCTGAAAGGGTACTGTAGTTGTTGTAGCTAGATCCTAGGCTATTCCGAGGGCCACATCCTCTAGAGGAAAGCAGAGCACAGAATGTTGAACCTGACCCTTTCTGTTGAGACCCAGGAAGATAAATAATACTTTAATAGAAGGGTTTCTAGCCTTTGAGTAATAGTCTGGAATCTTTCACAGAAATTTAGATTGTTCAGCTTTGACTATCTTCTATAAAACACTGACATTGGATGCCCAGTTGGTTTCTTCACCTTAGATTACATTAATAAGGCTTTCAAAATACTCCCCCAAAACATCTTTATTTCATAACACATAGTTAATCTCTGTATTCCAAAGTAACACACCATCAGAAAGCCACAGGTAACTGCAGTCACTTAATACTTCTAAGTGGGCATCCTTTACTTGAAATCATCTTATAAGTATTGATGTCAGTTGAACCTGAGCCTGTTTAGGGACAGTGAGGTTGTAATTTGTTTAATTTATTCAGAGTTATGCTAAGACACAGCAAGAAACAGTATCCAGCTCTGAACTGTTTTAAATCAGCAAGGGTTAGAGGAGCAGATGTCAATTAGACTTTTGTTTAAATCCCAGGTCTTGTGTGCTTAAGTTGCAGACAGCAGCTCACTTAAACTTTACTCCCTTTTCAGAGAAGAGTGGCAGAACATAGTTTCAAAGTTCAATGGGGTCTCCTGCTTACCAACTTGATTAATGACTGATTTTCTCTGCTGCAGACCAGATTATCCACTTAATGAAAACACTGAAGAAAGATGGGAGGGGGGAAGTAGAATGGGGTTGACATTCCTTTGTCTGAAGAAAATTAATCCTTTCATCATCTGTCTTGCCTTTTAGGTGTGCCCACAGTTTGAAACATCTGAGCCAGTAAGCTTGAAAGGATGTCAGAAGAAGCATTGTGGTCCTCACAAAGCCCAGAATCGGGATGCCAACCACAGTTTGCTTCATCCAGGAGGTGCTTGCCGAAAAGCTATAGCCTGCAAGTTTCCTCCTTTAACTTTTGAGACTTCAGAAGAACATGCAGTCCACTCAGATTGTCTGGATCACTCAAGGAAGAACACACAACTCTCTCATAGGCAGCCCAAAAAAAGGACAGCAGCAAAAGCCAACATCCAAGTGGATAGTCCTAAAAACTGTAGAGAAATATCTTCATTACCTGTCGCTCAGCCTGTAGAACCAGAAGTCTCTAGTTCCCCAGACATACAGACTCCAAATCTGCCTTCCGTAAGGAACTGGAGCTGCAGCAGCACTTTGCCACAGATGAGTAGCCATGCCTGGCTTCCACATAATACTTTGGCACCCAGTATTGATCCCCCTGGGAGGGTGGACTTGGCAACAGTACTGGTTACAGATACTCCAGAGCATGAGTATGGAGTAAAGGTAACCTGGAGACAGCGGCCTCATATAATGAAATACCTGAGGGAGAGAGGAAAGCTGAGTGTTGGTGACATATTCGTGAAGATGAATCAATCCTGATCTCTCTAGGAGAGGCCAAGGTGACTTTAGACTTGGTGGGAGCAATAATTCAGTTATATGTGAAGACAAGTCTAAACAGAAAATGGTGTTTTCAAGGATAAAGAAAGTCAGTAACTTAAGCCAAAACCTGTACTATGGCTTGCTGATCCTACTGAGAAATGCTCTTCAGATGTGGGGTTATTTTTATTATTATTTTTTTATTTTGGTTAGGTTTCCTTTCAGAATGGGGTGCCTCCTTTGCAGCTTTCTAGTCTACACGACTTCTTGCAAAAGCTGCTTTCTAAACTCAGTGGTGATGAAACGCAGGGAGCACTGGGATATGGAGAAGGGCCTGGCACTCAGCTGCGACAGGCGAGGTGACAACAGAGGGTTCTGAGCCCTCAAGGGAGATGCTGGGCAGGACTAACGCTACTCGCCCTCAGGTCGCTGCCCCCGACGGCGCCCGTCTTCCCTCCCACCGCTCCGGCGCACCACTCGCGGGGGCGGGGCGCGGTCTGGCTGCAGCGCTCCGGGGAAGGCGTGAGCGGTGGCTCGCACTACGCATGTGCGGCCCTCGTTCCACCCCTCTGAGGGGCGTCACGGCCAATGGGCGGGCCGAGTGCTGCGCCTCCGGCCAATGGCGGCGGGCTTCAGTACCGAGTTCCGTTGCCAATGGTAGCGGCCGGGGCTGGGCGCGAGTGACAGGGGTCCCATAGCAACGGTGGGGGCGAGGATGGAGAGCGTGAGGGGCCGCGGCGCGCCCGGCGGGGGCAGGTGAGCCAGGCCCAGGCGGCCGGGATAGCGAGGGAGGGAGGAGTTGGGCGGGCGGCGGCCAGGACTGCGGCTCGGGTCGGCGCCGCGGGTCGGCGCCGCGGGTCGCTGGAGGCGGTCCAGTGCTCCGGATGCTTCCCGGTTCGGGCCCACCATGTCGCGCGTGGGCGGTGGTATCTGCCCAAAGCAGACCTGGCGGGCGACGGGTATGCGGGGTCCCTTGCGCTTCGGGGTGCTCTGCTTCGGGGTCGCTTCAGGAGTGGTTCCTGCGGCTACGGAGTACCTTGTGGCCGTGTTGTTCAGCATCTACTGCGGGGCCTGAGTATAGTAACACGATATAGCGTTTACATTGCCATAACCCTACCAAGGTAAAAGCTATGGGCAATTGTAAATGGTGAATGGTGCTTAGAGCAGCATACTGGCACTTACTACCTTGCTGGAATAGCATTAAGTACCTGCATGCTAGCCTAACTGTACTCACCCTGGGTGTTGTGGAAATCATAGCATAATAAAATTCACTTTCAGTTGACACATACAAAATGTTATAAAACCTGGCTGTATTTTATGTACCTCACTATCCTATACAGATTATGCATCATCTAAATACTTGTAGATTAAATTGGTTTTGTGGAGTCTCAATCTGCTTTGCTTGTTTCTAGTTGTTGCTGTGAAGCATTTTTGCAGTGTTACTTTGCTCTGCTGTTCCTAAAGAAGCTTTACAGGCACACGGTAGCACAGTGTGTATACTATTGCAAGGGAAAGGAAGGAACAACTGAAGGGAACTTAACCAGTATGACAAGAAAAACTGTAAAGTTCAGAGAAGCTAGTTTGGAAAGAAATCATTCCTGTGGTGTTTGAATAGATCAAAAATAAAATTATTTGACAGGTAAATGTGAGGTTATGGACAGGCAGTGAAAACAGATTTTGACAGAATGAATGTGATTCCTGTAGTGAGACTCTGTAAAAACACAGAAGAAAATCTGCCAGTAATGCTTGGATGGGGGAAGTAAAAGCTAGTAAAGAGAAAAACTTAAAGAAATTTCAAACAACTGAATTATGATAAACACAGTGTAGAACAGTATTTATCTGTGAGATACACCTGTAAATTTTATTGGGAAGAGTGAAAAGAGGCAATAGAGTTATTATGAAACCCATAATCTTCTGGGACCACCAAATACGCTGTGACACATTAGAAGACTTCTTTCTGCAGACTTTAAAGACTGAGGTTTATATACCTGTTTTAACAAAAGGATGAGCAGATGCTGATAAATTTCATTGCATAGATATATTAGACTTTAATGTTTGAGAGCGTTGAAGTCAGAGGATATGTTTTTTCTTTTTCTGATAGCAACTGTAACAGTATAATTTCTCTCTCCTAAGAAACTTGTTTTGCTTACTTCTATAGGTGCTTCATCAAAATAGCCTAACAGCAGTGCCAGTTTATGTTATGGCTACTTCCTTCCCTCCTCCCCCTGGTTTATTAAACAAACAGTCCCCTTCCTCAACTTTCTTAGTCTCCATGGTAAGGTATGAAAACTAGAATACATGAGCCAAAATAAAGGTGTGTAGGCCTTATGTATCTATTTAAAAATTTCTTATTTTGAGCAGGAGTCTGACTTGGAATGTTCAGCAGTACTAGAATAAATTGCAGGAAGGCAAAAGACTATATCCTTCCTAAGAAGAAAGTAGTAAAATTATTTTTACATTAGCAGAAATTGTTAATTCAATAGTTAGAACTCTTCCTTGGTAAAGTAATTGTTGCTTGTTCAAACAGTGGTTTGTGTAGGAGAAAGTAAATATGGTGTGTAATAACTGGACAGTTAATAGCCATCAAGATATTACATATGACTTTATAGAAGAAAGGCTCTGAAGAGTTTTTCAAAAAAGTATTTTAAGCTGGACATGATAGCCAGCTGGCCTACATTTGTAGCTTTTTCTCAAATGAAATAGTTTAACTATTGAGCAGTATGTAAAAGTTACAGTAGGAGGTAAAGAATACTTGATTTCCGGTGGACAGTGGTGAAGGCAATAAGTAGAAAAGAAAAGCCTGTAGTTTTGTAAATGTGCTGTGGGATACTTGATGATAATTAAGCACCTTGGATCTTGACTTTAGGCCTTATCTGAAAGGTGTTGTCCCTTAAAACCATGGTATTGTGTTAACTTACTGCTTGTCCACCAGTGCTGCCTTCTATTTAAGATGGCCGTAATTTAAAATGTTCGAGTTCATTTTGAAGTTTGATTGGCTTGCAGTTAGACATAGCACAACTGTCTTGATACTTTAGAAAATGCTAAGATTGATAGTGCTGTTTCATGGTTTTGCTAAGTACTAAGCCTTCCTTCTTCATTTGTGAAAGTCCATACTGAGATTTGACATGAAATGAAAAATGGTTTATGTTCAACAAAATAGAAACATTCAGATAAACTCGTTCTAAAAACATTGTAGTATTTTAAAATATTGAGAAGGGAATTTGGATTATGGTGGTATGTATCTGAGAATCTTGGGAGACTGATGGACTTTACCTTTTTGCACAGTAATTATGCAGTATACAACAATATTTCCAGCTTCCCACAGGCAGTCTTCCAAATATGATTCAGCTTCTGACCTGAGGGTGTCATGTATAAAGAACATCATTTTCAGGGTGCAAAACTTTGACTGAGTTTATGGAAACTGCAAAACATGGGTATAACCATTTGGTGGCTTCCGTAATTTGGATGCTTCTCCAGTGACCACAGATGCATGAGTTAGTGGTTTTCAGTTTGTGAACTCAGGAGCTCTGGGATACTTCCTCAGTGTCTATGTAAGTTAATGAAGAAAATAACCTATTGTCAGTTAGCTCCATTTGAAAATGATTAGGAGTCCATGGACTTAAAAAGTTTCAAAAGTCATTTCATATATTGATGCTCAGCCAAAAATCCTTGCCATGTTTGAAAAACCTTAGCATTATTGAGGGGATATCAAGAATCTTAGTCTGCTAGGCTTGACTGTTTTGCACAGATACACCTAAATTATAATTTGGGGGGGGGGGAGGAAAAAAAAAAGAACAACAGATTTGCTAATGAGTTTAGGTATACTTATAATCCAGATGAGACAGATTTCCTTTTAAAAGTCTATGTACATCTCTGTTAGTCCTTGGGGGTATTTTTATTTGGATATGAATGACTTTTTTGCAATTAACAAGCACTGTTTTGTAAATTCCAGGATTTATTATTCTGCAAATCTTATCCTTAGATAAAAGTAGAACTGGCTTAATATCTTGTTTGTCCCATCCCTTTCAAGTCTGAACAATATCACCAAGAAATCTGTCCAAACTGAGATAGATTTGTAAATGTTTACAAATGTGATTTAGCTGTGCTCATAGGAGTACATTTTAGAAATAATAGAAAATCTTTTGTGACTGAAATTTGATGTTGCTATAGTCAGCGTGAATGAAGAAGGAATCACCTCATTTCCCTGTAAGGTAGACGACACTGGCAAGAGAGAGGAAGAAGTAGCAAAACTGTATACCAGTCACTAAAATTTCCAGATACATCTTGAAATGCAATTGGTAACTGTAATTGTTAGAACAATGAGCGAGTCTTCTTTAAGTTGAAGGTTACTTGATAGTTCTTCTCCCATCCTACCCCTATCCTCTAACATTTTAATGATGACCCATTTACTGATTACTGATGACCCATCCTTATAGAGAGAACCATTATTTTTCTCTGCTCCTGCATTTTTTTTTTTTAAAACCACTGTCAATATGGCATCTGTAGGAGGGACAAGTGCCCTGGTTACAAGAGAATTATGACTGTGTGTGTGTGCTTGCGCATGCGTGTGTGTGAAAACTTTCTGCTGATTCACACTGGGATAGCTCTAGACTCTTGTTTTGTCATTGGGACACAGTTGGATGCTCTTCACAGTAAAATTGTTGACTGGTGTAGTTGGATCATGGAAGCCTCTTGTAAGTGAATTTGCTGATATGCCCAAATCTGTTGTCTTAGACTACCGCAAGAATACTTATTCTCACTACTAGTGTTGTTTAAAATATATATTCTGTGGGATCTTGAACTTTAACATCTTATGATACTGTTATAGAAGCCTGTGTTGTCACACGTTAACCTTCTGCAATCTAGCAGCTGAATTTTGCTTAGTCACCTGGTTTGCGGTGGAAACTAGTTGCTAGGAGAGAATAGAATAGCAATTGCTTTATGTTTCACTGGTTTCATGGTGTAATGGAGTACAATGTCAGCAAAAGTGACTGAGACAAGGTTTAATAATTCACAAAGTGGCAATCAGACGAGTCCGGATTCTAAGACCCTGGTGGATCTTGCTCCTCTCTTTCCCTAGTCTATTTCATAATACCTTTAAGTTGCTTGGCATAGAGTAGCTTTTATAAATGAAACAACCTTGGGAATTTGGAACATATAGTTGAGATGACTAAATAGAAAGCTGGTGTTCTGCTTATGGAATAAAGGTGTCCTTTCTTTTCCCTGTCTGAAACCCAAGTTTTAGCTGAATTTAAACAAAAAATGAACACTCATTTTTGGAAGCATAGCATTCTGCAGTTGTGTTGGTGGTTCAGAGCTGAAAAGACCTTACTCAAGTTATGTCATGGATTTGTATCTTCCCTGTCAATTCCAGGGTCATTGGGAGTCACCAGTTATGAACTCTCAAATGAATGTACCTGGCAGGTGATTCCTTTGTCCCCCTCCTCTTACAAGTATACGTAATTAAAAACAATTATTTTTTTTTGCTCAGTCTCAGTGTGGTTTGTTGAGATTAATTCTTCCAAAATTTAAAACTTAAAATATTTTCCTCTTGTTCTGTTTGGCTACACAGTTGAACATAAGTGAACATGTAAGTCCCTATTCTTATTGTTGTCTTCCTCTGTGCCTCCTTCCCAACCTCCCTCATGGCTTTAACGGTTAATGGCTTGTGTTGATTTCTGGTTCCACTTGGTCTGCCTTCCAGGAAAACGATATTCCTTTCACTTTAGATATACTGCATTGAACTACTTAAGCCTTTTCTTGCTAATAAAAGGATCTACCTTCTATTCTTCTACTGTAGTATAGTAGAGAATGGCACATGCTTTTGTTTGCACTCTTCTTTGTCTTCCAGATACAAGATTTGCTAGCTTCTGTCCAGAGAGTGCTGCTTTATTTTCATTGCTCCATTCTGTAGTTACAAGTAGTAGGAGCTAATCTTTGGTACCCGGTAAGTCTGTTTTGAATGGCATATGAAATACTAACCAGTACATCAGCTTAAATAGCTCTGAATTCTTAGTTTAACCTTTTTGCGCCACTTGTGTTCCTATAGAATTTTCTTGTAACAGCCTGTATTCTTTATTGTCATCTAGCTCCTTTCATACCTGGGTCTAAACTATTTCCATTTGTCTTGTAATCTCCAGAACTGAAACGGACAGTATCAATCCATTTCTGAAAAAGGGTTGAGATAGGATATGCTTTATTCTTTATCTCACCATAATTCAACTTCTTGCATAGACCCTTCATTTCTCAATGTTCTATTACTTTACTAGCAGGTTCCTGATTAGTTTATATGACAGTCTCCTGCAACATTAGACTTTTCTGTTTCACGGTGTGTTTGTGTGGGTATCTAATAGTGCAAAGCACATCCCATTGCATTTATGAGATCATGTGATTTTACTAATTCTATGCTAGGGATTTGTGCTTCCACCGGCTCCCATTTTGAAACTGAAGATAGGGATGATTCTTCTGAATGGTCATTTCAGCTTGTCTACTTCATTTTATTTAACAGCACTCATTCCAATGATTTTGTAAGGTAAAGAAGAGAAAGTTTGTGTCTTCTACACTGATAAAGATAGTTTTCTGCATTAACTAGTTCTGCACAGGGGTTTCTCTAATGGAAAATGGCAGGTTCTTTCTTACCTTTACACTCTCTGATATTGTTTTCTGTTCAGTGAGAAGAGCATCCTTAGCTGCAGGTAGTCAGTACTAGACTGCAGCAATATTAACCTAGTTGCATTTGACATGCAAACAGTCACCCTAAAACAGATGGCATGAATTTCCAAAGGAACTCCTTTAGGCCAAGTCTAATGTGTTTTTCTGAGCTGTTTTAACTCAAACAGCCTGTCACTTCTTCACTCACTATGAGGGTGTTTAATGGCATTATAGACTTATCATGTAAGTATGGAGACTGTGGTGCTGCAAGGGTAGGTTTGGATTAAATTGGTTGCTCTCTTTGCTTTACCCCAAAAATAATTTTTAAGCTGTTCATGTTTTCAAAACAAAAGATTTTTCTTTACCACATGTGCATCCGATTGTTTCTCTTTGAATTCCTTTCTTCAGTATGGTATTTCTATTGCTCCGTGTTGCTGGGGCAGCTGTTTTGCCACAATAGTGAGTTTCAATTGAGTTTGTGTGAAGACTTTGGTATTAATTTTACCCCAGAATTGCTAAATACAATACTGTTCAAATAAAAAAATGCATTGGGTTCTGAAATAGTGCCAAGTTACTTGCTGAATTGTTGGGGTAGCAGAAATAAGCAACAAAAAGGTAATTCCTAAGATTGCTGCATTAGGCTCCTGGTCCTGAGTTATCAAATAATGATATAAGTAAAACAGAAGGTGACTGCTGTTTTTAGGATTCTGTTGCTATGTATTACTGCCATTTTCATAAGTCTAGATTATGTCCAAAGAATAAGGAGCTGTCAAAATTTCGAGACTTTTGTCCCCCCTCTTCCACAAATGTAGTGTTTTCTTCTTTCCTTGTCATATTGCTTGTCCCAATTTTCATTATCTATTCTTAGTTTTGTCTATTTGTTGTATTTCTTAAAATAAGATATCCCAGCCAAATGAATCCAATCCCCAAAGCCTAACAGTTAGGAAAAAGAGTATATTGTACTAAAATATATAGTTCTACCTCTATTAGTCATTGGTATAATGAGATCACTGAGTGCAGTGAGATTTCTTGTTTTGCCTTAACTCTTCTGAGATCACGTTTCCCATCCAGCCTCACTAAACCACTCCTACTCTGGTTCCACTCCCATGCTTTTCTGCTCAATACCTTTTGTGCCACCCTTGAACAGTCATCTCCTTTCTTAAACCAAGATTATGCAGATGCTGCAAAATGCATGGTTTAGCAGTGCTGGCAGCTGTTCTGGAAGTAAGGTGTCTGTTTGGTTGTAATGGATAGTCATTTCTTGTTAGGTAATATGCAAGTCACTGTGTTCCTTTCATGTGTGCCAAGTCATCTGCATCCATTTGAACAGATTCTGGGGTCACTTGCACGTGACATCAGATTAATGGATAAATAATATCTGCTTACTTCATAGGTCTTGTCTAGTGGTTTTTACCTGTGGTTTACAAATAGAGGGAAGGGAAGGGATTGTGGCTGTGGATAACTCTTACAGGATTGTAGAGGATGATGAATTAATTTGCATTGTACATATGGAAGTTATACATTTATGTCCATGTGTATGGAATGTTTTTCAAAAAACCACTCTCAAATCCTCTGAGGAAGTCAAACAAATACTCAGTCTAGAAGACTGAGAAAGTAGTTATTAACTAGTTACAAAATAGTACAGGTCTAAACTGTAAACTAGTTACAAAATAAAATTGAAGACCTAACTACCACATTGCCTATTATCTCAATGTGAAATTAAAGTTTGGAAGATGAGTAAAACTTAGAATGTATAATTGAGATGAATATACAGATAGTGTGAGATATTCTGATTGGTTGTTTACATACGGAAGGAAGACTTATAACATCATGTAACAGACATGATTTTTTTTTCCCTTATTCCTTTGGCTAAGCTTCATCTGTTTTGAAAGAATAATTTTTTTCTATCCTATTTCCTTTCTTTTTGAGATATTCTTTGAACATAAGTAACCCATAGACCAATTGTGCTATGTTATTAATACTGTAAAGGTTGCATATGCAGTGAAAGCTGGATGAATTGAGAGAAAAAAAAACACCTATAGACTCCAATTGACTCAAGTTGGTTCTGATGGTGCTCCTAAAATCAAATTTTTAAGTGAAATCACTTTCTAAGTACAAACCAGGTCTTATTCTTAAGAGTATCAGCCATCTTCTTTTTTTAAGGCATATTTCTAGTCCATGTGACTTCAAAGAAAAGTACCTAATAATTCCACAGTGAAGTTCATTTATTAAACTCAAAGGTAGGCAGGAATAGAAGCTGTAAAGGACTAACTTGCCCGTGTGTTTCTGTAGGATATTCTTTAATAAATTTAATGACTGTTTAGATGGTTCAGATAGTCACTGCTGGTTATTGGCAGAAACATGCAGTAGTTAGAGGACTGCAGTGTATTTTAAAGTGGAGTAGCACATACAGATCCAGATTTTTGTCTCTACTCCCCACCACACCCTAGTCTGGCATTTGACTTTGTTGCTCTTGTTAGTTCATTTTATACCTCTTTTCAAATATTCTAAGATAGCTGCTCTTCAGTCTATATAACATGTGGCATATATTTGTGTATTTAAGCATTTCCAAGAGAGTCTTTATATGCTGCAGTATATTCATTCATTCTGAATTGTTTCCAAAATTAAACATTTGCTGCTCTGTGCATTGTGTGACTATGTGCGTGATATGTTTAGTAGATGAAAGACAAGATAAACAAATTTTGTGAAACCATTCCAAAAATTATGTTATTGGCATTAAAAAAATCTATGCTTGTTTCTGTGGGGGAAGTCAAAGGCAAAACTGATTTCCCTGGAGAAAGGATTGTCCTTGTGAAAATCCAGCCAGAGGCTAAAATTTGTTCCTGATAAAGTATCAGCTGCTTGAAATGTTGATGCAATCTCAGCTGTGTCACATAGAAATGGGTGTGGTGTTTCATAACTGCCTAACAACAGGCATAGTTTTACCTTACAAGGCTTTCTGGCAGTTCATTTCAATATGAAGGAAAAATATTCAGTATCTGACAAAGAAAACTTCTCTGCCTTTGGGAAGGCAGAGAAATCTGATAATCCTCACTCCTTTGGGTGCTATGCTATGCATTTTCCCAGACATGAGTAATTACAATTGTGTCAGTTACAAGGGAAGTAAAAAGATGTGACTCCTCCCTTTTGTGGACAGTAAGGTGCTTTACAGATAAATTTTGTTTCTCAAGCAGTTTCCAGAAGAAATACTGCAATTTTAGATTTGCTAGGAATATATTTTTTAAAAGATCAAAATCCTGCTTAAAATATCTGTTCTCCACAGCTTCTGTTTTCCTTCGTAGCTGGAGATCAGATGAGAACAATTCCCAAGAAAGTTCATAGTAAAAACTCTTTCAGTTGAATCAACCAGCTGACTTAACACTTCTTAATGAAGTTGCTTTTTCTCATGTTTCTACCACTAAAAATAAAATCTAATGGACAAAGATGTGTGCCACAAGCCATCATTCCTTGGTTCCTGTTAAATGTTAAGTGTATTGCTCTGAGACATAACTACTGCTACCATATTAATAAACTGTTCTGCAAAGAAAGGAAAAAAAAAGTTGTGTTAGCTTTGTTAGACTCCTGATATAAGCAGCCCTCTGTAGAGTGAGGGGTAAAACATTAAGATACTAGCAACTGTAGCTTCTTTTGTGGAAAAAAATGTTATGGAGTACCTTTAAAGGAAATATAACAATGGAAACAGTTAAAAATGTAAGGATCTTTGTTTAGAATTAGGCTAATATTTGCATCAATATTGGAAGACTGTGTCAGTTGAGACCAGGACCTAGAAGGATTTATGTGACAGACTGATGCACAGTATCAGGCTTGTGTGTAACAAGACACAGTAAACATGATCTCTAGTCAACTTAAAATGAGCTAAAAGTTTCTACTGGAGACTTTCCCTGAATTTCTATGCCAAACTGCAGAGTATCAGAATTTTTAATGACTTTCTTACAACTGTGTACAAACAGGCGATAGTGCTTGAATTTCTTTCACCAAGAATTCAGTGCATATGTACTGTCAATATATGCTCAGACTAAGTTTAGAACACAGTTTTTTAAAAACAAACAATCTTCTCTCATGTCTGATTCTATTTTAAGGCTGGGATGGTTTCTGTTTCTGCCATCTAGTCTGATCTGCTTAAGAGAGGCCAGTGAACTTTATTTTTTGAATTATTTATCAAGCGTGTAACTACTTGAGCTACAGAATAGCTTTAAAACAAAAGGAGGGAAGGGTGTCTTTAGTTGTAGCTAATCTGCAATGCCTTGCTACATTGAGTATTTAGGAGGAGAAACTCAATAGGGTGTTTCTTCAGGGAACTTCTGATATGAGGAATGAACCTATTTCGCTGAATACAGGAAAAGCAATCATCAGATTTTCCATTGCTTAATGTATTTCAAACCTGTTTTTCCAGTGAATTCTGGATCACATAGAGCATTTTCTCTCTAAAGGCTGCTCTTCCAATGGCTTTTCTCATTTCCTCTGGCTTGCTGCCTCTCTCTCACAGCTGCAACCAAGCAGTTCTTCACCAAATCAGTTCCCAGTGAAAGCAGCCGTTTATTTGCCTCTTGGCTTCAACAGTCAGTGTACAAAAGAAAACTTAATTGATCCCTTGATGTAACCTGAAAGAAGAGTGTTTTGCACTTCCATTTGGGATAACCACACCTGTAATCTGAGGTAGATCATAGTGTTACTTTGTGACAGCAGTTTTTAGGATAATAATATTCAGCCGTGATTAAAGGGTACTGTTTTCTGTTGAAATTCCACAGCTCCATGAGGTATTCCAATGATTAATCAGCCACAGTGTTAAATATAACTTTTATTTGCAGTCTGAATTTGTTTAACTTCAGCTTCCTATGACTGGATTTTGTTGTCTTCTGCTCACTTGAATAGTCATTTCTGGCTTCATATCCATGGAAGGTATATTTTCCAGTCCTCAGTCAATTTTTTCTGCTTTCTGCTGAAGTCATTCCAGTTCTTCGGACTCCTTCCCGTTGTGTGACCTTCAGGCTGGAAATGGTTTTCCCATTCTGACTGACTTCCCATTCTTCCTGCCCTGCATTTTCTATTCTCCTGTTTTAATATCAGGGTATTTCATTATTCACAGAATGACATCATACTGTGATTTTGTATTTGGTTAATTTAATGCTCCTTTGCCTAATTATTCCCAAGTGCTTAGATTATAACTCTTTTGGTTTTTCAAGTCTAATATATTCAGGAACATAGGAAAGTTGGAAGGAAAGCATGTTAACTCTGCCAATCTACACTTATGCTTTACAACATATTTTTGAATTACAAAACAGGAGTCTTTTCTTTAAAAAAAGTCATACTTTGCTTCTAAAAGAGCTAGCAATGCTGTGCCTTTTTTACAATAGTGAAAAGCATACAAACTGCATAAAAATGGACTCTTAATTATATGTGAATGTCTATTAAATAATTTGAGTTATGTCTTCATTGCAATTAGTTTGGTATTCTGAAAATGGTTAGGAAAGACCAAATAAATGCAAGTTATTTCATTTATAGTTAATAAGTTTGTCATTCATATTCCTATTGCAACACTTTAGCCCGGTTTTCATATCATAAGCAGAAATTAATTCTGATTTCAGCAGGAATCTGAGGTGCTATCAGTTAAAAAGGAAGCGTTTCACTTCGTCTTGAACTGTGTTGAACCTGGAAAGGTAGTGAGGAATGCCATTATCTCTCACTATTCTATTCGGTATTCAAACATGTTTTTGTATCTTCTCTATTGAGTATTTTTGTTAAACAGTTGCCTTCCCACTCCATTTTTATTTTATATACTGGGTAATCATTAGTCTTCACTGCTATGTTATTCTTTGGGTGGCTGTCTTTTTCTGCTGCATGTGCCATAGGAGAGGTAGTGGATTCAGCTAAGCATAGCAAAGGAATTGGTGGCTGAGGAATTGGATAGTCTATTCTCCACTACAACAGGTGGAAAGAGGAAAATCGTGACAAGTTACTTAAATACTTTCAGTTCATATTTATCAAGGGTAAATGGACCGTTCCAGCCCCGCCCTGTCCCGACTATGCTGTTATATCTATGGAAATGCTATTTTTCTCTGTTCCCAGTGAATATTTAACTGCTCTTCCTGCATGTAAATCCAGCAAACAGAAAAGAGCATAGTGAATAGCGTTGTGGTTTTATGCAGGCATGACCGAAGAGCTGTGTGCTCTTAGATGTGCTGTGTAGTCCCTCCGCAGGAGGATTCTTGCTGTAGCCAGCAGCTGTGCTTGCATTCTTTGCCGATGAGCTGTGGGAGTGCCTCTTGCAAAGCCTTTTCCTGGAAGGTTCGTAACAACACCAGCTTCGCGGTGGCAGGCAGAAAAAGTTTGAAGTGGGGAGGAAAAAAAGCTCCTTTGTCTGGCTATTATGTTACTTTCCTGGTGGCCAAGTGCTGGAAGGAAGGTTGCAGGAGGAATAAATGAAAATAGTGTGGGGGGGTTGTTTTGTTTTGGTTGTTTGTTTGTTTGTTTTAGTTACAATTTACACTGTCACAGTGCCCATGGTTTTACCTTTTCTTCTTATGTAGATCCTTTATGTAGATCCTTGTATTACAGGGAGGATTGATGGCTTCTTTCACTTTGTGGCATGCTAGGAGATGTTTTTAGTCTGTGTTTAACAGTAAATTGTAAAGGAGAACACTGTCTTTTGTCCTCTAAAATGTTTTCAAGAGTGTTTTTGCTTTTGTCCCCCCTTTCTATCTTTTCAAGGGAGAATGGGAATCTCCATTCACTGTGCAGTCACTTTTTGTGTGGTTTTATACAAGGAAAATTAAGATTCTGCTTGTCTTCAGACAGTTTTGTGACCTTTGCTGTACCAATATGGAGACATTGTGACCTGTTAGTCTTTCTATACTTTTAACCACTTTTGAGTCCCAATTAAGTGGTTAAAAGTGAGGCATTATGTAATCTGCATTATGGTCCTGTTCCTACAGTCTTCAGACCTATCTTTGAAGTTATATAACTTTATTCCAGTGCACGCATAAAATTTAAAAATGCATGACAAATATTTCAATTTTTACTGAGGATATCTGCAAGTCTTATATGTGAGTGTTAATATTCCATATGTTAATATGTTAATATTTTGTCATCTTCTACATAAAAAGGAAAATCTGCAACCTTATTTCCAAAAAAATTTTTTTTTTTTCTTAAGGAGAGAGGAAAAGACTCTGAGGGTGTATTTTCTGTTGCTAGAGGAAAAGTAACAGAAATACAGAAGCTAGTTTGTATCTGCAGAGTACAACTTTGTGGTTCTTTTTAATTACATGAGAATGTGTTCATAATCTAATATTGATGCATGCTACATATATCACTTTATAACAAACTTTTGATAGCAGTCAATAAACGTCATCCATTTATTAAGTCAGTACTGCCTTGTCTTTTTTTTTTTGTCCTGAATATTTTAACTGAAACTGTCAAGCATTATTCTGATTATGCCAGAAGTATCCTTTTCCATCATCTGTGCTTTATATAAAGAGCATTTCACATTTTAACCTTATAGTCAAGTTTCACGTGACAACTAATGTTTATCTTGCTGTACTCAGTAGAAATGTCTCTGTGTTTCTTGCTTAAACGATGGACTCTTTTGAGATGGAGACAAGTGCACCACTATAACTGTTGCTGCAAGGACACTCACTAGCTCTCTGTCAGTCTTCAAGAAAGGCATCAGTTTTTTCAAGGCCCTCCTTTGCCTTTGAATCCCAGGTGAATACCTATTATTGGCCCTTTGGAGAATAAAGTCAGTTTTTAAAACTGAGGTGCTTTCAGGTTTCTAGACCTCTTATTTGATGATACTTTACAAATATTAGAAAAACAATTCTAGAAATGGGAAAAATTGCAACATAAAAACCAATGACGGTTGTGACCTCCCTTTAAAATACCATTAGTTGGGCAGTAAGCACCAATTTTAGGGTATTTAAAGTGTTACTTACAACGTACTAATAAGAAATTTTTGCTCTAATCAGCAGCCCCAGAGCTGCACATTTCAGCATCCCAGGACAGGGCCCATGTTGTACACAGTAATCTGCCAGTAAGAAACTCGGAGCTGTTGCTCTGTTCATTTGCTTAGCTGACTGGAAGTTAAGTCAGATACAGATTTAGTAGGGATCAAGGGGTCTCTGGGCCCTTTCTTCTCTCATTAGCACCATATGCTGTGCTCCATGCTCCATGTCATGTGTTTTGTAGCGACTGCACCCCTGCTACCTCCCTCTCTCCCTCTCTCTCTCCATCCATCTCTCTACTGTTTTCTGTGTTGGGGTTATATTCACCAACATCTGCCAGTTTGTGACATCACATCACTGGTCATTTCTGCATGCCTCAACCAAACAGGGAATTTCCTGTTTAAATAGGAACTTTGGCTGGTCCTGCTTTTCTGCTTAGCATGGCTAAAATATATAATGTTTCCTGTATAAGTATCTTCTTTCTCCAGCATTAAGGTTCTCCCACTTCAAGAGATGTCTTTGTCAAAGTCCCAGTGCGGGAGAAAGGTGCACAACTGTAGTAGTCAGAATGTGTGCTTACTTGTCAATTAACCTTTGTCTTTTCTAGGGTTAGCTGCTCTAAATTGCTCTTTATGTAATAATTCCTCATCATAAAAAAGGAAGTGGGAAGTCTATATGGAATATGACTCAGGATCAAAAACCAGAGCTGTTGTGAAAGTTAGCTATAAAATGCTTAAATAATGAAATAATTATTTTTTTCCATCTGTGAGAATTAATATCAGGTGGTGTAAACAGAGATTCTCTCAGGTTATTAACAGTAATTTTGGCAAGTCTGGTGGGAGGAAAAATTGGTGTAGGGTTGACCCAAGAAGAACCCTCAAATTTTGGGTTAGTTTGGAATTGGGTATTTTATGAAGGAACAGGGATTTTAGTGAATTCATTTGAGCTGTGTTAAGTCTTCAGATGTAAATTGTCTCATAGCCCACCTACCTACTGGTTCATAATCCACCCATCAGCAGTGAAACTTTTTTTTTTGCTTACAAAATGTTTTCAGAACAGTTTACTAAGGTGATTAAATCACTGTTTGGTCCTATTTATCACTGAATATGAAGTATGTTTGTTTTATTCTTCAAATCTTTGTAACTTGATCTCCCTATGGGGTAGATATTATGTCTTACAGTTGTTTTAAAGTCTTGATGGTGAAGTTGTTGTAGTCTATAAATATTGTACACTCTTTTAATGCAAACTATCTACTAACAATAATTATTTCTTTCTGTTTCCCAGCATCTTTGAGGATGAAAGCATGAAACTACGACAACTGAAACTAGAAAATCAGGTAATGGTAGCGCAGAAGCTGGCAAGAATCAGTATAGGAAAACAAACATTAGCCATCTCCTTTTTCTAAGTAGGAAGGAGATGAAATTGTTTGTACTTCCTTTCCTTTCTCCCCCATTTTTCGTCATGATAGCCTGGCCTGTTGTTGTCATCTACTTTGTAATGTTTTACCTAGAGCTATGTAAGATTTGTGGCAGCAGTGAATCCAGCCCCTATTCTGTGATATGTAAGGCTGTATGTGGATTCAGAATCAATGTCTTGGAGACTTGAGAATTGGGGGTGATGTGATTAAAAACGCTTGGTCTAAGCAATAGAAACAGAACTAATTTCTAACACTTCTCCTTAAAAATTTTCCTGGCTTTTGTTAGTTTGAAAATCATCCTTGCCATGGTTGGTAGGCTTGATTTCTTTGATACATTTATGCTTCATATAGAAACTCTTACTCATTTCATTGGGATTGAGTCACCACAAGGCAGGAATCAGTCAAAATAGAGGAAACTCTCTGTAAGGAACTATCCAGTTTAAACATCAAAGAAAAATGTTCCTTGAGCTATAAAAAGATTTGCTTAACACTGCTGTTGAGACAGATTTCCAACATCTTTCTACCTTTTCTTTTTTCTCTCTAAGAATAAATTTACAGCCAAGCGTTTACCATCTATTAGGTAAAGTGCTTCTGTTTCTAAAGCAGCTGAGTGCTGTTTGCTGGATGCTTAGATCACCATACTCTTCGAAGTCATAATGTATCCGTCCTTAATATTCTGCTTCTGTGACATTTTAAATGCTTATAGATTAAAAGTCTTAAGATGTATGGTTATTGTGATTATCAGGCTGGCCATTCCACGTGGACCAGAAAACAGTGCATCTTGCAGTAAATTGAATAACATACAATTCAACTAGATAGAACATAGAGCTGAGTTTGAGTTAGTGTTTTTTAGAAAGGACCTTCTGTTTCGGCTGAGGATTTTTAAATCCAGACACAGAAGTCTTTAGAGAACTGTTCCAGTGGAAACTAACTGATGTAATATATTATTTATAATAATGTATAACATCAAGTTCCATCTGTGGGCTAGATCTGTCTGCCAGGATGCTTTTGTCTAGCCTACTGCCTTTTCCTTGGAGGAGAAAGTGGGTGGCTGCTCAGGCAGTGCTTTCTTCCTCTGCAACTGAACTGGTTTCTCTGTGCTCTGTAAGGCATCTGGAGCCCAAACTGTACTGCTGCGATGTCCACATGGGTGGAGAGGGTGAAGCTGATGGCATGTTTCTGAATGCCCCTAGTGTGGCACTTACTCTTGGCAGTAACTTTCATTAATGCCATCATCATTGGCATTATCATTGCTGCCTCAGTATGAACTTAGGGTAGAGGAGGAGCTGGAAGAGTAGTGAAGAGGTTTCAGAGCTAGGATCCAGCATGCATGGCCTACTGAGGTAGGACCATGCCATGATATCGCACCCTCAGTGGTGCAGGGGTTGGAACCTTCCTGTGTACCATCTTACTGTTGATCACAGTTGTACAAAGAATATCAAACTAGCTGTCTTATTAGTCTGCTGTGGTATTTTCATCCTGATGCAAATTCATTAGAACCAGTGTTGTTGGTTTGAGTTTATTAAAATCTGACCATTTAAACATCTTGTATTCTGATGTTATGCTTTTCTCTGTGGTGCAGGGAAAATGTTTTTGAAGAAGTTTTAATACATGGAGTTCACAAAATGAATCATGACAATCAGTGTCTGTTATTTATTTAATGGATTACATGCTCCTGTGCCTTATCCCTGAACTATCTGAATTTTTTAACTGTAATACTATATGAATTTTTAATGTAATACAGAGCTGGAGGAAAAGCCTGGTTAGTAGACAAAATGAAAAGAAATATAGTTTGGGTGGTTTTTTGATTCTATTTTAGTGAAGTAAGTTTCAAAAGAACACACAACTCTGAAGGTAAAGCTGCTATGCCACCATGTGTAGACAGAATGAACTGCTACCAAACATCCTGTCAGTGGGCTAGCAGATTTTCTATGTCTCAAACAAGCAAAGTAGTAGAGAGAAACCTTTCTAAAACAAATGAAATAACTATCATGTTTTACCCCTCTGGTTATCCTGAAGCTCTTCCTAAATGAAGGTCAGTCTCATCTACCAAGAATAAAGTATATGTTTCAATATGATCCTATTACCCAAAGCCTGCTTTTTTTCTTAAGGAGAGTCCTGGAATCTCTTTGATAAAACAGAATGTACTATAATAAGAAAAAATAAATTACTAGACCAGTGAGCAGTAAAATATTTCAAAAATGTGATCTAATAATTAGTAAAGTAGCTCTTTAAAACTATTTATTCTATTTGGCCCCAATTTCGATTTCCAGTTCTAACAGTAGTTATGCACTTTCTTACTGCCTTTAGGATATGTCTCTTTTCCTTCTTGTCTGTCCATTTGCCAGGTAGAGAAGCCTTGGCAACAATTTTTCTCAGATTCTTATTCTGAGGATAATGTTTTGATTCTTGTTTCCCCCTCTCCTTTTATTTCCACTATTAGAGATTTGTAAAATATTCTGGAATTTTTTACTTTTCACTTAGCATTAAAATATAATAAAAAAAGATTGAAATTCTCCTAGAGGGCCTGACTATCTTTCTAGAAAACAATTCTGATTTGTGGTGAGCATTTGCAAAGAATTGTATTTTTTCTGCTTATTTTTCTTTCCTTCTTTCTAGACCAATGCTTTAATCTCTTTAAAATTCTATGTAACTTTTGCTATACAGGCCAGCCCTTGCATATAATTCTGCAATAACAAACACTACCAAATAGTACAGGTTTCAGAAATTATTTCAATGACAAGTCAACCTGGAAAGAATAACTTTCACAGTTAACAATACACTAACCTTAGTTGCAGCCCACTTCTCAGGAATGTTAGAGAGAATAATAAACTGTGTCAGGTAGCATCACTCTCACAAGCATCATTATGAAAATAAACATATTGCAGTCTAGTCTTCAAATGTAATTGTGCTTTTTAAAAAAAATTATTGTTTTGGAGAAAATTACTTTAAAAGTAGAAAGAGTAAAGGAGGATCAAGAATTGACTTGTTTTGGAGTTCCTGAGGGAGAGGTTGGATGAGAAACCACCATTGCTTGAGATAAAAAGCCTAACGAGGAAAAAACCAACAGGAGAGATAAAAAGCATAACAGGAGAGGAAAGGGCTCTAAAGACATTTATGTCTCAAGTGGATTGAGTTCTTGTCCTATTTATCTGATGGATACTTGGAGACTGAGAAGAATTGGATGGAGAAAGAGTTTTTATCATCCTGAAGAACTTTCAGGAGGTTAATAAGGTGTCTAAGCAGGCATGGATAAACTGCACCTACAACGAGGAACTTGCACATTGTTTGGCATAGTGGTGCATTACAGAATATTGAAATATGATTCTTCCCTTTCCTTAATGCACCTTAAAAGTTAAAAGAATTAAGTATGGCTGTCTTTAAAATGATATGATGTGCCCATTTACCTTGATTTATGTTCAGAAGTTGTTTCTATTTTCATTTACTAGGAAATCATGAACATCAAATCTATATGCATGTTGGAAAAGTATTGTTTCATTTTTAACACTAACATGTGGATTTACAGTTCTTTCCTTTCAGTCCTAAATTGCATGGGAAAAGTTTGCAAGGTAGATCAGATTTCCTATCACTGAATAAGTCCAATATTAATGACTGAATTATCTGTCGTCTTCTTTTCCTTTTAATTTACTTATTTTACCCCTACCTTTGTGTCTTATCTCAGAGAACCAGTTTCTGAGAGCTGTCTGTTGTGAGTTCTCCCTATTAGGTCACAGCTTTTGTCATAAAACCTGTTTCCTTTGCAAATCTTGACTTGCTTTTGCTGCATTGTGAAGGCATTCATAACTTCAGCAGCAGAGTCAACTGAATGAATGAGCCCTGGTTAAGGGTTTTTAGAAATGGTATGTGCTAGTATAAGTCTCTATTCCCATGTAATGCAGGGGGCAAAGACTGTCATCTTTACTCTGGCATTTCCTGATAGTCTTGAAGATCAAACCATAGCAATATAATAAACATATTTCTCTTAATATGAAGTTTGTTTAATTGTACTGAACAGTGAGGAAAAATTATCCATTTCCTAAATACACCAGAAGATGTTGTCCTAAAAGACAGAATGTTTAGTCCAATCATAACTGCAGTGGAAAGAATGGAGAGTCCTTGTGAGCTGTTTTATCTGCTCTATCAGCTTAAATAAGTATGATGCACAGAGTAATAAAATCAGAAGGACATGTTGTATATTGTAAAATTTACTTTGTGAAATGCTTCGTTTTGGATTCTAAATGACTCTGCTGAATTTATCTCTATTTATATTATGGATTAGTGCAGTTTAGACTGAATAAAAGGAGTTAAAATTATTTGCTGATGGCCTCAGGATAGATGAGAAAATGAGGAAGTGTCTTCATCCCCATCCACCACTGTTGGAGAATCAAAGGCAGTGTCTCGCTCCAAAGACATTGTGATATCTGTCTCTAGCATTTCTGTCAGATCACAGCATTCCAGGTCGATCAGTGATCTTGGTTAGTAACTTGCCTTTGCCAATATCTGAAGTATGCTTTCTGCCTCTCTGAATGTGGTTACTCATCCCTATTTCATATTCTTTCTTTATTTCACAGAGAGCTCTTCTGGAGAAGAAGCAGAGGAAGAAGCGTCTTGATCCCTTGATGGTACAGCCAAATCCTGAGGCAAAGCTGTGCAGGTCAAAGCCCAAAGGGTGTGAGGAGCAGACTCTCTTAGTAGAAAACCCAACTCCTTTCCACAGTGATGTTACATTACATGGTAAGTAATCATCCTGATTACAGCACTTCCCAAAAATGCCAGTGCATGCACTTTATGTCAGAGATGGTCACCTACATTGCTGTGACAGTGGTCAGGGAGAAACAAGATTGATTACACATTTCTCTATGTAAAATTAGAATTGTAACACAGCATGGTTGAGCAATACTGAACTGTAAAAACAAACAAATCCTTATCTTGAGTTTTGTGACAGCTGAGAATCATCTGCCTTTGAGTAATCTCTCTCTTGTGTTAGGCTACAATGAACTTCCAAAATGAGTTAGGAACTTCTAGAAAGGTAGGGAGATAAGAATCTGGAGTAAGAGTTTTCAGAAGCAGTAGGATAAAGAAGAGAGAATAATCCAGTAGTGGATGCCTATACTATCCTTCAAGGCAGAACTCTCAAGATTGGGTATGACTGAATGATAAAGTAGATGAGAGCAAAACAGAGGGCTTATGAATACCAGATGAGGTTCTTACTGTTTTTTATCTCACCTGTTGATTTCTGTGAGCTTTTGGGAGAGAACAGGAACATGACAAACGAGCTGTAGTGGTCCAGAAAGTCATAAGCCCAATGAGATATCAGGGAGCCAAAGGCAATGACTCAGTGGTCTCACAGCATTATAGTAAAATAGCGACCATTCTGTTAGGAGTGAAAAAGAATAGTAGAGCCTTAAAGACTTCCATGTGTGTGTGTGGTGGGGCGGGCAATGAAACCTCCTACATTCCGCTGGAAGTATCAGAAAAGAGTTTGAGAGCCGTGATCCCATCAGCCTATCAAGGAGGTAACAGGAAGCATCCTCTGACTTTGAGATGCAGGATGCAATAATACCACCATTATATCAGCAATAGAGTAAAATTAAAAACAAACAAACAAATCAGTGTTACTTGGCTTGAAGATCACATTTAAATGTTTTTTCGTTCTCCAGATTTCTTTCAGGATCGTAGAGCGGTGACATAGGTGGTAGCATTTGTGTGTTTAAAACCAGGTTGGAGAAAGCTTCTGTTACAGGACACTTCTAAGTCAAAGAGAGAGTAAAACAAGATGAAAAAAAATTAGATTAACTTTGAAATTAGAAAACTTCAGTACTCCTTCAGAACAAAAATGAAAACTGACCACTTTCTCACTAGCTTACATAGTTCTGAAGCTTTCCCTATACAAACAGATTTTGTTAAGAAGTGGTAACGGTTGTAAACATCTCAGAAATCTGATGACTAGATAAACTAGATAAGTATAGTTTTAAAATGAAAAACAATAGGAATCCAAGAAATTCAAAGCTGAAACTACACTTACGTATTGTGTGCTCCACAAACGTGTTTGCAATATTATGCCAGTCCCTGAAATCAAGACATCTCTTGCAATTAAGAAGTGCAGTCCACAGCCGGGTTGCCTGTTTAAACTTGATATTTTCATTTCTACCAAAAAGGTAGATAGCATCTATTTATAGTGTATCCTGCCTGTGGCTGTAGATATCTAATCACATCAATTGTGATGTTCACTGTAGAGCACCCCACTTAATGGCACAGGAGCAAACAAAGAACCTGAATATCAGGACAGGAAAAGAAAATAGAGTAGCTGTAAATAAATAAATTGAAGGATATTAGTGTGCATGACAAATACCACTGCCTTAAGTGTTCAAGCCCTTGTAAAAAAAAATAATAATAATAATAATAAAATAAATACAATTGCAATATTTATAAATGGGGGAAACTGATGCTTGACATGTTTAAAGTAAATAACTCACAATTTTCCTGACCAAAGTTTAAGCGAACAAAAATAAATCAGTATTTTAAAGGGATGCTTGAGCAAAGGAAGGTGAAATGAGGGACTATCTTGGGACACTACTGTAGCAGTAAAAATTTGGCTTTTGGATTCTGCTTAATTTTGGCCTGCAGGCATTGATGGACCAGCTGCTTTCCTGAAATCAGAAGTGCAAGATTTAAGGACCAAACTCCAAACTCTCTCTGCTGGATCTTCCATAGCAGAAGACAATGCAGATCAGGAAAATGATGGAGAGGCTCTAACAGATACAGCAGGAAAGCCAGATCTGCAAGAAATCTTACAGAAACGAGGTAAGATAATGGGGCAGAGGTCTTTTTTCAGGGTTCTTCTACTTCTTTTTTTTTTTTTTTTCTGTAACATTAAAAAAGTGTGTGTGGGGGGAGATCAAGCAAGTGTCTGTAGGACCTTCCTCTTAAATACACAGCTAGCAGTTTCTCCAGTGTGTAGTTAAATGCAGAACTGCAGTTTCTCCTTTTTCTGATGTGCTGATATTGATTGGAGCACTAGTTATATTTTAAAGGTTTGTCAATATCCTGTATTATTTCTGGCCTTTCCAAGGAAGTTGGTCACAAAAAACTACACTTCTCATTTTGCTAAAGTTCAAGGTATTTTTATTCCAGATATAATATATATGCCTATAATGCCTGGATATTATGACAACAGAGGGACCTTTTATAGACAATAATGCAGTAATTATTTAATTGTTGAGGAGACCTTCAGGAAAGGTACTCTTCCTGAGTCAGAAGATACCACAATCAGCAGTTTTGGAGTTTTATTTTCAATAGTTGAAACTACTCAATCCCACTGAGTAGTTTCACATTGGAGTGTCCATCCCTGCCTGCCAAGTATCTTAATTTGCTGCCAGTACCACAGGAAATCTTTTGTTGCATGCTGTCCAAGCACTTTGCAGCAAAATAAAAGTGACTTGCCTATAATATGGTACACAGCTTGCTTTATTTTGCAAAACCTGTCTCCCAGAATGTGTCCAGAACACTATGAATTAAGGTACCACCATATGTAGAAATACTTTCAGTTGTCAGATGCAACAGCTGTTTACCTATGGATAGCAACATTATACAAGAGTTAGGACAGGAAGCAGGATAGAATGTCTGAATAGAAACTTCAGGGGAAATTAGTGGAGGCAGAATGTAAACAATGAGTTTTGAAACCGGCCAGAGCACTATGGTTAATGCCTTTCCTCTTTCCAAATGTGCTTTGGGAAGTTTATTGACAGGTTGTTAAGACTACATTTTTCCGTTTCTTCTGAGACAGAGAACTTCCATCAGTGCCCTTTCTATTCAGTGCCATGTTGGAATACTGCTATAATATTGGTTCACAGGAAAGAATTCAGATTAACAGGCTGCTGCTGTTCCTATTCTGTAGTGCTTTATGCACTTTTCCATTTCACAGCCAAATTATAGGAAGGAAATCACAGAACAAGATGATGCAACTCCAAGTGGAAGGAAACATCAAATAGTAATGTGTACAGAAGTTCTTTTAAATTCATTTAGCCAGAGTTATTTTAATTATATACCACAATCATGAATGAAAGCATAAACTAAGCAATACAGTATATCATGTAAAATGTGTAGTGATAAAAGTCAGACAGCTGCTTAATCAGCTGAGTAGTGAAAAATGTCACTAGTGGTTTGGATTACAAGGCTCGGGAAGCAATATACCACAAGAAGAAAATAAGCAGTTGGAACAGCAGAGATTAATTATGAGGGTAGAAGCAGAACAGCTATGTAAGAGGCATATGTGAATTAGTGATTCCATGAACTTATGATGCTTCTTTCAGAGGTTGCTTGCTTGATCCTCTGTTCTGACAGGAATTTCAGGCAGTTTGAATTTTGATGAGGAGGACACAGAAGAGGATGAAGAAACTAGTAAGAGACCAGCATATCATTCACCATATCCTGAATCTGAGAGGCCTAGTTCTGCAACCAGCCTAAAATCTTCTGAAGTAAGTGTCATGAAATCCATTTCCAATAAGGATTGGGCACGTACTTGTTTTTAGTACTCACACCTTGAGCACTATGTTAAAATAGTAGTTGCAACTGCTGTAGCTAGCATGCTCATTCCTGAAGGCAGAGAAAGGTCAAAATTGTCAGGTTATATGACTGGCTCATCAAGTTAAACACAAAGACCTAGTAATGATCAAAGGAGCAGTGGATGGAGGAACACAAGTAACCTTATCATCAGTGAAGAAGAGAAGACAATGAATCGGCTACTCCTCAGAGACCCTTTAAGGAGAAAGATGAGTCCGTTGTCTCTGGTGCAAAACTCGCCAAGATGACAAAGAGTAACTAACTCTCCCCTCGGAGAGATCTGTTGGGCGGGGGAGGCAGGAGTCTTTCCTAAGATCAAAAAAGTCTTCAGCCAGGACTCTTCTCAACAGGGAAACACAGGTGGTTTCTTGCTAAACTCCCCTTTCCCAAATATCTTCCTCTTGAAACATGAGGTCTTCTGTTTCAACTGACCTTTCTTTTCTTGAGGAATACCAGAGCCTCTGATCTGATCCTAATCTGCTAATATGATGTTTCTTCCCACAGGAAACAGGTGCTTCCTATACTCCATCCCCTCAGGCAGATGCACAGCTGGGAGAAGTAGAGAACTTGGAGGATTTTGCATTACGCCCTGCACCCCGTGATATTACAATCAAATGTCGAATCACTAGAGATAAGAAGGGAATGGACCGGGGCTTCTTCCCTACTTATTACATGCATCTGGAAAGGGATGACAACAGAAAGGTATTGGGACCAGCGCACAGTATCTTGGCTATTGTACTCCTACCACAGACTGTTTTTGGTGTAATGGGGAGCAGTGCATAAACTGGTAAGAAATCAGAAGCAGAGGAGAAAAAGCATGCTGATGAGAACAGCTTATATTTGGCAAGGCACTAAGCAAGGTTTAGAAGCAATAATAAAATGAAAGCTGAAATACAAAAGTATAAAAGCATAAGGGATAAAGGAGAACAAAGGGACTGAGTTGTTCCAAAAGAAAAGGAGGGCAGACAAAAAATTAAAGTTGCTTTGAATCTAGACTGTTGAGGGGGCTGATTGGAGGATTAGGATTTCAGGCTGTTCACTTGTGGAAGAGGTCAAAAGTGTGGAGACAGTAGTAACAGCACAAAGCAAAAAGGGGAATGGGTGAGGGGAAACAGCTGAGAGTTTGGGTAGCAATGCCTAGCTATGCATCTGGGTTCTTTGAAAACTCCAGCCTTGATCAAAGTTTTGTCTTTCCAGACATTCCTTCTTGCAGGGCGAAAGCGGAAAAAGAGCAAAACGTCCAATTACCTCATATCAGTTGACCCAACTGACTTATCTCGGGAAGGGGAAAGTTTCATTGGAAAACTCAGGTGAGAGCCACAGATGAAAAACAGAGACAAATATACAGCTTCTGCGGTAGGAGAGATTGGATTTTCATTTTAGCTGACTTGGAATTGCGAATAGCAGTCTGGTCTCAATTCAGAAAGAATGAACTTGCCTCATCCTGGTTAATGTAATCTGTATTCACCTGGGTTGGCAACCTTTCTTCAGAGTTACCATTCAACGGTGCAATTTAGAGAAGGAATCCCGTCTTGATGCTTTTCCAGGACAGGTTACAAGCTTAGTTTACTATGGACTCTTCTGTTGAAGCTCCTTAGTGAGCTGACGATAGGAAGATTCAGATGGGAGTGCCTGGAGATGTGTAAGTGGTTTCGCTGTGCTGCACAGCTACCTTTAGAAGATGACAAAATTTTCCACTGACACATCTCTCTCTTTCTGTCTCTTCCCATTACCTGACATTAGGTCAAACCTCATGGGAACTAAATTTACAGTTTATGATCATGGAGCTAGCCCAATCAAGGCACAAGATCTAGTGGAAAAAGCTCATACTCGACAGGAGCTTGCAGCCATTTGTTATGTAAGTAGTGCTTCTCCCCTTTTGCCCCCTTTCCTTTTTTGTAGCCTGGCTTCCAAGGAAGCTAGGCTCACAAAATCATGCTGTCTGGCAACTTCCCCTATTTAACTTTTGAACTAGCCGACAAATTTCAACCAGATTGGACAAAGGGCAGAGGCCTCAAAGAAAAGTTCCAAGTTTCATGAAAAAAATCAGTGCTGGGGTAGGGAAGGAGGGAGAGAGACCCAAACTAATATATTCACTGAGGGAAAGATGCCAGTGTGAGCACATTCATTACCTGTTCTGAACTTGCTACCTGACCCATCATCAGGCATGTGGCCAGCCAACATATCCTTGACCTGGAGCCAGACACAGCATGATTTGCCTTTTGCTCAGCTGGTATCTGGTGGACATTAAGAAGGAACTGGTGGTACCATGTGAAGGAGAGGTATTTTTGGCAGGACTAAAGGTATTGTGGTGGATAGGAGAGAGCTGGTATTATTTCAGTAGCAGCATGTTGTTAGGAAAGGTATGTTACCAGGGGAAATCATGATTCACTAGCTGTGTCCTAAACATGTTCTCTTATTCTGATCTTGTGGATAACCTCAATCCAGGCTATGGAGAGGGGAGGCACTTGTAGCCACATCACTCTAGAATTATGTGAAGATTCGCAAGCTGCATTGTTTCATATTTCAGTCCTGAAGTTTGAGGTCTGGAAGGAAAACTTGAGATTCTTCACTAAATGATAGTCAGCCAAGTAGAGGGATTTTTATCTTTACTATAGTTACAGCAGCAGAAATTTAAAGGGGTATTAGTCTACTGGAGCATGATCCTGATCTTTTTGCTAATGGTCTTAATGGCACTTGGGAAAAAAAAAAAAAAAAGAAAGATGAGATAATTCCAGTACTAACCTGTTTATGTAAATGTCACTGGATGTTTTCTTTGCATACAGTATTCTTCACTTCCCTGCCTAATTGTGCAGTGAGGTGTTAAAATGAGCAGACAATATAAAGCCAGCTTTTCAGAATTCTGAAGGTCTGAAATGTTTTATCTACATCAAATTATTAAAGTTTACATATGAATAAAATCAGTACCCTGGTTCTCATATGTACCCCTAGATTTTCTGAAATGAGATAATAGAGGTTGCACCTCCAAAGACTTATTCTGTGTCTGTACTAGCACATTAGAAGAAGCTGTATAACTTCTATTAATCAGTATTTCTAAAAGAGCCTGGTTTTGTTTGTTTTTTGGGGAGTTGTTTTGTTTGTTTTTAATCTGTTCTTTGGGAATTTTAAAGGTTATTATTGACATGATGTTACAGAGCACCTTAAATGGACTGGATGGTTAAGAGACCAAGAAAGACCATTTTTCTTTGCTTTATACCCAGTCCACTTGCAGCAGTCTCTTGCTGCACTTTCAGATAGATCTGCTTGTCTTAAAATTGAAGCTCAGATAGATCCTGACTACTTTGCTTTCTGGGTCTGTTCTTCATCATTTATAAAAGAGCACAATTTCAGAGAAAATTGTAGATATACTCTTAAACAAAAATAACAGAGCCTAAAGATAAATAAGTCATTCATTCTCCAGGAACATTCTAGCCTAAGTGGTGGTCGTATAGATAATATAAAGACCCAGTCAAAGACCCATGAATTTTATCACATTTAAGCCTTGTTCACTAGCAATATTTTAGCATCTTTTTGTCTCAAATGCAAAAATTTTTGCCTGAGATCACCCTTGTCTGATTTTATTGTAAATGTTTGTTTCATTAGAACAATACAGGTGTGCTACAAGTTAAGTAAGTAGAACTATGTACGTCTTTTAATACAGCTCTCAAAATGGAGAGAGGCAGCTATTCTCAGTAGTTAAACACAATTGCAGTTAGATAACTGCTAGTACAGTTGTAGCTAACAAATCTCTAAAAAACAGTACAGATGTGGATTCAAGATCAGCCTTGCTGTCTTTCCTTCTGTGAGATGGAGTATCTAATTTCCTGAAAATAATGTCTCTCCTTGTCTTTCAGGAAACCAATGTGTTAGGATTCAGGGGTCCCAGGAAAATGTCTGTGATCATTCCAGGAATGAATAAGAATCATAAGCGAATTCCAGTCCGGCCACGAAATGTGAGTTTGGTCATGTTTCAGTCTGGAGGAAGAGGTTAGAACTTTCTCCTAGAGATCTGGCTGCTACTGACAATTGTGGTTGTCAGAGCAAGGTTGTTGATGGCAAGGATTGTTAGTATGTTTCATGGGCAGTACACTTTTTACAGTGCAATGTAAAGGTCTTGATTAATGTCCTTGCATTTTGCCTCATTTGTAGCCTTTTGAATAGTGTTTGTATCCTTACTTGCTGTTTAGTTGGACCTTATCTAGCTGTTTATTTAGCTATTGCAATGACTATTGTATCTTGTTGCTATTGCGCCTACAACCCCTTCTCATAGACAGGACACTTATGCTGAGAGTTGTATCAACACAGAACAAATTTGCACCTCCCAAAAGCTTAAATTTAGTCAAATATGATTTACAAGAGATGGATAGTAGCCCACAGAAAGATTGAGGCAGTATTTTGGTGTAGTAGCAAGAGTGTAAGTACATTTGTGATCAGAATGTTGTCAATCTCTTTGTAGGAATCACAGAAAAAGAGGATTCTGTACTGAGAAACTGGGATGAAAAGGATGGAGTTTTGTGCTGGCTATTTAGTAAGGACTTCTCATACATGTGGGAGATTTTCTAGTTAAAAGCTTACAGGGACAGGCCACTTGGGAGGGATATAGGGACGTCATGCGAGTATGCAGGGATGGTACTAGGAAGGCCAAGGCCCATTTGGAGTTTAATCTGGCAAGGGCTGTCAAGAACAGCAAGAAGGGCTTCTTTAAATACAACAGCAACAAAAGGAAGACTAGGGAGAATGTGGGCCCGCTGCTGAATGGGGCAGGGCCCTAGTGATGAAGGATAGAGAAGGCAGAGATACTGAATGCCTTCTTTGTTTCAGTCTTTACTGCTGAGACCAGCCCTCAGAATCCCAGAGAGCCTGATAGACCAGAGGGCTGTGCTGCCATTCAGAGGGACCTCAACAGGCTGGAAAGATGGGCAGAGGGGAACCTTATGAAGTTCAATAAAGGCAAGTGCAAAGTCCTGCATCTAGGGAGGAATAACCCCCTGCACCAGCACAGGCTGGGGGCTGACCTGCTGGAAAGCAGCTCTGCGGAGAAGGACCTGGGAGTGCTGGTGGTCACCAAGTGGACCATGAGCCAGCAACATGCCTTTGTGGCCAAGAAGGCCAATGGTATGGACTGTATTAGGCAGAGAGTTGCCAGCAGGTCGAGGGAGGTAATCCTCCTCCTCTACTCAGCCCTCATGAGGCTGCATCTGGAGTATTGTGTCCAGTTTTGGGCTCCCCAATACAATAGAGACATGGAGCTACTGGAGTGAGTCCAGCAAAGGGCTACTAAGATGATTAATGGACTGGAGCATTTCTCCTATGAGGAAAGGCTGAGAGAGCTGGGCCTGTTCAGCCTGGAGAAGAGAAGGCTGAGAGGGGATCTTATCAACGTAAGTACCTGAAGGGAGGGTGTAAAGAGGATGGAGCCAGACTCTTTTCAGTGGTGCCCAGTGACAGGACATGAGGCAACGGGCACAAACTGAAACACAGGAAGGTCCGTCTGAACATGAGGAAAAACTTCTTGACTGTGAGGGTGACAGAGCACTGGAAGAGGTTGCCCAGAGAGGTTGTGGAGTCTCCTTCTCTGGAGATATTTAAAAGCTGTCTGGACAGGGTCTTGGGCAACGTGCTCTAGGTGACCCTGCTTGAGCAGGGGGGTTGGACTAGTTGATCTCCAGAGGTTCCTTCCAACCTCAACCATTCTGTGATTCTGTGAGAAGTGTATTTGAAGTGTATTTGAACGGTGCATGGCCGTTCTTAGTTGGTGGAGCGATTTGTCTGGTTAATTCCGATAACGAACGAGACTCTGKCATGCTAACTAGTTACGCGACCCTTTCACTGTGAGGGTGACAGAGCACTGGAAGAGGTTGCCCAGAGAGGTTGTGGAGTCTCCTTCTCTGGAGATATTCAAAACCCGCCTGGACACGATCCTGGGCAATGTGCTCTAGGTGACCCTGCTTGAGCAGGGGTGTTGGACTAGATGATCTCCAGAGGTCCCTTCCAACCTCAACCATTCTGTGATTCTGTGAAGATGTTTTAGTGTGGGATGAAAAAGACTTCTGGTTCAGATCCCTTAGTGTGGGTTTCATGTTTAGTGTAATAGAGAAGAGGGCAGTGGCAGGAAAGATGGAGTAAACAGAGAGACATGGTCAGTGTTATAAGCTAGAAAATAGTATTGCAGCAATGTTTTGAGTGGATATGAGAAGAGAGAAAAGAATCTTTAAGAGTGGAAACTAAGAGTCATAAGAGTCTGGAAAAAAGATTTAATTCTGTGGATGGGCAGGAGAATTGAATCTGGAGATGGTCACTGATTCATCATCTCTCTATAGGTATTTCCATCTCCACCAAACAGTACAGTAACCATTTCGTGGCCCTGCCTTTATTTTTCTCTCCCATTTTCCCCAATGTTTTGTTAGCAGGTAAGCATGGTGGCAGTGGTCAAGGCTGAAATACAAAGTTGTTCTGAGATGTTGTCAAAGCCTGCAGGGTAGCAGTTTGACATTTCATTTTTGCTTCCTTCTCCGTAGTCTGATGCCATCAGTTAAGCAATACTGTCCCCACTTTAAAGGAGAAAAAATTGCATTTCTAAATGCAGTTTGGCAACTATTCTCAAAGTTCTCTTTGCATCTTTATAAAAGCAGACAAATATAAAAATAAAGATATAAAGTAAGTAGATTAACTTGAACAATAAGCTTTAATGAAAATATAAAAATTGATTATCCTCAAAAATCCATTATCATATCTGTATATACTAGTACTAAAACATCTGCCATAGTTGTATTTGCTAGACCTCCACAAGAGGTTTTTTCCAGATCATCTCCTTCCCATTAAATAACTTCAGTTTGGATTCTTTTTCTTGGTAGCTTTTAGCTTATATTATTTCAGGCTGGATTTTATTTGTTGCATAACTTTTAAAATTAAATCATAGGTCATGTGTTTTCCTCACTACTGTTGGCAGCTCCTTATAATTCCCTCTGTTTCTCAAACATAATGTGTTGTTTTACCTTTTTTTTTTTTTCTCTCTCTCTCTCTCGTCTCTGTGTTTCTTATTTTATTTCTCTTATTAGACCTGGTAGAATGACATTTAACCTACTTAAGGCATACTTGCAGCCCACTGTAGCCTTTAGACTTCCTACAGAAACACCCTAGGGCCTGGCACTCTGGAGTTAAATTAGATGATTTTTCTTTGTTTAAAAGTTGGAGATCCTGTCGGAGAAAGCTTATGTGAGTCTTGGAAATGATTCCTGCCAGCAGGGTGATAGTCTGTGGAAAAAATAAATACCTGTGACCTGTGGAGCTCACACTTGTTCTCTTTCGCTCTTTTTTTTCTTCTTTGGTTAGAGATATGATGATAGGTTATTGAGGGGAAAGAAACCCTTGGACTGGAAATGTGGGAAAGTATCTGCCTGGTACCTGTAGGATATTTTCAGTAGGACAAAGTTTAAGTGCTGTCATTGTGTTCCCTCAAACACAGAATGACTTTCAAGTGATAGAGTGCATACACTTGAGAGGCAGTACTTGAAAACAGAGCCGTTCCAAATCTGATAAACATATTTATTTCTTCTGAACAGGAGCATGAGAGTCTGCTATCAAAGTGGCAAAACAAAAACTTGGAGAACCTCATTGAGCTACACAACAAGGCTCCAGTCTGGAATGATGATACTCAATCCTATGTTTTGAACTTCCATGGGAGAGTCACTCAGGCCTCAGTGAAGAACTTCCAGATTGTCCATGACAATGACCGTAAGAGTCTCTTGGAGAGCTTGTGGGGCTGTCATTACAACAGGGAAATCCCAGTATATTTTGTGAGGTTTGGGAGATGTAGGACACCCTTCCTGGAGAAGGGAGACTGAGTGGAGAAATTCAGCCCAGGGGATACTGGGGACTTCTGATCTATCAAGCAAATGATATGAGACTTCCCTTTTTCTGAGGTGGGTGCAGAGGCTGCTGTCCACAGCTGCACCAAAATAGGGGACAAATGCAAGCCTCCTGAAGGGAAAGAAAAGGATTAACATGACACCTTCTGCCCAACCAAATAGTGGTTTGAGCCTTGGCTCTGTGAAAGAAGGTAATCCCAGCAACACAGTCACTCTAGAGAACAGATTTTAAGGCCAATTTGGTAAGAAGGAATAGATACACCAACCACATATATTTGGTATTGTTTGACTCCTGGTTTGATTTGTTTGTTTGTAGTTTTTTTGCCTCCATGTGAAATTGCTGTTCTCTGAGTCTTTCTTTTTTCCCCAGCTGACTACATTGTGATGCAGTTTGGTCGTGTAGCAGAAGATGTGTTCACTCTGGACTATAATTACCCTCTCTGTGCTCTCCAGGCCTTTGCTATTGGACTTTCCAGCTTTGATAGTAAATTGGCCTGTGAATGAGCGAGACAACAGACTTGAGACATGGAACTCACTGTCATCCCTGCATCTTGTTGTATGAGTTCCAGGTGGAGTAATGAGAAACACACTGGGGATGGGAGGGAACTGGAGGACAAACTTCTGCAGACTTATTAGAAAGTAAATAGCAGGCCTAAGGGCATTGTGGTAGTCAACAGTAGACTATCTTGGGAGACTGTCCCAAGACGGAGCACTCTTTGTACGTATTGTGGAAGAACAAGGCATATGCATAATGTTTTTGTAGTCAGTATTAATACTGCTTTCAAAATTCTGAAACAGATGCTGCATGAGAGCAGGCTAAGAAATTTAGGCTACTAATTGGAACGTGTTCAGCTGGAATTAGAAAAATGGTGGTTTAGTGTCCATATACCTTGGATCTTCAGCAGTGCCCCTGGAGCTGATGCTGCTGATCTTACTCAGTTCCTGAAGAGATTAATTCAGAGAAAGGAGGATAGTTATGGTATGTATTCTATTTTGCTCTGTGTGTTATCTTGCTGTCTGTTACAACATTCACAGAAACAGAGGGAAGGGTTCAGCTTATGCCTCTGTGCAATTGTAGGTAGTATTCAACGAATAAAGAGCTGGAATGAGACACTGGTTTTAATAATCCACTTCTCTCTTACTCTGAAGAATGGTTCTCTGTTAAGGCTGATGGTCAAGTTCCCTTTCATTATTCTAATTGCTCCATATCCCTTGACGATCTTTTTACCAAATAAAGAAGAATCAGATCTCCAATAGTCCCTTCTTAGTTGGTGATATTATATCATATCCATTCTTTCTCTTATTCTTAACTGCTTGAAAAATGAGATTGAATAGATGATAGAATCTGACTGAATTTGGCTGAAGGTAGTATTGTAACAATTTACAGTACTATTCCTGAAAAGTAGTGTTCTGACTGAACAGTAGTAGTGTTCTGACTCTAAGCAGATCAGGATTTTTATTTTTTTTTTCAATTTGTATACTGTTTGTAAAATTTGTCACATTTTTAGGAATAAGCTACTGGCTGAATTCATTTTTTGTTTAACATAATATCTCAAATCATGACCTATTGAAATATATTTTATGTAAATATTTTTAATCTGAATATAGGAAGGAGAAACCTCTTTCCAAAGGAGAGTACGGGTGTTTTCAAAGGCACCAGTAAGTTTAAAAAAAAGTTGCATCATGGGGTTCTGCAATGTGTCCTTCTGCTGTTCCATATTTAATGCTGGATTGTACAACATGGAGAATGCAGGACCTAGCATGGAACATTTCTTGATTGAAATCGCCTTGACTCATCAGAGTGAATTGCTGCACACTGTCATGTAAGCTTCATAGTCCACACATCTGCTGCGTACTAAAGCAAAGAACAGCTACTAGCTTGCCTATTTTGTGACATTATGCATATCCATGATGATTCTGGAAAACTGTATCCCTCCATTGAACCAAGAATAGGTGTTCTCCTATTGCATATTGTCATTGTCAGCAGACTAGCTCTGTTTCATGCTCCCAAAGGCCAGCTTTATTGTTTTTGGTCTCCTGAGTCCTCACAGTGGTAGATACCACTTGGTCTTTCAAAATAATGAAAATTTGTAAAGACATTTTCTGATATTGCCAGGAAAAAAAATATTGATCATACTTATGTGTAACTCTGTATTTAACTGTAAATTGTGAATTGTTGCTGAGGGCTCCAGCTCTAGAAAATGCTTCTCTCTGATGCCCATTCTACATTAGCTGGGGAGCTGTTGTCTTGAGAGTGATCTCATTGGCAGAGCACTTGACAAAGAGAAATCGAATTGTATGTGTCTTCTGTGCTTGTGTACTTCATGCTCTTCAGCCTCGGAACAAGACCTGGCAGTGTTTTCCAGCTGTGCTCTGATGAGTTCTCGCCTGATGGCTCTGCACTCCCTTTACCCTTCCAGAAAAACTAAGAAATCGGTTCAAAATCTGTCTTGATCGTTTTTGGTTTTGTTTTTTTTTTTTTTGGGGGGGGGGTTGTTTGTTTGTTTGTCTTTTGACTTGGACTGTATGACTGCCTTCTGTTAGTTTGTGGTGACCTGAAGATAGGACACTAATTTCCAGCTCAAGACAATTTTCTCTGTACTGAGAAGACCATGGTAGCATCCCTTTACTCATCCTTTCACTTAGGTCAGTCAGCAATGGCTTTTCAAGCTATTTGTTGGCTTCAAAATGATCCTAGCAGAGTCACCCTGACCTCTAGGTCTTTCTGTCAAATTATGCAGACAGATGAACTGCTTCAGTGCTCTTTGATCAGCTACTGTATTACATGAATTGTATTTACAACTTTTATATCTTAATGAAAATAAACTAATTTATAAATTTAAAAACTCTTTAATTCCAAATTATTTTTGTAGGATTTTGCTGTTATGTGTGGGTGGTTTTTTGTTCCTCCTGTACTACCTGCTACCTCACATTCTTCCTGTCTTCTCATACTTCATCTCTCTTCTTACTCCCCTTTTTCCTTTATAATTCTCAATTCTCTCTTCCTTTGTGGTGGTTTTTACATACATTTAAAAGTATGAGAATGAATGTAAGGGCTACTGCCTGTTTTTCCACCACCAGGAAGTCTTCCTGTGCTGTTCTTGATTCCTGTTTGATTCTTTGTTCAAGCTAGTTACACTTCTCTTCCCCATATTCTTAGTGCTTCTCCCAGCCTCCAGCTAGGGCTTTTGGGATGGTTCTTTATGCATTTTCCTACCCTCCATCTGAAGCCTTTGTACATGCCAAGTACAACACAATATATTTCTGAATCAAGAACTGAAATAATGTAAGGCAAAGAGGAACACAAAGTTGAAATGATTATGTTTCTTATTTTCACTGGAAGACGTATGAACCTCACTAAGCGGAGATACAGTGGTTCCAACAATCAAATACTGACACGGCTGTCTGTGTAGGCCCTATTCTTTGATGCAAGCTGCTCACTATCTCTTCTTCCAACTCTTTCCATCTCAGCCAAATTAGGTATAGTTGGGAGGGAAAACTGTGATTTGCTCAGTAAAGTAATATTAGTTGCCACTTATTTACCTTTGCATACAAATGTAACATCCAGGAAATCCCAAGAAGAGCTTAGAACAAGGAAAGCATCATATTAAACTGTTAAGTATGAATCCTAAAGGCAGGCATAGCAGACTACAACAGCTCATAGGCTCACAAACATCAAAGGCAATGAATAATTTCTTGTTCTTTTTAGGGATGAGTCCCACTCTCATTGAAGTTTTGCTGCTGAATTTGGTATTAGCAATAGCAGAGTTTTTGCTAAAGTATAATAGAATTATTATGCAGACAGTACTTAGAGTACTCTTCCACTTGCTGGTATTAATAGTTCTATAAACCTCTCAGTTGTAATTGAATTAGATTTCCTGTCCCTGTTACAGAAGGCAAGCAAGCCTTCCTCATGGTTTATAGGCCAAGAGCTGAGAGTTTGTGCAAAGTCCTGTGAAACAGAATTATGGACTGGCTTCTTATTTGATAGTCAGTTCCAACCTCTCAGCTATAGTGTCAAATTGTTGTCCTTAACTGTAGTTTGGAGTCACTACAGCTGAATCCCAGAACTTAGAAAGAAACTAAGATATCTATAGCTGAGCAATTTGTTGCTACCTAGACCAGTGCACAGACAACTGTGGTGTGAGGGTTTCCTTACTAACAGGGGAAGAACCTCTACAACTGTGAGGTAGTAAGAATCAGAAGCCCTGCAATTAAAGAAGGCAGAGACCCTGTACCAGCTGTTACTGTTACATCTCTTGAACTGCACATTCTAGAGTTTTTGTCTTCTCATTCTGTCCCTTAACATGTTCTATGTGGAGTTACTCTTTCCCTGCTGGAAGTTGGAAGTCACTTCTTTGGTCCCAAGATGGGAGGAAACAAATCCAGAAGCAAACCAGACTTCACCAAAATGTGTTAAGGTAAAGGCTATTATAACTGTAACCTACTCTGGTATTTTAACATTTAATTTAGAGATTATATACATAGATGAATATATTCTAGAGGATGGAATTGGTGGAAATATTACTTTAAGTAAATGACCAGACAAGGGGGACCACTGCACTCTCTACAACAAAACAGCTTAAAATGCAGAAGAAAACATAGGATTGATTTTTCTTAATGCTTAATTGAGTTGAGCCCTCTATTTATTAAGGGGCATATTTTACTGTGAACAGTGTCTTTATTTTAAAAGTTGCATATCAAAATCATTCAGCTAAACAGAGTAAAGGGTCAGGGAGTTAGGTCTGTTCAGCTTGCCCAGCTCCCTCTGCTTCCCGTTCTAAGCAGAATGGTTTGCTTCACCATCACCACTGGGGGGGGGGGGGGAAATACTCCATTCTTCTGAGTGGATTTGACTGGAGTCCTGCAAACAATTTATGTGATGATTCACAGGAAGGAATAGGATTCAATTCCTTCTTTTTGAGCTATGTTGATTCTGCAGGAGAATGGGAGCAAAACTGTTCATTAGTCACATTATCATCAGACCTGGCCTAGAGTTCGCAGAGGGAGCAGATGCGAAGAGAAATGACCTACCTTTTATATATGCTCATTTTTCATAAAATTACATATTTTTCATAGGACTTAATAGAAGCAGTAGCTGGATGAGATCATTATAGGGCTTTATATTAAAAAAGGCTGAATAATTTAATTGAATTTAGTAACTTCCTCTTATTTATATTGTATATACTTCTGATTCCTACAGTTGCATCAGAAAAATTTTTCCTTAAGTATTCATAAAATGATTACGGCATTGCATTACAAAGAAAAATAATTGTATTTAAAAAGATTACCAGCAATAGTTATCTTCAGCACTGCCAACCTCAGAAAAAAAAAATTGCTTTCCAAATCACAAGACTAATTTTTTTGAAAGTGGTGCTTTTTGCCATCTGGTTTCTGAGGCTTTAGAATGCATTTAGGTCCTGTTTTCAGGCTTTCCTATGCAACTGAAAGAGTTATGAACTTCTTAGCTTTGGGTTTTCCTTACCAAAAGCTGAGATTTTTCTCAGACCATTTCCTGAATAGATTGAAGTTTCAGACAAAACCAACTTTGTTGTAACTCTAGCACAGGTAGTTATATGCACGCTACAAACATCTGTGACAATGTCACCTGCTGGAGACATGAAGAAGTTTGATTGTTTTGTTGTTGTAGCTGCACTGTCCAAAGCCCCTAATAGGATGTATTTATATTTATTAAATTTGCAATTTTGCTAGGACTGTCTGCTTTTGTTCTTAGGGATGTGTCTTTTCAACTCTAGTGCAGCTCTGAACTTCATTGTATCAGCATTTTCTAGTGCAGCACTCCTATGCTGGTCAAGTGTTTCTAGTATACATGTAACTTGAAAAATAGATCATTTTTGCTACTTTATATGGTTTTTGCTGATCAACTGGTTAAAACTCTCTAGTATGCATGCACTTAACAGTGTAATAGGCTTTTTACCAATATACTTCTTTTTTCAATTCAGCGTTATTACTGGCCTGGTATTACTTGGGTTGGGACCCCTTGTGCTACATGGCACAAAACAATCAACCATCCCCCAAAATTTTCTAAATGAATGTAGGAAAAAAGACAAAAGAGGCAGGAAGGCAAGGATGTATAAGGAAAGAGTGGGGCAATGCTGAATCAGGATGATGTGCTACATTTTAACATAACAGCCTAAAGGTAAAGTTTTCTTTAGCTATCATGATATGCAAAAGGGATTTTGAAGTTAGGATTTCATAATCAGTAAGATGATTTTTGTGCACATTAAAATGAAAAGGGGGATAGGCACACAGGCAGTGAAAAGTGCCCACAGTTACAGTGCTCCAGACAGAAATGGCTAAAGTCCCTTGGCTTATTTTTGACTGTGGTTTTGCTTTTTCAGATGTTTATGGTGATCTATTTCCGAGTATGACAACAACAAAGGAGAAAGAATGCTGATGAAAATTTAACAGGAGGGCAGCAGAAGCTGTCATAGACTGACCAAAGGTGTAAGTGACTGTGACCGCTGAATAAGAGACAGTAAGCCCCTGCCGGGGCCGGGAGGGGCTGCGCAGCCGCGGGCGGCACCGTCTTGGCGCGGTGGATCTTCCAGCAGCCCCTGCCGTCTGTTGGGGGTGTTTGGCTCCCGTCTGTGTCCCCAAGTTTAGGAAAGCAGCAGGCAAGCAGGAGTGTTTTCACGGTTCTTCCACCGAGAGGAGGACGACCCAGCCCAAACACGGACTCCAACTTCTCTGCCCGGCCCAGGCGCCCCCTCCTCTGGTGCCGCCGCCGCCCGCTGCGCCGCACTGATTTCTGGAGGCTTCCTGGGCCGTCTGGCCGCCGCTCCCGACACTTGCTGGGGCTCCTGCCGCCAGGCTCCCCCTTCCCCTCCCCTCCCCCCCCTTCCTTTGCGGATGCCTGGAGTTTCCTTCCTGTGCTTCCTTGTTCGTGGGGCAGCGCCTTCCCGCGCCTCCCCCGCCCCTTTCTTCCGGCTATTGCCCGTGTTCCCTCCTCCGTGGTCACACACGCCCTGGGCCAGCGAGCGCCGATCCCCGCTGGGTTTTGTTCCGAACTCCGCCTCAGCCTTTCTTTCACCTCCCCCCCGGGGGCAGTTCCCTCCCCAGCCCTGTTCCAGCCTCAACGTTAGACAGGAGTCCCCTCCCTCGGCCGCGTTCATTTCATACCAGCTCTCATTCCTCGCATTCCTCACTTCCTCCTTTCAAACTCCAGGGGAAATAAAAACCTTTCCTTTTCCTCCCAAACTGCTGCCCGGCCGCCTCCTCCCTTTCCCGCTGCTGCTTGCGTTTGTCGTCCCGCTGCCTTCTCGCGCTCCTCAGGTGAGTTGCCTTCCCCTGCCCTGGGGGGTGCTTTACGTCCCTTCTCCCACTCACGTTTACTGCCTCTACTTGCCTCCCCGCTCCCCGGCCAGCTCGGCCATCGGGCATGCCCTGCCGGCATTGTTTGCGCTGCGGCGGCGGGACCCGCGAGGGGGGAGCCCCAAAGCCCAGATACAGCCGTGCTGGGGGCAGACGCGGCTCCCTGACAACTTTTTTCTCTCGCTGCTTTGGCGGTGTTCAGTGAGAAACTGCTCTGCCTGCTCTCCCGGCCCAACCCTTTCTCCCACCCCTGAAGACTCGGGGGTGGGAATCGGGCGAGAGAGAGAGAGAGAGGCAGGCACATAGTAATAATCCTCATCTGCTCTTTTGGCAGAAAGTCCTGGAGCAGAAGAAGGATTTGAAGCCGGTCCCCGTTGCCTTTGCAGAACAACAGCCGCTCTCCGCTTGCTCAGGTCAGAACACGCAATTTCACACTCGCTTTCGCGCGGAGCAAAGGGGAATGGGTGCCTGCTGGAGAAAAGGTAAAAGGAAGGGTTTGAAGCTGGTCGTGTGTGACAGAAAAGGCACAAATGTACAAAGGAAGTGATCAGGAAATTCTCAATGGAGGCTGCTGGCCGCTTCCCCCATTCCGTTTATGCGCTGGGATTTTGGGAACTCGGCAGCTTGTTGTAGCAAGAGAAAACTGCTAGTAATTCTAATGGAGAAAAAATAGATTTCTGTACCTTTTTATAGAGATGTTTTGAGGGGAGGGTGGAGAGGAGGATTAGGACGTTCTGTAGTAAGGGTATGATTTTTACTATAAATTCTGGAAGATGTTTTTGGGGAAAAAAAGCCCGTCCATGAAAAAGCATGTGAGGTTTTTTATATGGCAATCAAAAGATGAAATAATACTGTTTTCATACATAAGTTATTCAGAAGTTAGAGCAGTTGAAATTTGGTGGCATGCCTCGGGAAGGGATTTTTAAAAACAAAGCAAACAAAAAAGCTTCCCTAACTTATCTTTTGTCTCATGTAGATAATTCCACTTAACTCCTTGCATATGATGCTGAAGACAGTGCTTTTTTGTAGAAGCGGGGGAGGGGGGGGAGTGTAACTCAAAAAGGCAAAAAAGGATTTTGGTAAAGTTCTTTATGATGTTTTATATGTAAAAAAAGTAAAAAAACAATCTACCTTTGTCTTGCTTTCTTTGAACCTGAAGCTGCACTTCTAACCTTAAGATATGAGCTCTCTGAGCACTCGACAGATAAATGACCCAATACTTTTCAGACACAGGGGGATAGGTGGGAGAGAGGGGAAAAAGAAATTTTTTTTCTTTCTTTCTTGTCTCCTACCACTCAGAACAGATTGGCTTCCCCTAGACTTGATCCCACTGCCTGTGTACAGACTGGATGGAGCATTTATTCACCTGTCTGTCCGTCTGTGTAGATGTTGGAAACTTTGTTGTTTATGCCTCTACAGAGAGAAATAGGCAGTAGGATAGGGCATAGAGCAAGGGAGAGGAGGGAGAGGGACAGAACAAGGGGCAAAACAGAGACTGATGGTATAACAAGGGTTAGGGCCTGGTTAAAGCTGCTCTACGATCAGCAGTAAAGTTAAAAACTTTTGGTCGTGATAGCTTTTTCTTACGACAGAGAAAAGCCCGGGCTGTGCTGTAGTGAATACAGAGGGATTTCTTTATGAAAGCTGTTGGATGCTGAGGGACTCAGTGGTTCTCTTTGGAAGTTTATTTCACAGGCGAGTTTAAAGGCAGCCAACCAGGGTTGCAGAGTCACCTTACGGGTTTTTCCAAAATCCTGGTCTGGACTTTTCGATCAAACTCAAGAGTGTGACACGTCTGTTATGTCTGAACAGGAGTATCCGCTCATTGGTCGTGGCCTCTCAGAGGTGATTTCTGGAGGAATCAGTGTACATGAGAATTCCTGTTGGTGGTAGATGTTAGGAATTTCCCCACTCTCTTGGCTTCCTGGTACATCTTTTGGATTTTGAATTAATTTTACTGTCAGTTTTAAAGTATTTTAAGTTATTACTGTGGTACATGTTTTAATGTTCATATATCATGGAAATTCTGTGAAAAACTGCATGAGTACAGTACTACCAAGCTCTGAAGAGAAGAAGGGCTCCATGGCACAGAATCTTGCTTGTGTTTAAAATAAAGTCACAGTTGTTGTTCTTTCAGTCAGATGTTTGTTTTACAGAACTCGTACAATAAGTAGAGTTTTGAGAAGGCTGTTGAAAAGTACAGAGTCTCCAGTAGTTCCTGCCTGAAATTATTCCTGTTTGGAATGATGCTGTACTCATCCTCACAGCTTTCCTTTCTTAGTAACGTGGGATTTTTTTGTTTTTTTTTTTTCTGACCGTATCTTTGAGCTCTTTGTTCCATCTCAACAGAGTTCAAGGGGTGGGTCAACAAATATTTTAGACTGGTACTGCTGAAGAAAGAAGCTGTCCACACAGCCTCCAATCGTGCGTTTCTCTACTGGTGGTGGTACTTTCCTTTGTCGCTGGTGTGGGTATTTGCACTGCCAGTTGTTGACCCAGGGAGCTCCCATGCCAGGGAGCTGATCCAGATGAAAAATAACCCTATCTTTTAGCGAGTTAGTTTTCAGCCAGATCTGTTCCCCAGTCCGGTTAACCATATGGTCACATAAATGCTGGTGTGTGTGGTTGATGAGGCACAATGACTAGAGTTGAGTGGTGGGGAAGATTGGGGCTGTTTCTGTTGGCAGTATTGTCATCTTATGCCAGCTCTTTGGGACCAGTGTTCCTTGGACTAGGCCTGTAGTCACTTCTGTGGTAGTCACATGATTTTCTGTCTTACCTGGCCACTGGACTGTATCTTAGGAAAGCAACAATTCAGTGTTAACTTCTTTGTAAAGATCTATCATACCATCCCTATAGCTCATATTTGTCCTTTGTCCATTCTTTTTTTCTAAATACCACGCAGTGGATCTTCCATTAATTTTCATAGGCAGCTTTTCCATAGCCCAGTGTCATCAGGAAAGTTTACCTGACATTCAGACTAATTCGTCGTATTCTACTGCAACAGTTTTTGCCTTGGTGCACTTCTTTGAAATGATTGTTTTTTCTCTTTTTTGGCATTTGCACCTTCTAAGTTGTTACAGACTATTAAACAGACTCAGTTTTTAATATTTTTCAATGTCTGTCCTTCCAGGCCTAATGATTGTTGTGATACTCTTCTCTGAGCTTTCTTCAATTTGTCCATTGTCCTTTTGCAGAATGAGATGTGATATTCCACATGTTGGAGGTGATTCATATCTCTTTGTTGCATGAAGTGATAGCTGAGCACAGACAAACAAAAGTTACATCCATTATTTTGTAGAAGTATTTGCTTTTCAAGCTGCTCTCTCATTCTCACTCTTGCATGTTTTGAGCTCCTGCTTCTAACAGGGCTTTTTCTTCACTTGATTTATCTCTGGTTTTCTGTTGGTGTTTCTTCAATTTCTTGGCCTTACATTTTTCCAGAGAGTCTTATTTTGGGATATTTTTCCACCCTTGTTGTCTTGTTTTTTGAGCTGTCTGAATCCCTTTGAATTGTCTCTGCACACTGGTGTTTGTAAATTTCATTCTATATCATCTGCAAATTTCATTAACATGCCTGTTCCAGTCTTCTAGATCATTAATTAGTAAAACTGGACTAGCACAGATCCCTGCAACAAACCAATAGACATCCCTGTGACTGTTGGTTACATGAGTATATATCATTATTTTTAGTTTTGAAGCTGTTAGTTAATTTACTGATCATATAAGCAATACTATCCAAGCAATTTAAATTAATTTTCAGCTATGATTTCCTTAGAAAGTAGCAAATGCAATTCTAAATGTAAACCTGTTACATCATCCACTGTATTCTTTTCATTTTCTAACTTCATAGTAATTCTCTCCTCCTTTGAAAAGCAATCAAGTTTATCAAGATTTACAGTAGCATTTATAAACTCATGCTACTTATTGTTCATAATACACTCCCCTCTCATTCCCGCGGTTTCTGCAATATGCTCATCGCCATGTTAAATAAATACCTAACACGTTACTTTCTACAGCCATGATCTGGGAAAGAGCCTTACAAAAAATCAGCGGTATGCCTGCATGGAGCGCACTACAAGATCTGAGACTACATGGTGAGAGGATTGGTGGGGGAATTTTTTTTTTTTTTTTTTTTTTGATTTTTGTTTTGTTTTGTTCCTGCCCCTGAGGTCCTCCTTTTTCTGGAGATGATCAGTCAATCCACTTTGTTTTTAACACCATATGAATTAGATATTTTCCTGATAGGGAGGGGCAGGTTTTCCAGTTCCTGGTGCCACTGGCTGAGTCATTGGCTCTGTTTTTCTGTTCCGTTGTAGTTTTATAGTTACCTTGTTCATATCTTAGAATATGATTGCTAATAGCTAGATGTTTTACTTTGCTGTGCTTCTGAGACATGACTGTGAGTGGCTTTCAAAGCCTGGATACAAGCCTTTGAAAATTCTGCTTTGCTATTGCCAAAGAGAAAATAAATTACCATAGTCCTCAGAGTGCTTCCTTTCGAACAGTATGGTAACCATTAATGACAGATGTCCAGACAAAGTCTAATCTATTGTAACCAGAACTGCTTTAACTGAAGGAAAAGTCAGGAGAGCATTGAACATGTGTTAACTGAGATAGGAAAATGCAAAAGAAAGGATGATTTACAGATGTATGTAAGTTCATCTTGCCTGACCATGCATCTCCTGAACAGGTCATTGAAATAAAACTCATTGATATCAGAGTAGCAGGATTTAGAGAGGTTCTCTTGGTTTGAAAATCTTGTCAGCTTGGCGGGGGGGAGAAAGAGAGGTCTGAAATAGGTTTGCATAAGAGGACTTTCTCCTTACTTACCACTTTTTACTTTATCTCACTAACTTAAAAAAAAAAATTCTTTTCCCTCCCTCATTCATGTGTGAAACATCTACACAAATAGAAGAAAATGACTCTGCAGGACAAACAATGAAAATGGCTGTATTGTATCCATCTAGTAAGCTAACTGAAAATTAAAGAAGAAACATCTTTTTCCACTGTTTGTTTTTGGTCACAGCTTTTATTTGTAAGAACATGTTCTAAAAAAAATGGAGTCAAGTCTATGTTGGCTGTGTCCCTTTAAGAATCTAGTTTTGCTTGGCTGGCTGCCCTTGTTCCCCTGTAGATTAATCCAGCAGAAGGTGTACAACCTGCTGACCTTCCTGGGGAGAAGGGGCTGGAAGGGCAAAGAGATAAATTAGAAGGTTTGTGCTTTCCTGTAATATCTAGGGGTAAGTTTAACTTGTGTTTTTCAATTTTTGCTTTTTCTTTTTCCTCTTTCTCTGCTTAGTGCTTCCAGTTTGAGAGTTGGGGGTCGTAGTTAGAGGTGCTCACGGTTTTTGCTTGCTTTCTGTGAAATCCGTATATAGCAGTTTAAATTGTGGCAGTAAACACGCTCTTATTTCCGAAGGGAAGGGTTCTGACCACAAAATTACACTACTCTGAGTTGAGGACAGCTCCACTGTCAGCTGGTGGGAGAACTGGCTAAAATGTCTGGCATCTGCTTGTCTGCTAGCAAGATTCAGGCATTATGGAAGAACAAATCTGGTGGCCTTTTCTGAGTGTCAGTCCTTAAGAAATGATCTTTTGAGTTTTTTGAGCTGTAAACAGTGAGTGTTCACTTGCTGCATGTTTCAGATGGAGTGTGTGTACTCCAACTCTGAGCTGAGGTGGGTTCTGAGTCCCCAGAGAACATGCTGCTTGGTAGGCAGTAGTGAGTAGAGCTCATCCATGGGGCATATATGCTTCATGGTTGTTCCTTACTTTTAGGCACTGGTTTATCAAAATTACCAAATACCTTTTAGCTCCTGCTTAACTCCTACTACAGTCAGGGCATATGCTTAGTTGGTTGACTGAACTGAGGTCCCATTTTATATGCACAGTCTGCCTGTGTGTGGTTTGTTTTTGTCTTGGGGCTTTAATAATGGACCTTCTTAGCCCTGGCTGGACAGGGCGATGCACAGATTGTTCCACAGCACAGACTACCTGAAAACACTACAAATGTGGAAATCTGGCTGCGCTCATGAGCTGTGGTCAGTGCTTGCATCTATTCTGTGGAAAGACTGTTAGCCCGCGTTCAGCTATTGCTTTTGTTGTAGGCTCGTTATTGTTTTGGAGCTGAATATTTTCACTGCTTTGGATGAGATTTTAGAGAGGATCAACATCTGTCTCCTGTCTGAATTCATGTGAAATTATGCCATTGGTGTCATGGGAACCTAAGTATGTCACAGTCGTGAGGTTTTTTAGGACATCTACCCTTGAGTCCTAGACAAGAAGATGAGAGGCATCATGAACAGAAGTCAGGAATGGGAAACAACCACTTAATGCCCTCATGTTTTGTAATATCCAAATTATGAGTCCCTCAATTTTGGAATACTTGATAGACTCAAAAGATGCGCGATTTCCAGAAAGTATTAAACTTCAATCCAAAGAAAAATGAGCCCCTTTGAAGTTAAAGCACCTGCGATTACAAATTGCTTTTAAAGGTCATCTTTTCTTGTCTTGAAATTCTTGACTGTATTTTACCCTCAGTCTGATTTTTGCCTCTTTGTGCTATAGTTTTTTCATACGTCAAAGGGGGGCTCTCTGAGTCTGACAATGAGATTTTCAGAGAACTGCCTTTCAGTGAATTTAGGAGCAAGACTTTTTTAGGTTCCTGTTAAAAGTTCCCTAACCTTTAATACTAAGGTAAAGAATACTCTTTGGTAAAATGCTAAGCATGATTTATTTCTGCCTTAAGTTTGATTTGGTAAGACCTAAGTCATTTTAATCAGTCTCTACACTTGCCTGTACTTGAAGAGTCAGTCATGCTTTAAACATGTTAGTTAACACTACAGATGATTCTGTGATAGTAAAGGAACATGATTATTGTACTTCTTCCTGGGTAATTCCTTCCTAACCAGCTCCATGCTTGTTGGGAATATAACTGCTACTAGCACAAGCCTGGCTAACCCTTTCCACCCTACCACAACCTTCATCTGTTTGGAAAGCTGCGAGACACATGCCACATGTCTCGGGACATCAGGGAGAATGGGAACTCTGGGAAGAGCTCCCACGTGCGAGATAACAGTGACTCCCCAGGAACTGCACTGTTCCTTTGAGGGCTGGGGCCAGCCCAGTGTGTTGTTGGATCCCAGGGCAACCTGGCAGTGTCAGTCTCAGCTGCCCTTTCTGGCTCATTTTCTCTTCCAGTTGAGATGTAGATTACCCAGTAGTCATTTTGTCAGCACAGTCCCTGGCTAGTGACCTTGTAACATAGCCCATACAGGGGAGCTATATGTGAGCTGTTTGTGGCTCACAATTAATCCCCAAATTGGCCACCCTGGACTAGTGGGAACAGAACCAGCTTCTCAGTGGGCATTTGCCTTTTCTTTCTTTTTTTCTTTTTTCTTTCTTCTTCTCCTTAGGGCAGCAAGACTTTGTGTTCTGTTTCATTTATCACAAATGTAACTGAGTGGATGGTGTGCAAGGCCACACACAGTCTTATCTTATCACATCCTGTTTGACTGCATTATCCAGGGCTGTACTGATAGAAGTTCTCGTCTCCTTGTTTTGATTTATATCACTGTGCTGGACACTACATCCTCTCTCTGTTTCAGCCAGAGCTCAACTACTGCAATAATTTGAGTGTTGTTTTGCTTTGCTCAGGAAGTCGGGTGCCTTTTGAACAGCAGCTGCTGCAGGCAGTTTCAGTGTACCAAGTAAACCGAGCCTGATCTTGTGCTAGGCAGTGTGATAAGCATTCTGCTGGAGCCCAAGCGCATGTCAGATGTGATCTGAGACTAGTAGTACTCCTTCCTTTGTAGACTAGTCTTATTCAGTGCTTAGAAAGAGACAAAAATCTCAGAGCACAATCTCTAGATGAAATGTAGTGATTGCATCACCTTGCCTGATGCACATAGGGAAATCTCAGTTCTCCTTTCTTCCTGGCCTGGCCTTGTGCTGCTGCCTGTTAAAGAGTTTTTGCTTCACCTACACAATGTAACACCTACCCGGACTGGTTTTACTCACAGGATTCAGCAGTGATTCTTTGGTGTCCTGGATGGACAGGGGTATTCACAGGTAATAGTCAGCATTGCACAGGGATTGCAGGAGGCCCAGGGCGAAAGCTGAGATTGTAAACAGTCTCAACACTTGGATAAGTTGTTACAGAAGGAGTGAAGCCCTCTGAAAAGTATCTGTGAACTGTTCCTGCTTGTCTCCGATGTCACTGGAGCTTCTGACAGAACCAGAGTGTCTCTGGCTTTAGACTGATTTAATGACTAGAGTACAGTTTCTGGGGAGCCTGAGTGACTGGTTGCAAGGTAATTACTAATGCATAGGTGCTTCCCCACCTTTGCCCTTTCCAGTACTTTTTTTTTTTTTTCTTCTCTTGCAATCTTTGAGTTGTTCCCCCTTGGAGCTACTCATCTACTGATTGCACTCATTCTTCTCTTTCAGAGGAACTGAGCCATTATTGTACAGGCATATGTCATTTCATTGCTCTTTGCTTTATTGCGCTTTGCAGATATTGCTTTTTTTTTTTTTTTAAACAAATTGAAGGTTTGTGGCAACCCTGTGTCAAGCAAGTCTATTGGTGCCATTTTTCCAACAGCATGTGCTCACTTTGTGTCTCTGTGTCACATTTTGTACATTGTCTTTTTAGACATAATGCTATTGCACACTTAATAGACTACAGTATAGTGTAAACATAACTTTTATATGCACTGGGAAACCAAAAAATTCATGTGTCTTGCTTTATTGCGATATTCACTTTATGGCGGTGCTCTGCAACTGAACCCACAATATCTCCGAGGTATGCCTGTAGTGTCCTGTAGAATTTCCCTACTGTCTTCTGCTGGTAAGTTTCAGCACTGTGTGCCACTGTGCCTTACTCAGTAGCTTTCCTCATGTTCCAAACTGTTAGTTTTCTAAAACCAAATCTCCTTGTATTACTACACTACATTGTGGAAACACACTTGTTAGTATATTCTGCATGGAAGTAACAGGTTCTTGCTGTTTCCAGGTTTTCTTATTGCTATAAACTACTTCTCTAAAGCTATAGTTTGACCAGTAGGACATCTCTTCTGGCTGGACTCATTCTTTTTTGAAATTATCTATTTGACTGCGTCTGTTGGTGATCAGACATGAAAATGCTGTGGTTCGGATCCTCTGTAGTAGCAGTATTTGGCTCATGTTACCAAGCCAGCAAGTGCCAGAATTGTGCATTTTTATTTGCATTACAATAACACCAAGGAATACCTGTAATGAGAAGCAGTGCCTGCCCCAAGAGCTTGCAATTCCATTAAATGAGGCAAAGGATGAGGTGAGGAAGAGGGGTCCACAGTAAAGTGAAGTGACTTGCTCAGAGTGAAGCCTGCTCAGAACCGAGACTAGAACCATGTTGTCAGACTCCCCAAGGCTGTACTGGCAAGCATTCCTGCCCGAGAGGAGTAAATAGGGGCGTCTTTGCTTAGTGTATCATGCTTGATACTGATTCCAGGAGGGAAAGGGGGTGGACATGGGGGGGGAGGGGGGGAGAGTCTTTTGGACAGAGCAGCTCTAAGAAAACTGAACAACTGGAGACAGCTGGCTACAGTTTTTCAGATCCTCAGGAAAGTATGATTTTGTGTTGAGCAGCTGCTACAAACACTTAGGAGGGAGCTGTTACCAACAGCAGTTAAGTGTGGGACTGATATTAGAAAGCAGATGTGTCAGACTGTAGAGTCTATTAAAGATGCACTCCCTGTCAGTGAGTCCTCTGCTGAAGGGCTCTTGGCAGCTGTCTAGCCCTGCAGGATCTCTGAATCTCAATGAGATGCCATGTGTGAGAGGGAAGAGAGCTAGCATTGAAATTATCAGTAGCAGAACAATTAAACCGAAGCTGCTGGAGCTGAAAGATTTTTGTGCTGTTCTCCATGGTTTTCCTTTCCTCTGACCCAAAAGGCTGCCTCTGTGAGTGCTGTGAATTAGAGATGGGCCATGGCAGAAAGAAATACAGGGACTGAGAATGTTTGAACAGAGGGCAACGTAACAAGGAAATGGAGATGTGGTGATGAGGTGGAGGTGTTGTGAGGGGCTAGTGTCTTTGATCCTTGTAGAGAGGGCATGACTGGAGTCCGCAAAGAAAGATAGTTAATCATCTCTCAGCAAAATAATAAAGAATGGGATCAGAATAAGAATCACTGTAAGGTACAAGACCAGAAATGCAAAAGCTAAGAAAAGGAGTGGAAGGTTAAAACTGAGGGAATCTAAAGAGGGAATCTAGCCTGGAAGCTCTAGCAAAGTTTGCCATTATGAGAGAGGATCAGCAGAGTCGGAGGTTGTTGTCCGAAAGAACTGTGGCTAGTGAGGGCATTCAGATTTGGGCAAGTCTGTCTGTTTAGTGAGGAAACTCCCTTTCAGAATCAGATTCCTCCCACATCAGAAGACGACTTTGTGGTTACAGACTCTGCCACAAGCAGAAATTAAAAAAAAAAAAAAATTACAAATACTAAAATACCTTAGGATACTAGAACACTCAATAAAACAAAACACCATTAAAGTTACTGTATGTATATAGTTATTATTGAATAGGAAAATAGAAGCAAATTGAAATCTAGATGCTGAAAAGCAAAGTAGTTAGACATTAATGAATATTATTTAAACCTTTCCTATTAACAATATATTCAACATAAATGTTCTAATTCTGATCAGACTCCTTTTCTGATGGAAAGTGATTCCACTGACAGTTTTTTGTCTTGCCATACTACCAAACCTTTTACCATAGAGTTTGGCCCCCACTTTCTCTATAGTTTGCTTTGCTTGGTTTAATAAATGGCTACTTCAGCCAGTTCAAAGTTCTGTTCAACAGCCTAGGACACTGAAGGCCTGAAGTGTTCAGCTGAAGAGAGCTACAGACCCAGGTAGCATCTGTCCAAATTTAGCCATACTAGTGTTTCTTTTCTCTGATCTGGGTGGTATTGCACATGGAGCATACTATTTGAGCAAAATTATTTAAGAAAACTGCACAGGCCCTTTAAGTTCTTAACATGAAGCAGTCCCTTAAAGCCCCCAGCACATTACTGAATGAGAGATTTTCATGGTCATTTCAGTCTGTGGCATTTCTTCTTAAGCTGTCAGAAAGAAGACTGATTAGTATTAGTGTACTGGTGATTTTTGATTTTTCAGGCAGAGATCACCAAACATTCTGCTTAATTTTACAATCCACCCAATTCCACTTCCCTCACCATCAGTCAGGAATAGCTTTAGTGACAAGAAGGCAGAGGAGAATCAGGCTCCAAGGTATAGAAAAGTTAGGATTGGCCATGATAGTGCTTGTCATTGCCTACTGACTTAGGTGTAGCTTGGGCTAGGACTAACATTGCTGATCTAGGATGAAAAATGAGAAGAAACCTTTTATTTTTTTTTAAATTTTTTTAAATGCATCTAGTCACTTCAAGATTAATCCCATTTCTTCTCTCATTGCTTCAATGTTCCCCATCTCCCTTGATTTAGACCAGTGTGAGATAAGGTTCAGATATTCTGTTTCTTGTTCTGTGGATTCTCCTGAATATTGAAACAACTTTAGCTGAAGTCAGTGCAGCTTTTCTTTTGTATTTGGAGAAAAGAGTCCTGGGAGTTGACAGTGTGCTGCATACAGCATGTGTTTCCTCCTCTACTTATTTTGGAGCTTGGACCAGAAAGGACCTAGAGCTTCCTCCATCACTAAAGATGGTTGGCACAGAACTGAAGCCTCATAAACATGAAATGATCAGGCAGCAACTTCTAGAGTGTGGATGCAGAGGCAAAAAGAAAAGTTATGTCTCGGATGTGTTTGTTCAGTTTCCAGCATAGAGCGCATCTTGCTCAAATTGGCTGCTAGGTGTTCATCCATGTCTGCAGGGGCATTGAGATTAAAGTAACTTGGTTCAGAACTGATTCTTTCTATGTTTGATGGCCATACATTGCCTAGGACATGATTTTGTCTGCTCACACACATTGCTGGGGGATTCGGCTCTTGAGAGCAGTGGCTGTAGCTTCCCAGTGGCTTTGGAAGTCCTACTGCTGAGCAGTAAGAGTATGTTTTTACTTGGTGGAGAGCCTGTTGACTATTTTGACAATTGCAGCTCCCTGTGCTGTTTGCAGTATGAATACATTTCCTACATCAAACCTTAGGCTTCTTTATGCACGCCTCCATTTCTCAGTCTGTCAGCCTAAGTTAAAACTAGTCTTTGCCTTGTGTCTGTGGAGATTTTAATGTTCATTAAATATGCAGAGTGTGGATAGCCACCAGGGATGAGGGATGCCTGGGGAAACCTCAAAAGAACAGCTGAAACAGGTAGCTTCTGTTTCTCTTCCTGTGTCTGAGTCTCCATGTGGAAACTTACTCCTCTACTCTCTGCTTCCCCAGCAGCAGAGTCTCTCAAATACCCACATAATTTTTTGTTGAGCATCTGCCAATGAAAGGGAGAGCATTGGTGATAGATGCTTACTGAAGGAAGCAACTGTTATCATTTATTTCAGGGCCTCTAAAAGCCACACTGCCTGCTTTGGTGCCATTCACAGTCTGCTTTAGATATCTGTCCGAGTGATAAAGTCTGAGCTCCCTTCCCCCCCTCCCTCCCAATTTGTATTTCTTCCCACATTTATTACAGTGCTAAAAATGCATAGCATGGGTCAAGAGGATTAAAATAATGTAATGTATGGATTGAAATGGACTGATGGATGGTGGTAGGCCATACTAGTGGTTCATATATTCCAAACATCCTAACAGGAGAAATAAGTCTTGTACTAGATTTTCTGAATTTCCATCTCAACCACTTGTTGATACTCTGCATCATGATGTGAGAAGTATACTGCATCCAAAAATTTATTATACAAACACCCAGTGTTATCTTACTTGTTTCTTGAGCTTATGGAGATGTAAAATAGATATTTGCTGCTGCCTAAAGTCATTAAAGAGCAGTAGAACCTTCTGAGAACCAGTGTTGTCAATTTTACAACCTTTTACAGTTTCAGCTTTTGAAGTGATAAAATTCATCAGAATTTCAGCTTTTATTAAAAAATATATATATATATAGCCAATCATGGTCTTGGAGAAAAGTTTGCAAAGCATGAAATTCAAAGAGGTCAGAAACAATACAGAGAATAAAAAGGAGCCCATGATGTCACATTTTTAAGTCAATGTCATGAGAGTTTCTGGATGCCTGAGCCCTGAATTTTTGAAAATTTGAAGTTGACTGAATGGGTCTGCTTTATCTTTTTACCAGCTAGGGTTTGGCAAAACTACACTAATTTTATTCTAGATACTTTTCCATTTAGACCATGCCCAGTCTTCTCCTCTGTCCTGCTTATCATCATCACTGTGATATTTCTGAGCCAGTCTGTCTTGGAATGTCTGAGCTCTTGATGATTCTGTTGCTCTTGCAAAAAAGTCATATTGTGATTTCATTGCTACTCAGCTCAGTGTGGTGATACACAAGAAAGTTTTGAGCTCTCTTATTTTGTTTCACGAGGTTAGCTGGTGGTTTGTGAGCCTTCTTTGTGGCTCAGATAATAAAGCTATTAAAAAGGTAAACAGTTTTGGAATTGAAGCAGGGGAATGGTTGAGGTCTGTAGAAGACATTTGTCTGTGTGTTTGGCTGGAAGCATCCATATGGTCCAGAAGTGTTTTCTGAACCACAGTTTTAGCAGCTCCAGTTAATGACTTCTGTCTTATTGCAGGGGTTTATAAGTAGACTATAACTTATTGTAGTTTTCAAGAGCTAGTAGCTGCCTACTTAGGTTCAAGGAGAAACCAGTTTCTACTCCTGTCCACTGGCAATCTAATAGCCCAAGATCTGTAAAGGATAAAGGGGCAGAGAGCCGCAGAGAACTGTAAGGGATTTGCCCAAGGTCATTCTGAAGATGAGTGGTAGAAACAAGCTAAGCACCCAAGATTCTTGACCTGCAACCCAAGGCCTTTATCCTTTAACTCATGGTGCCTTCTGCCCCTGTCAGCGTATAATGCTGAGATTTGGGAGACATTCCATTAAACTGCCTGGCTCCAGGAACTGCTTTTTAAAAGTGCAGCTGATCATTAAGAAGCAGAAATGTCAGTGTTTAAAAATGACACCAACCACTAACTCCAGTCCAGTGAAACAGTATCTAAGAAAATTCCAATCCCAGTGCTCAGTGATGACTAGATAATTCATCACAGCTTTATTTTGTGTCATGTCATTCACCCAGACTGAATCCCTGTATGCATGCTTCAGAAAGTTAAATGACATTACAAAGATAATGACAGCAGAGGGGAAAGGAAACTAAGAGACAAAGGCTTTTGAAGGAAATTGGAAAGTGATATAGAGCTAGTGAGCCAAAAAGATCCAGAGCAGGCTCTTCTAGCAGAAGGGTCTGCAGAAGAAAAGGCTTTTATCTCAATGGTAATGATATCAACCACGTGGTTGAGTTACCATTTAAGGTAAAATTGAAGTAAAATGTGTTTGCTTAAGCCTTGGTGGAAGAACTTAAAACTCACATGAGTTATGAGTTAGGAGCACATATAGTTAGTTGCTATGCCAAGCTGGTAGACCCCTTCCGTTTTGGTTATTCAGTTGTGTGCTTGAATCTCAAGATAGAGCAGAGGGATAGAGCCTGTTGAGACAGAACTCTGCATTTGGTAGAACTCTGCTGTTAACTGAAGTGCTCCACTCTTGGGAAGGCCAATTCATGCACACATGGGTTCCTCATTGAGTATTTGTTAGGTTTTTTTCTTTAGTATCTCCTCTGTTTTCCTAGAGAGGAGGATTTCTAACTGAAAGATGGGATGTGTTTGTCATTGCAGGTTCTGAGTCTGCATCTCCACTTGGCACCTTGGAGTTTCTAGCTGGCACCATTACCTCCAACGAGTGGAGCTCTCCCACCTCCCCTGAGGGGAGCAACGACTCGGGGGGCAGTGAGGCCTTGGACAAACCAATTGACAATGATGCTGAGGGTGTATGGAGTCCAGACATTGAGCAGAGCTTCCAGGAAGCGCTAGCCATCTACCCACCATGTGGACGGCGGAAGATTATCTTGTCAGACGAAGGCAAGATGTATGGTAAGGAGAAAGAAAGGGCCCATCACAGCACCTCAGACAACTTGCCCTGTGCAAGCCACTTGCCTTGTATCAAATGATGTTCTGAACTATTTCCTTCCTCTTGGGCTATCCCAAATGGAAGCAGTTGGTCACTTCAAGTTATATTTAGGAAAGTCAGTGAAGATTTTAATTAGCGTAAGATTTTAAACTTCCCTGTTCCTCCCCCCCTCCCAGCCCCCCACACAAACAGAAACACACACACACTCCCCAAATCAAAAACATTGCAAGTTAAAGGGTGTCTGTTTCAGGGGAGAACCAAGAAGGTAGATCCCAGAGCTGGGCATGCTGCTGAGCTAAGTTTTGGATAAGTATAATATAATGGCTCCATGGATGTGAATAAATCCATCTTTTAAGGTATCTTCTATTGCCCTCTCTAACCTTCTTGTTATTCTAACTGGTAAAGGTCTGTGTCTCTGGTGCTGAAGGTCACGAATTGAGCTCCTGAACCCCTGAATGGCCCTGCTGGTGTTGTACAAGCATACAGTATACAGTTCTTTAGCTACCTATACTTAAAGGGAAAAGTCTGAGCAGAAACCAGACCCCTCTGGCTGCTCTCTTTCACTCTAGTTTGTCTTCTTACAGCACTAGCATGAATGTCTGTCACCTGTGAGTTGTTCTCAGCTAGCATGCTACTCAGTCCTGAAAGCAGAGAAGTACTGGCCTGCAGCTGCAGCAGAAGCCAACTTCTAGGTGATAGAAGTGATTTTTCACCCATTCCACAGCTGTTAAAAATTCTCTCTTGCTGTTGTCCACAGAAAGCAGGTCTGGGCTGGATTGTTTAGTTTGGAAGGAGGCATCTGGTACTTCTGTGACTCAAAAGCAAAGCAGAGGCTGAGAGTGCACAATCTTTTGGTAAAAGTCCAAGGTTAAAACTATTTCTCATTGCACTTGCAATAATCTTGTGGAAAACAGCCCTCTGCTGCCCCGGATACTCAGAGTTTTTTCTTCCTTTACAGTTTATTGAATCTGTGTGGCTCTGCAGGCCCCACCGTGGGAGCACCATACCCTGAAGCTTCATATGCAGCATTTCACACGTTATTTTGCAGGTTTCTGTCCAATCCATCAGGTCATTGTTCCTGCAGCTAGGGAATAGACTGCTATGGTGGCTTGGATGGAGTCTTGTTTACAAGGTCTTATCTACACTGGATGGCTTAAGTGTGTGCATACTCATAATTATATATAGAGAGAGAGATGTCATCTTCAGTGCAGAGTTTAGTTAGGTTCTCTTTCTAGCTTTTCTCATCCACACAAGCACAACTGCTGATCTAGATTTTGTGATAGTTTTGGACTGGGCTAGCTGCCACGCCTATAGCTGTAAACTTGAAGCCAAATTCCACTTCCATCTTATGATCAGGTTTAATCATAACTGTAAAAACAGTTTGGCTGACACAGTGGGAGAAATGGCATGTTGCACCATGGGAAACAAGGAAGGGAGAAGGCAGCAATATCTTGAACCTGCTTTGCTGTGGCAGAAAATTGATTGCAGAACTACACTTCCATGTTGAGTGTGATCACCCTAAGACTAGGCAGCATTCTGATGTAGACATCAATTCCTGCTCTGTGCTGGTACAAATATTTTTATGACCATGACATGGAACAGACCAGGGAACTGATCCAGCTTAAAACTAACATGGCCAAAAATGGAGAAGGAGGGAACTTTAATTTGGATCCATGATCTGTTTCACTGCCTTGCTGCACAACTGCTTGTGCTTGCACTTAGGGAAGGGATGATGGAGATGGGAATGAGCAGCCGTGGTTGAGGTGAGGGTAGGACTGCTTCTTTCAGAAGCAATGCTTGCTTGAAATGTTGAACAATTAAAATTTGACTTGAAAATCTACCCTGTGGCTCGTCAGGTTTACAAAGGATAGAGTAGTAACGTGCTCCTCGCCATTGTAAGTCCATGCTAGTTTGTGACAGCTGATCCTTAAAATTACTAATGAAACAGATGTGTTTTAAGACTGTCTTCATTTGCTAATCATTCTGCATAGCCCTTGTCTCTGAAATACTTCAGCTTTGGGGCTGGGAGTGAAATGGACTGGAAAAGAAATAAGAGAATTGTGGGAGCAAAAGCAAAACCAAAGTAGAGTGAGCTGCAGAAACAGAAGAGACTTAACTGGGATCTGACCCAGCATGCACTGAGTTTTGGTGGAAAGTCTCTAGTTAACTTAACCTGTAAGGTACAGAAGGTAAATAATCTATGTGCAGGGTGAAAAGTCTAGACTAGGCTCTGGGAGAAGAAATGAATAGATTTTCTGCAAAATCCATCCCCACCCCCAAAATGGGACAGTGTCCCTGCTTGCCTTCACTGCACCTGTTCCCAGTGTGGACAGTTAGTTCAATGTACTCCTGACAGAGCTCTAGACTCTGATTTATGCCCTCCTTTGCATACTAGTCTTTAGCATCCATGCCAAGGAAGAGGGGCCCAGCCTGTGATCCGTAGAAAGATATGACCAAGCAGGGAGAATAAATATAGTCCCTGATTTCATCCTCACTGCTTATGAGCCAATTCACAGAACAGGACAAGCTGTACGTGGAGCAGGCCCTGCATCCAAGGGAAGATTGTTTAGCTGTCCCCTGACTGATTTGCAAACAACTCACTGAACCATGGCGTAGAAGCGTTACAGAGAACTGCAGGAGCTCTTTCCCTTGACAAAAGGAGAACCTTGCTATTGTTTCCCACTTGGTGATGGCTTGCATGGAACATACATTCTTTTGGGCATGATATTTCACGTCATAGGATCTCTTGCCTGTGGAATTTATACAGCTTTCACCTGTTGGGGGGCAACCAGTAATCAGTTTAAAGTTAGTTGTAGTTCCATAGCTTTTACTTGTTGAACAAGCTAAACTTGAGAACCAAGTGAATATGAAGAACTTGCACTGTTTTGTTTAAATAGGTTTAAAACTGCACCTTTTGTTAAAATCGTTTCAGTCTATACACAGGGCCTCATGCTCATGTTCCCTAGCCTCCTCAGGGTTGTCTTGCTGCTCACAGCTCTTCAGATTACACTGCTCATTACTGTGTGGAGTTTGCTGAGTGGACATGATTCCTACTACATCTGTAGGTCAGCTAAGTTCCTCTCTGTAGAGTGACCATCTGTGTCTTGGGGCCTTTGACTTTTTTCTCCTCTTCCTCTTTCTTTTCTTTTTTTCCTTCTGGTCATATTCCATTACCATAGGCAGCAATCTGACCAAATAAGCTTAGACCATATCACTGCTCAGGTACAAGCCTTCGCTGTCTTCTCCAGCAGTCTCTGCCTACCACATGCTTGAAGCATAAAAAGCTATCTTATTTGCTATGGGATCCTATCTTTTCTCCTGATCATTCTGTTGACGTTAAAAGCAGTGAGTCCAGGGCGTATTAACTTACCGATCAGGTGTCTTTTGATAACCACTAAGGTGCTGTGGTATTATTTTCATAATAGTGTTGCCTACTTGAATACCATGGGAACGTGGTATTATGAACCTGACTTTTACCTTTTCCAACTGTATTTTTCCATGGGAGAAATGATATCAGTAGCATTTGTACCAGAAAGGTAATCACAGAGCTTGGTGTTAGAGTCAGGATCTCCTGGCATCTGGTCTGGAGAAAGACAAGGGAAAAGCCTTACTACCTCAGTGTGATTTGCATGGAGATGCTAAATAGAGAGGGGCTGCTAACACCAGTGAGGACAGAGAAATAAAAAATAGAAAATAGCACAGTGAGATTTAGTTTGACAAAACACAGCTGGGGCGTTGATTTACACGCAAGGAAGTAAAGCTTGGGATTGCTGATAGAGTGACTACCCTAGCTGTCCAGTGTTCCATTGCACAAACATCTAGCTGTTTCTGAACCAACGTTTAGAGCACTGTTTTGTAAGGCAAGCTGGAATTAGTGGGGGTTTTTGTGTTAGAATGCTCTTCTGTAGGTCGCGGTAGTTTAGCAGCTGGTTTCCAAACAGCACAGCTGTTTCTGTGGGGCAGACAGCTGGAGGCAGTCATCTCTGCAGCTGGTGCCCTCTCTTTGTGAGTAAAAGCCCTCTTATGACTGATAGAAATTGTCTTCTTAACAATTTTCAAAACTTAGAAGTTGAATGCCAGGAGAAGCATACTTAACCATGTTACTGGTTAAAACCTGAAGCTTTTGCAGTTAAAACCTGAACCTTTGCAGTGAACTGCAAAGACTTGAGTCTGCAACATGAAATAAGCTGCTATAAAAGGTCAGTCTGATGCTGAAAACTACCATGTCATAGGTAGTTCATCCCACCCCCCCCTTCTGAAGTGACAAGGCAAATGAAAAGAATATTGTCTTCATCTCAAAGTAATACATTACTAGTTAATGTTTTCCCCAACCTCTAATATCCAGCTAACAGCAAAACTGAAAAGCAAACAAATCTGAAGAAACAAAATATATGCTGCCTGTCCCTGTTCTTAAACCCTTTTTGTCCTTAAGGGGAGGAGCATGGCAGCTATTATACACATGAAAACCTTCAAGGTGTCAGTATTTTTCTCTGTCTGGTTTAGCATCTCACCTTATGCTGTCTCAGTGCAAGTGATCAGAACATGCTGAAGACGTGCTTAGTTGAGATTGAACTGCCTGGCCCAGGCAGTTGCAGAATTTGGATTTCAGCTGTGACATTCCTCAGGGAGATACGTTTGCAGTTCCTATCCCTTCCATCACTGTGACCTAAAGAACCATAGAACAGCCCTTTATCCTGCAGTTTTGGTAACAAAATTGAATCTCCTGTTTTAAGGGAGTTTAACACTACAAGACAGTTGAAACTTAAATCTATGGACAATCAGTCAGGATGCAGGCTTTTCTCCTCCCTTCTTCTTTTCTGGTGTAGGTGTGACTTTTGTATTGAGATCAGCAACATTGCTTAATTAACAAGACTTTATTTCACTAAGTAAGCTTTCAATTTTGCCCTTATGTGGTTCTAGTTCTTTGTTTTTAACTATATAAATCCAGATTTCTGGAGATTTTTGCAACAGATTAAGCTTTTGCTGGAGTTTGTGAAGTTTTTCCTTCCATCTTCTTTGTAAGCTGACTTTAGGGCTCTTCATGTTAAACTGCATTTCCGTTTAACTGATATCTTCTGTGTGTTCCATGCAAAAATATAAAGAAATATTTTTCCACAAGTTCCAACCATTTCCTGAGAATTGAGGAATTTACCTCTTTTGAAATGCCCACTAGCCAGGAAACTGCTGGTATTTGCAGCAGAAAAAAAACCCCAAACAGTTAATATCAAACTATTGTGGCTTCTTTCTTTAACATGCCTAGTAGTGAAATGAACAAAAATAAATTAATGGTTTTATTGTGCCCTAGATGTTCTCTAAATTATGACTACTTTTTTTTCTTTATTTTGTTGTTTAAAAAAATGGCACAAATCTTCTCTAGTCCCTTCATAATTTTTAGCAGCTCTGTATTCCCTTTTTTTTTTATCAGGCCTAAAGCCAGCAGTGCTATGTAGGCTTAAGTTTTTCCCTGTATATATGTCTGCAGTCACAGAGCTTTCCTCATGTTCAAGTAACTGCCTTCATTAACAAATCTCCATGACCTTTTTTGCTCTTCCTCTGGCTTTATTTCTAAATTTCAAATATTTAGTAATGCTGCAAGACTGAGTTGATTGGGAGGAGTATATTTCTCTGCAAGGTACTCGTTCTTCTTTTTTATTTTGTAAATTACACTGCCAGTATATCAGATTTCCTGTTTGCTAAGCCAGCCTTATGGTTTGTAGCTGCATCCACTCTTCTACCTTACATCTGAGAGTACCTGTTTCAATTTCATTAGTCAATGTTTTCACTTCTTGCAGTCATTGTTTTGCTTCTGCTGTGCTTTACACATTTCCAGTTATTTTCTGAAAGATTTAGTAAAATGCCCTAGTGTTATTTTCCATTTTTAAAAACACAGAGTTCCTTCACAATTGGATCCAAATATTTCCAATTGCTAATGTGTTCTTATATATACAAGACATTCATTTACAGCTTCAGATTGAATTCGGTTCCTGGTAACATCAAATATGGAAAATGAAAATAGATGTCCACTGGTTTGGGTTTCTTTTCTCTGAAAACAAACACATATGAGTCTCTCTTCTGGCCAGGTTTTTACAAATGCGTTGCCAGAAAGATATCAAAAACATAGAGTAAGTTCTGAGAAGAGCAGCAAGAATACCAGACTTAATATTGATCTGGGAGTTGAAGGGACTGATTTAGGAGGAAAGATTAAAGTAGCTAAATATACATAGCTTGGCTAAGCAATGACTGAAAGGGGGGAGGACACATACTAACAGTCTAAAAATATCTGAAGGGTGTTAACATTTAGGAGGGACAGGGATTATTTTCTGTGGAACATATGAGCATGACTAGGATTAATGGGAGAGAAAGAAGAAATATAGGATAGATATCAGAAGCAGCTTTGTGGCGGCATAATGTCCTGTGCTGGGGGATTTCTCTTCCACAAGGAAGAGATTTCTCTTCCACTGTTATTTGGGACTTTTAAAACTATATTAGAGAAAACTATAAGGAATATATCTGTGAAACTAGTCCCAAAGGATAGCCTGGTGGGATGGTGCTTTGTATCAATGAGAGATGGATTTTAGATTAAACATACTATGATTTTACACAAGAAACAGAGGACAGTAGGCATTAGCTGGTGACCAAATATTACTTTTCACTGTGAATAGCTGCAGATTTTTCAAATTTGTTAGTATTATGTTTTATACTGTCTGTGTTTCTGTGATGTGAATAAGTCTGTTAGACCAGTGGACTCACAAGCCCTTTAATTTCTCAGAATTTATCTTAATTCTGTTCTTTAGTCAGACATTGGGTAGAGGAGGGTAATAGCATTTCTCAAGCAGGGGGATCTACATACATAGAGGTAGTGGATGAGTCTGAATACACAGATTGTACAGAGACCTGGCCATAGGAAAATAGGAGCTTTCTTGCTTCAACAGTGCAAGCAGGTGAAGTCTATCACATGAATCAATTTTCTTTTAAATGTATGCCTTAGAGTGGCCAGGCATGTGTGAAATATAGCTTAGCAAAACTTTATTGCATATTAAAATATCTGTGCACATTTTTTAGGCAAAAACAAGGCAAGATAACATAACCTTCCCAGGTTCCATTGCCTTAAGAGTTTTGGCCCGAAAGGAAAGAAAAGCCACTTGATGAGAGAAAGACAATATTACAGCTAAAAGAAGAGACAGTACTCTCATTCATATAGGATCCAGAAAAGGAGTACAGGAGAACTAGAACTGTTATTGGTTTTAATCAGCTGTTCATTAGCTACTCCATAACAAACCCTGTATTGTCCCTGTATAATGAAGATCTGGGCAACAAAACTAGGAAGGCTGTGTGCAGTTTGCACCCGGACAGATGGTCTTGCAAGTCTGTTGGTCACTGGCAGAGCTGACCTAAACCTCTGCGGCCCGGACCCACCTGCTGCTGAAGGGTGCGTAACCAGCAGCTGCTCCTTGTTAATTGTCACCTTGGACTTCTGACCCATCTTCTGGGTGCTCCCTCAAACTTTCGGCAGCTCAGCACACACACACGCATGCAGACTCTGTCTTGCTCCGTCCATAGCTTCTTGAACAGGAAATTATACCATTTTCATTGAAACTCTTCCATCTGAAATGACTTTAGAATCACTCTTCTTTCCCCTAGAGCGCAATGTGTGCAGGAATTGAAAATCCCTGTTCAGGAGCTCAGATGTGAGTCTGTGGACTGAACACAGGGAGCATGACCAGTGCTTTATGAGATAACCCAATAGGAATGACCCAAGCTGTTGATTGCAAGTGCTGTAGACACAGGCCTGTTTCTAAGCATGACAGTGAAACACATGTGCATGTGTGGGATTTAGCATGACGTTGCCTTGAGCCTTGACTGGAGACTGCATCATCATCTTTAGTTGCAGAATCATATAAAACAGGCCTGGAAGGGACCTTCAAACATCATGTAGTCCATTCCTGTGCCCAGAGGCACAGGTCTACTTAAGCTATTCATGTCTAGCCTGATCTTTTATGCTTGCAATTGGAGGAGGGTGATTTGACATTCTAGATACAGCAGCTTTCAGCTAGAAGGAAGTTGAAGCACCTAGATACTTGCAAGTTTCCTTTGAATCTGTGTGCGTTTTTTAGGTAGCACTGGCAGCTTAGATAGTTCTTGTAAGCCTCTTGTTCCTGCCCTCATGTCACTCCCCGAATTACAGTTGCCCAGCTCTCTGTCAGGCAGTGCTGTAAACTCAGTTGGGGAACAGGTGTTTAAAGAACGTAGAACAGAACTGTGCCAGTGTTAAGAACAGAAAGATAGGGGGAAAATAATCACAAGCTACTGCAAGGAAATTTTATGAGCTTGACAGATTTCAGTTACCCAGGAAGTGATCCAGACAGTACCTACAAAACCTCATTTTTTGCAGAATTGTCCATGTTCTTCTATAACCAGCAATGATGAATATTTTATTTTCACCTATTAAAAAATATGGCTTCCTTAACAACCATTGTTGCTTGTATTGGGATGGTATACAGCTCCGTGCTGAAGGGCTGTTGTGTTGAGGCCAAGGGTATATTTCCTTAGGAAACGCTGAGTTGGAGCCATTCCTCATACAAAATCAGTATTCATTTCTTCGTATAATTAAAGAACAGTCTCTGTGTGCTTTTGCTCTCCCTGAAGCTGCTGCATATTTTCCAGTTAGCTGGGCTGGACTGGGTCCTTGTCTTAGAAGGCAAGCAAAGCAGTCCCAGCTCATCATAGAACTAAGCCAGACTAGGCCACATGCACTGAGAACTGCACGGTTTTCTGCTGGTCACACAGCAAGGGTCTGAATCTCACAGACCCCTTCCCCCTTCCAGTCCTGATTTCTATGATAGTTGGAGTTTTTTGTACTTGGTCAACCTGCCATCTAGTTATGTGCACAAAACAGATTAGTACTTGGGCAAAGCGTGCAAGAAACAGTACGCTATTGGTGCCAACAGAGGTAGCTGATGGCAGGTCAAAAGGAGGGAAGGTGCTGAAGCTTTTGCTTTCCTTTGAAGTAATATCAGTGAAGCACTATTGAGAGTTGCTTTCAAATATCACCTTAGCCATTGGAAGCTATTGAAACAAGCAGAAAGACTTTCACTGACCTAAGGAAGAGTTTGGCAGGTGTCTAGGTCCCTAATGTAGGACTTGGACACATGGGAACTATAGGGTGTTGTTGGAGTTGAGCATAGGTTGCAGTGCCACCCTGAATAATCATGTTTTTCTGAACTTGGGCCTTACTGAGTAAAAATATGCTTGTGCATGTATAGTTTTGTTTATAGGTGACCTAAGAGACTGAAAGCTGTCAGTCTGACACAACTTTCCATGCAGATTCTCATTGGCTGTTTCAGGTAGTATCTGCTACACTCTCTGGCATATGAAAGATTCATGTTATTAGAAACAGCTGCCTTGGTATAATTGTGGGGTTTCCCAGCCAAAATGAATCTAGACAGTGCCTGTAAGATTCTCATCAGTCTTACTCTAGGAAGCACCAGAACAGGTCCCTGATCTGTTTCTGCTGCAGCCCTTAATGTATATATGAAAGAGTGCTTTATTGGAAGGATTATCTTGCAATTCTATGGGCTGAGGTGATAATGTGGGAAAACGCAGCTGATTAGGACATTCAATTTATGCACCAAAAAACTGCACTCAAGGCTGAGAAGTGATGCAGAGCTGTGTAGCCTGGAGCTTTTCAGTAGACTGATGGTAAGGGATTGCTGCATGCATATGTTGCTGCACCTTAGTAAAAGTTCATCTTTCCAAGGAGCAACCCCACATGCCTTTTGGGCAGTAATTAGGAGGCACTTTAATTTTGCCTAGCCATTAGGCAAATGATGCAAGGACAGGAAGACCTTGCCCTGTCTCATACCAGTCTGTGCATGAGGGCTAGGTGGAATAGAGTTCCAGGCTACAGCTTCTCTGATGGCAAAGATGGTTTAAGAAGTTTCACCCTGGTTCTTACTTTGTTCTCTCTGTTGTGCCAGTGCTGTGGTTAATGTGGCCACAATGGGAACTGGATCAGCAATCCAATTAAAAACAAACAGACTGAAAAGAAATATAACCAAAAAAAATCCAATTTTTTCTTTTAGGGGGAGGAGAGACTTTTATTTTTGTTTTTTTTTTTTTTAATTTTGGTAATCTAATTTACAAAATGTGCCCTCTCCCCCTGCACCTTCTTCCAGCAATTTAATTGGTACAGCTGCAGGCAGGAGATGATGGAGTATTGCACTGGGCAGGAATGACCACCTGAGGAAAGGGGAACATCTTCAAGTAGCTTTGCTGATGAAGAATATGTTGGTGTAACTACACCTGTGGTGACTAACTTTCCATCTATCTCCACTCATTGTTTGGAACCAGTAAGAAGCTTCCCAAAGCCTACAGGTTCTGTAATTACTATTATTATTATTATATCAAGGGAGGTAATCCTCCTCCTCTACTCAGCCCTCATGAGGCTGCATCTGGAGTATTGTGTCCAGTTTTGGGCTCCCCAATACAAGAGAGACATGGAGCTACTGGAGTGAGTCCAGCAAAGGGCTACKAAGATGATTAAKGGACTGGAGYATCTCTCMTATGAGGAAAGGCTGAGAGAGCTGGGCCTGTTCAGCCTGGAGAAGAGAAGACTTAGGGGAGATCTTATCAACGTGTGTAAGTACCTGAAGGGAGGGTGTAAAGAGGATGGGGCCAGACTCTTCTCAGTGGTGCCCAGCGATAGGATGAGAGGCAATTGGCACAAATTGAAACACAGGAAGGTCCGTCTGAACATGAGGAAAAACTTCTTGACTGTGAGGGTGATAGAGCACTGGAAGAAGTTGCCCAGAGAGGTTGTGGAGTCTCCTTCTCTGGAGATATTTAAAAGCTGTCTGGACAGGGTCCTGTGCAATGTGCTCTAGGTGACCCTGCTTGAGCAGGGGTGTTGGACTAGTTGATCTCCAGAGGTTCCTTCCAACCTCAGCCATTCTGTGATTCTGTGATCATTATCCCTCATTCATGCACTTTGCATGAAGAATCTTAAACTGGACACCAAGAAAGATCAGTTTCTGAATGGGGATAGCAGTTCTTGTATTTCTAGGTGTGGATTTAAGCTATATGGTGGAAATGAGAGAAATAAATCTGACCCTTCCCAGCAGAAGGCCATTTATGCAAGACAGGGTTCCAGTATTTATGCCAATTAGTAACTGGAACAGCTAAGTAACTGGAACCTCAGACAGATTGATCCCCAAACCACTGTTTCCCCATATATAGTATGGGGAGAAATCTAACTTGGTCATCTCTGTAAAGCACATTTAGATTTTTAATTGAAAAGTGTAGCACGTTCTTTCTAAAAGGGTGTGTGTCCTGTGAAATGGTCCTGGTTCAGTTTAACTAGTGCAATCTGCGTAGTGACAAGGCCTCAACTTCTGTGTCATTTCAGAGTAGGAAGGAGCTCAGCACTTGCACAGTCAAAATGGGTATGTCAGAGCAGAACTGAAGATGTGGTGATGCTGATCGCTTCATTGTCATATTTTTTAGGGATCTAATTGTTTTTATAATTTTTCAGAAGTACTGGCTCAGCTCACTTTGAGTCTTCATCGCAAAATCTTTTTTTAGGGACTCCATGAGCACAGGGAATCTTTTCATGGAAGGTTAAAAGTTAAAACTGAGCAAATTTGAGCATGGAGTAAATGATCAGAGTGATGAAACTTTCTTCTCACAATTGAATATGAAATTCTCTGGCATGTGTAACTGTACTATGGGAACTCAAACCTGACTATTCAGCACTGTGGTTCTGCTGTGGCTGGGAAGAGATGTCCAGATATGATTGGCCAACGGCCCATGTTTGCATGTGATTTTCTATGGTCTGTTTCATGCAAAGTGATCCCAGGATGATGATCATAGTGATGTATTTAAGTTCTTATATTGTCTTCTGAATACGTTTCTCTGGATTCAGCATTGGCCATTTAAGGAGAAATTAGGTTGTTAAGAAGCCTGAAAGGAACCTGATCAGAGTGAACTTTGTCATTATTAATATCGTTTAGAGAGTTGTCTTTAGTGCCTGACACACAGTCAACATGCTGCTCTTGAGAATGTCCATTGTTGTCAGGGCCACTGGCCAGATGGATTTGCCATTGTTGCAGTCCAGATAAATGGGAAAAATAAGACACCATTTCTTGCTCAGTATACTTAGTTTGTGCGTACCAACAAAAATTGAAGACTGCTGGTAAAGAGCAAACTGCAGCGTTCAGAGAATAATGGTGGAGGAGCAAGGGTGGAGGGAAGTGGAAAGGTTGAGAGATAGGAATGAATAGGAAAATGGTTATTGTAGAATTTCTGTTGGCTTCCGGGATAGTTTCAGCTGTGGTAATGGAATTAATAGTAAAAGTAGGCACTGAAACAGAGAGGGAGGGAAGGATTAAGCCTGTGGAAGAATCTTGAGTGCTGAACATCAGCACTGTATGATATACATGGTATACCAAGACAAATTTCAGAAAGAGAAGGAGCTATAGGAGAGAGAGAAGCCAAATTTTAAAGCTCCATAGACAAGTTCCCTAAAAAAGAGATTTTAAGGGTGAAAACAAGCATGCTAAGTAATCAAGAAAGATGTGACATTAGTGATAGCCAAAAGCCAAGGAAGATAAGAAGGGACGAAGGGAACCCAAGCCAGAGAAGGAAAGGGTGTTGATGGCATATCTTCTTGCCTGGAAAAAGCTGGGATGGGAAATAGGGAGGCTAACAGAAGCTCCTCACCAAGGTTTTGGTAAGAAAAGGAAGATGGTTTGTGAGGGAGGGAAAGTCTAATAAAGATGGCATTAAAGGAAGGAAGGAAAATATCAGTAAGAGCCAAGTGTCTGGGTATCTTGCTGAGAAGACAGGATTAGCCAGCAGAAGGACAAAAAGTTTTTGACAAATTCCCTGTTTGTGGAAAAGGTGATGCTCAGGAGGGCATTAGTGTAGTTGGGAGGAGGAAGCAGTGGAATGAGACTGATGAAAAGTAAAGTTGCGCAGCTAAGTATGGGCAGACCCTGTGACAGTTTAGCTCATATTGTGCATGCACTCATGAACATAACACACACTGCTTTTGTCTTAAGTGTCATTCTAGGGGAATCTAAGACTTGCTCTGCAGTTAATTTTGATTTGTGTGCATAGAGAAGCATTAACATTTGGTGGACAGCTGGATATCCTTAACTTCCCTTTTGTGTCTAGATTTATTTGTCATGCTGTGTCCACTGCATGCAGTCCGTTATGTTATGTATATGTTGATTGTAGCAAACAGTTAACTGTATGCATAGCAAGTTCAGGAGACAGTGATGTCCCGGGAGCTATCATTAAGTGATACAAACAGATTGAAATAATGGTTAAGATAGCTCCATGGACCTTGCTTCAGTTAACCTTTCACTGGGTACAGCTGGATTTTTGCTTCTATAGATCTCTTATCTTTGCTGCACTTCATAGGTAGGTGCATACATTTCCTTTGGGAAGACAGCAGTTATCTCTATCAAGAAGCAATACTTTCACACAGTTTCCCACTGGAAAGATTTTGCAGAAATCACTATGAGTTCTTAGTTCTTATCCATCTAGAAGAGAGGCTTTTGGTTCTTCCATCCATCTCTGTCAACAGATGTGCTAGGATAAGACAATTCCCAGGCTTAAAAAGAAGCTTTATCTGCCTCTTGTACAAGCAGTATTATACCATTACTAGCAGAGAGCCAACACGAAGCTGTGAAGTAGGATTTGGAAATGTCTTCTATGGCTCTGGGAATTTCCTCAATTTCTCCTGCTCCCCCTCCGCCCCCCTTGGAGGGAGATACTTCTCTCCTGTTACATAGGAATAAGCACAGGTGTAGAATGCAGAATCTAAAAGCCTCTGCACCTCTGTGAACAACACTTTTCTGATAACTGCTGAATGCAAAATTTTGCAATTCAGTGTGAGAGGGGGTGGGAGTGGAATTGATGCCCTTAAAAGTTTGTCTGTTAGGAGTATGAGTAAAGAACATGAGATCTCTCGCTTTCCTCCTTTTTTTTTTCATAACGTGCCTCCAAGGGGAAGGCTTCAGGGAGGATAAAGGGCTTTTGGGTGTTGGGCTGCAGTTGGTATGTTGGCTAAAGCTTCATGAAACCTAATGCTCAGTTTCAACAGAAGAATCACAACTGTTGGCAGGTTCTGGCGACCATGGCAGGCCTCAAGAGGAGTTATTCTAAGAACACAACATATGATCAGATTACTGAGGGACGCTTTACATGGTCCTAAAAAATGAACCATCTGACAGCTTATGACAGCTCTGTCTGTTCCAGCTGAGAGAGGAGTGCTAGCTTTTGCTTACCCTGTAACCAGGGTTATGAAACAAAGGAAGTGCTTTCCATAGTCTGTGAACCAACAGACTGCCAGCAGTCTAATGTCTGCATACATCTAACTTCTAATAAGGAAAACAAAAGACATACAGGACTTGCTTCTTTTGCAGTTTTGAATTTTTGTAATTTAATACCTTCCTGCTGGGAGATTGCTAGGCTTGGCGATTTGCATAGTTCTGTCTTTGGTAACTGTGATGATAATGTCTTTGTGAGGTGACCTGTTTTTGCTACCAGTATCTTTATTCCCCTTCTCCTCAGTCTTCTCCAGTGAAGAACATGACATGAAAGAGCTTTGTAATTTTTGCTGATACTGTTATGGGCAAAATGGTCTTAATTTGAGGAATTTCACTCTATTGAATTTGTTGCCAATTAACATAAACTTTTATTTCCTGATTTAGGTACTGAGAAAAACAAGAAGAAAAACAATTAAACCCTTGGGGAAACACCTTTCCTCCCCCTTCCCCAGCTTCAGTTTCAGTCCACCATCTCTCTCCCTCCCCCCTTCCTAGTCTCAGCTTCCCTTGTTTTTGCCATGTATTACACTCAGTCCCTCCCAATTCCTTTAGCTGAGGCAATGCACTGCACAGGAGGTTGGGTCAGCTCGTAAGATGATTTCTTTCTGCTGCTCCTTGCTTCTTACTTTTTTCTTCCACTGCTCCTTGTTTCTTACTGCTCCTATGCTCTGGTGCGGTTTCTCCACAGGCTGCAGTCACTTTGGGTGTGTACCTGCTGCAGCATAGGTCCTCTACAGGCCGCAGTCCTTTCAGGGTGAACTCACTCCTGCGTGGCTTATCCATGGGCTGCAGTCCCTTCAAGGGTGTGCCTGCTTGGGCATGAGTTCCTTCATGGGCCACAGTACCTTTGGGGGTGTTCCTGCCCCAGCGTGGGTTCTCCACAGGCTACAATCCCTTCAGAGGTGTACCTGCTGTGGCATGGGTTGTCCACAGGCAATAGTCCGCTCAGGGGCCTACCTCCTCTGGTATGGAGTGCCTCCTTTCAAGAGTGTGTCTCCAGCTATGTCTCCCCTATTGTCTCCTTCCATGTGTCTTCCCCATTTCTCCTTCCTTTTCTCCAAACACATCTCTCTATATATTTCCTCCCATGTTCCTCCCTGCCTTTTGTATATCTTCCTGTGTCTTCTCATGTTTTTCCTTTTTGCGTCCCCTTTTGTGTGTCCTCATGTGTCTCCTTTTGTGTCTCTTCATGTGAGTCCTCACATATGTCCTTCTGTGTGTCCAGCTGTGTCTTCTGTCCCTAGTGGCTACTACCCTTTCCTAAATATGTTTGAGCAGACGTGACATGTACTCCTGAGTGGTTGAAGTTTTGGCATACAATGGGTTGTTTTTAATCTGTTTTTGAACTAGCTGTAGCTGGCACAGGACAGTTCATGGCCTCTTCCCACACAGATCATCCCTGCAGCCCTCTGCTACCAAAACCCTGATATTTATGCCCAGTTCAGACAGTTGCGAGGGATTGTGCTCTCTCTGTATAATTCCCTGACTTTCTTGGAATCACAACAAAGCTAAACCTGTCTCATAACACTTAAAATATTTAGTTGAGAATCTATTAAAATTTAGTTCTGATGCAAGGATGATCCATCCTCAGCCAGTGTCTGAAAAGCTTCCACGCGTTCAGATTGTTGGTATAGCCCGATTTACCACCTATTAAAGTTTGTCTGTCTGAAATTTTACTCATCCAGTTCTTCTCAGGGCTAGTTTTTCATTGACTCGTTCTGTCTCCCCCAAAGGAAGTTTCTCTTGGTGCAGATACACATTCCTTCTTTATAGATAATAGGGTTTGAGCACCTTATTTTGTCTTCCTCATTTCCCACCTCTGATGTGTGTCAAACTGTGTCCTTCTGAAACTCTGGATTATGCCAGCATCTATGGTAGCCATGCATTTTCCCCATCACTTCTGTTGTTTCTTACCTTGTGAATCTGATCCATGTCCAACAGATGGAGGCTTTGGAAAGCCATAAATACTATTCTGGGCACTAGAAGAAAGTGGTGCAGATGTGTCTCATAAGCAATTGGTCTCAGCTTTGTAAAAATGGTTACATTAGTTGTCAAAACAGCCAGGTGGAAGGTAGCATAACAGCATCTGGTCCCATCTTACTGTCCTGGGCACGTGACGGTGCTATGCTGGAACTGTGGGAACTGAAGAGGTCAGAGTGCTACATGCTGGGCATTGTGTTTCTGGCACAGAAATAGTTCTTAATTTGTGTATAGAGGAGTTGGAGTTGTCCTCTCTTTTCAGCTGTGAAACTGATTCTTCTCCCAGGGGAGCAAGGAGAGCTTCTGTAATGACATCATTAGGAAAAGATTAAGATCTGTGAGTGTAAAATGCTTTCCCATCCTTAACTGTGCTTTGGTTACATTTCATGAACATGGCATAAATGCAATCATGAATGTTTACATTCTGTTTCTGAAACAGATGGAATTAGGGGTTTTGCTAGACCTTCCATAAAGGCTTGGGTGGTCAATCTCTAGCACTGAGTCCTTCTTTGCATTCAGTTTATTCAGAGGTTGAGTTAAATAAGGGTTTAAAATAAAAACTAGTGACAACTCTTTCATGGAATATTAAACCATCTGAATAAAAATCGCCCCTTTCTTCAGTGCTTGCTTTCTTGATTTCTGTGATGTTTTCATGTACAAGTTCTCCATTCACTCCTTAAGTATTTCATAGAAAATAATGTGGTTTTTTTTAACATTTCCTTTTAAAGAAAAGGAGAAAAATCAGACCTTTGTTATAAATAAGCTTTACAAGAGTTGCGGCTTTGTTTCCCAGTCTATTCCTTCTCTATTCCTTAAACAGTTGCAGACATATAAGATTTCTCACAGCCTTGCACTTCCCACTCCGACTTCTTCTGAAGGTACCGTGTCACCACTAGTGTGGTCAACACAGATGTATTTTTTGCAAAGCTTGGTCTTTCTCTCACATTTCCTGCCTTGAATCAGCCTAGACATCAGATGCGCAACTGCTGCTTTTCTATTTCTGCTCTTTATTCCTCCATCACGCTCTTGCTGTTCAAAAGAAGGGAAGAGAATCTGGATGTCTGGTCAGACTTGGCACATGGGAGTTTATGGAACCTGCATAGTCTGCCTCATGTCTTGGTATACACTCTCAAGTAGTTTTATAGTGCTAGCTGTGAATCAGAGTCTAGGCTTTATTCTCCTGTTCGCTGCTGAAGTTGTCGGTAGCTCAGCCTTCTCTTGTCTGCTTTTCTTTCTGATTTTAATTTCTGGACCTCGGTCTTCTCCGGTCTTCTGCTCTTGTTCCAAGCAATTTCAAATTCTGTACCAGTGACCTCCTAGCTTTACGTTTCATTATTCATTTCATTCATGGTTCTGTTACTGCAATTTCCCTCATCTGTCACCATGACCATCTTTTGTTTGCATCTCTTCACTGGCCTTTTCTTCTCTCTCACACTGACAAGCCGCACATAGAGCTGCTTGTCTTCATTTCCCTGGGCCCTGAACGGCCTAATCTCACTCTGGCATCTCTTACAATCGAGATGTAAAACCTTCAGTGACCACTTGTTTTCTGTTCAAACAAGCATTCCTTCATCTTTCCCAGCCTGTGCCCCACTTTCCTGTTTATGGGAGCTCCCCATAATATGGGAGCTCCCCATTAACTTCCACAAAGCTAAGCTTCCTTCTCTATATCTCTTTGAAGAATGCTCCTTTTCTGTAATGGCTACAAGAGCCTGAAAACACTTCATTCATGGTGTTATGTCACACTGATAAATACCATCTAACTATTTCCATGTACTTCTGCATTGTTTTTTGTTGTTTATTTTCCTGTAGTTAGATTCTGAGTGCTTTAGGACAAGGAGCTTTCTTTTTTGTTCTCTGTACTGATGGTCTTGATCCGTGCTTACAGCTTCTATACACCATGGTAATACAAGTATTAAACAAAGCATTTAATTCCCCTTTTTACTGATCATTTTAAGCTATACAGATGCAAGTTGGGAAATACAACTTGCAGCCCAAAGTTCTGCTTCTAAAACTGTGGCCTCTACAACGTGAACTGAATGAGGATCTTCCTGAGATAGAAGATAGTGTGAGAGCATGTTATCTCTCTGCTGACCTCTATGATATAAAGTTCCATTATGCATCTTTTGCCTGTGGTCATAGCTCTCTGAACTTGTGTTTGCATTATTTCTCTGTTCCAGGCCGAAACGAGCTGATTGCCCGCTATATTAAGCTGAGAACAGGGAAAACACGCACAAGGAAACAGGTAAGTGTAAAGTTTCCTCTGTGAACATTAGCTGCTTTGTGCCATTCCACATGGAGAGGGCTTGTGAGAACAAATTCCTTTGCTGCTCACTTGCTATTAGCTTCTGGCTTTCTTCGAAAGAGATTGTTGTGCTGAGCTGGCTAATAAGAGTGGTGGGCAGAGTCAGCTCACAAATTCTACAATTGGACTGTGACGCTCATCCCTCCCAATCACATCACGACACACAATGTTTTCTGCTGCTAAGCAGTGTGCAATTTTATTTGTCTGGTCTACAAATGAGCATTTCTGTGACCATCAGTGTGTAAGTATGGCCTTCTATATCAAGGTTCTTTCTTCAGCCCAGATGGATGGACAGCAATGGTGATTTTCAAAACACTTGGCATAAAGGAATTTCTATGTGATTTGGGAATGACAGTCAAGACAATGCTGGGAAATTCCTGAGTAACCTGGACCTGCTTTGAGTAGGAGGTTGACTGTATGGCCTCCATAGGTCCTTCTACTTAAATTATTCTATGATTCTGTGATGCATTTCAGCCCAGACTAGATATAGAGAAGTTCTGAGGGTCACTGTATAATGGCTAGGGATGCAGAACATGTGTTTCCCTTCTCCTAAGAGGAGGCTAAATTGAGGAGCAAAGAGATCAGAACTCTTAACCCCCAGAATTAAGGGTGGGTTCTGCAGTTTTAGAGAGGTCTCTGGATTGATAAAGCCATTTGAATGAAAGAGGCCTTAAATGGTCCATTTCTGCTTCTCCCCCATCTCACTTCATGACAGTTAATTTATGTTCAGAGAAGCATCTCACTGCTATCTCAAACAAACTAAAAAAGAAGGAGAAAATCCTAAATAATTACCTATTGCTCAAGGTGCCCAAAGTATGTTGTTTACTTCTGCAAGTGCTACCAACTACTTCTCTGGAATAAAGATGGATTTTGTCTTTCAATGCAGGTATCTAGTCATATCCAGGTCCTGGCAAGGCGAAAAGCTCGAGAGATCCAAGCTAAGCTCAAGGTATGATGTGTATCCTTTAACATATCTTTCAAGCCCCCCCAGTCAGACATTCCCTCATCCTTTCCCTCCTTGAATGGCCTCGATAAAGGGTGAGATCAGCCACAAACTCTAGTAAGCTGGGAAGGAAAAGGTACTTCTCAGGAAGTGTTGTGCAAACATTTGTATTGTTGAGGCTCTGTGACGTCTGAGGCAATTCTGTTTAAAGAATAAAGAAACAATACCTTTAGTTTTGATGTGTCTTATATTTTGCCTCTAGTTTATGCTGCTGTCGTCCAGGTCTGAGAGTCCCTGGGGAATAAGGGAGAAGTGTTTACTTGAAAAGGAGGGGGGTTATGGAATGTTGGTGAATGACCCAGCGGCTGGGTATCCTCATTAGTATTGTTACTTGAGAAGGAGGGGGTTATGGTTACAAATGCTGGCCAGTACTTCAGTCCCTTACGTTGTGGTAGCCTTGGGAAAGTGTAGTCTTACAGTTACTGCAGCACTAGTTCCACCTCTACTACTGGTAGTGCTGTGGACTTGTCTGCAAGAAATAGTGTCCTGAGTTGGCATAACCACTGCGAGGAAGTAACAAAGCTGTCTGGCATCTTCTCAGGGAAAATGGTGCCAGCTGAGTTGACTTTGCCCTTTGATTAATTCAGACTTGATTTGAAGAGGCCTGGGTTGATCAGAAGAAACATGGCTGAGTTCTGCCCACTTGCTTAAGTAAACCTCAGTGTTTTTCTTTCCACAGGAAGAGCTCGGAGAACAAGCTAATGAACTGATAGCTCTTGACATTTATTTTCACTCAGATTTGAAGCAGGAAAATGGTTTATATGCTCAGACTGAATTGATGTAAATGTCAAGAAGGTCAAGCTTATGGGTGACAATTGCACAAGAGGGTTCTCCCTGCTAGAATGTGAGCTGTCCAGAAAGGGCCTGTTGAGCAAGAAGAGAGGTCCAATCCTTGTTCTGTGCCATCAAGACAGACAGGGAAGTAAGGTACACACTGACCTTCCCTATTTGATATGCCAATAAGTGATCAGGAGGGAATCGTGTTTCCTTCCCTGTATGAAGCACATTCTCCCTGATCTTTTATGCTTTGGATGATAATGATAGTCTTGACAGACCAGTCCAGCCCTGACTGTTAAGTGGACAGTTTCTAGAAGGTGCTTCTTCTTGGCTATCTGGGCCGTTTCTCTGTTGGCCTCATGAGGAGTGGACTGTCTGTGAGTGAACTGTTGGCACTCAATCCTGACCAGTGCTGAATTGCATGCATCTCTGTTGTGAGCAGTGATTATCTCCAAGAGTCATGACTGTATCCCCCCATCCCATTCCTGGCTCCATTTTAGAAAACAGTGCTGTGTCTGTAATTAGCCTGTTGTGTTTCCAGCTGCTCTGATAAGGGAAAGAAGTTACAAATTACAACTGTCTAATTCAGTGCTTCTAGGTAGGGCTGCCTAAGCCTGAAGCCTGTGGTGCCGTTAAGTGGTCAATTCAGGTGGAGGCCTGCTTGAGTGACAAGTTCGAGCAAGTAGGAAACAACAACTGCCCAGGGCATTAAAAGACTTGGTGCTGCTTATATCTGTAACCTTGATTCCATTCCTTGTGTGTCACAGCTGTGGGATTTGGCATGATTGAAAAGCCAGCCAGCCGAGCCAGTTTCCACTTAGCACACAGGAGCAAGCCTTTTTTGTTCTCAGGGAATGAAGGTGTTTCAGGGAGCTCCATGGAGCCATCGGTTGTTCTCCTTTTACACTACTTCGGGCCATGCTGTGAGCTCTACTCAGCTGCCTGCAGTGAACCATTCCTCAGTACCAGACTGTTCCTTTCTGCCTGCAGAGGCAAGTCTGTAGCACTGATTCAACTCATTTACTTCTTTGCTTTCCCTAGTCATTTTCATAGAGCAAGGAAATGAAATCACAAAAGCTGCTGCCCTTCTTCCAAGTTCTTGCTGAGAGCTGTGTGTTCTTCTATCACTGTTCATTTTCCATGCCAAGTATACATTTTCATGTTTACATCCTAGAGATAAGAGCTGCCACGTTATGACTTATTAGAGCAATTAATGTAGTACTATTTTCTCAACATGAACTGGGGTGTCTTCCATAAGTGTGCATATTGCCTATAACAGAGATAGGGAAGTAGGGTAAAGCTTGAAGAAAAATATGTCCCCAGATGTCAGTAGTTTTCAATGTCCTATGTGGTTAATAGATGTCACCTGTACTAAGGGAAAAAGAGGGAATTTGGGGGGGAGGGGGTTCTTCCAGTGTGTTTTGAGAAGGACAAAACAGTAAACAAAAAATGCAAATATTTTAATAAGACTTTTTGTTGCTTCATTTTCGGTTTATTATTTAAGCATCAATTGCATGGGTTTTTTGTACTAGAAATGCAAAAGACAAATGAATACAGAACTATTAGCTGAAAGAGAAAGGAGATGTCTTTGATGAAGACGTGTTTTTTTTCCAGCAGCCTGTCAGGCATTTAAGCGAAACAGAAAAACAGAACAGGAGATGATAGTTAAAATCTTTTCTCTGCTCCATAAACTCAGGTAGACAAAACATTATTTTCTAGTAAGAAAGTAAGGAGAGAAAAAAAACCTTTTTCAGTACTGGCAGCTGGGAAATGGTCCTTATATGTGTCATGAAAAAAAAAAAGTGAAAAGAATGCTTATCCTTTAAAAATGTTGCAGGTAAGCTTTAAAGTATTCCCCACAGCATCATTTAAACTGGATTCTGAAAAACTTTCCCTTAGCTTTGGAGAGGCTTAGGAATGTTCTCAGCAATTAAAATGTTTCCCTTCCATACACTTGAATGGTACTAACAGGAGTCACGGATGTAAAGAAGATGATATCCAAGTTGTGGCCATTTCTATAGATCATTCCACTTATAAATTATCATTTATTATTGAGCTTTTTTTATACTTCCTCTAAATGTTTTTCTCTTACATGCAACAGAATCCCTAGGATTTAAACTTAGAAAACCTCAGAGAAAGTGGGGGTGGTAAAGCGAATGGAGACCTAACAGTGAGAACTTACTGCAGTTACTAAAATCAGCAGGCTAAATGAATGCAAGCAGGAGATGAGAGTTGCTGAAAAAGAAAAGAGCTTACCTCTTTCAACAACTTCTCTAAGCCAGGGAACTCACCTGTGGCATTGCCATTACAATTATAATTACAATGTCACAGTTAAAAGTAGAGTCTCTGAAGGATAAAGATTAGTTTTAGGAGTAGGAAGAAAGGCAGTACGTGGGGAAGTTCTTCTGCTTGCCCTTTTCTTGGTAGAAGAAATGAAGAATGCTTTTAGTTTTAAACATACATTAGACCCCCTAGTTGTTGCACTGTGTCATTGCTTCTAAAAAACGTGTGCAATTCCACAGCCATGTTAAAATACAAAAAAGAATGTCCTAATATGTGTGCCCTGGGAGATTGCCTGTCTCCCCAGGGATGGGACTAAAATGATCAACTCTGAGACTAGTGCAATCCCAAACTGAGGTTGTATTTTTGCAGTCATGATGACAAACTCCTTCTGTTTTAATAATGAGGTTGTTTTTAGTGTCTTTTTGATGATCAAGCATCTTTCCCATTGAATGTTCTTACCAGTGATTAAAACACAGGAATAAACACAGGAATGGTCCCAGCATTTCAGAAAGGAAGATCAGTCATATCTGAAGCTGCAGGAATGGGCAAGAGACTTTAGCTTTGAAGAATTCTTAGGATTGTTGTAAATCTGCTGTCCTGGTTTTCAGAAATGCTTGTCTCCTACAAAGAAGGGGGTGAGAAATCCTGGTTATTAGACCAGGAAATGTATTTATCATTATAATCATTCTGTTTTTTCTCTTTCTCCTCTTGCCCATAGGATCAGGCAGCTAAAGATAAAGCCATGCAAAGTATGGCTACAATGTCATCTGCCCAGATTATCTCCGCAACGGCCTTCCATAGTAAAATGGCCTTGCCCGGTCTCCCACGACCAGCCTACCCTGCTGTTTCTGGGGTGAGTGAATCAGAGACTGGGAGGTGTTGGGCAGAGGAGACTCGAATATTTGAAAGGGTATTGGGACCTGTTTAGGAACATCCTGGGGACATATCAAAAAGAATGAGGCCAAAAGACACTATCTTTGTAGAGCAAATTTGTCATGTGGCTGCAATAGTTTGCATCTGATTCTCTGCTCACATGTAAAACAATAGATTTTCACTGTATGCTTTTTCTAAAATGACACAAGTGAGAGAAGAATGAGATCCTTTGGGTTTTCAACTGTCTGAAATATTTTTAGATCTCTGTATCCCTCTCTCAGTCCACAATCTTGCTGGATAAAACTGTTTGGGCCATCCTGACCCTTTCCCAAGTTCACCATTGGAACAGTATGCTCCTGAGTATGTAGATCACAAATTGATGGCCGTTGTATAAAACCTTTAAGAGAGGAAGGCCTGTCAGCATGCCCTAACCTTGAAGCTGGGCCTAGTCAGCTTTGCTGAACATTGATTTCTGCCAAACTACTCCTGTGAGGTTCTCCTGGGGAAAATGCTCCCTCCAAGAGGGGAAGCATCATAAAGGTTCTGGAGACTTAGGTACAGGATGCATGCACAGTATTTAACATTAAAACTGCTATTGGGTCAGTCACTTGCGTGTCACTACTATTAGTGTATAGAAAGAAAGCTGAGACCAGTCAGCACCCCCACAGGGATGAAACCAGGAAGACAGAAAGGGAAGATATAGCTAATCTGCTCTTTTCAAAGCCTGGGAGCTTGCAGTTTTCCTCAAACAGAAGTAAGCCTTGCTTTCATCTCTAGCCTGAGGGTGGTGACTTTTGTCTGTATGTTGTTCTCTTGCAGTTTTGGCAAGGAGCTTTGCCAGGCCAAGTCAGATCTTCCCAAGAGTGAGTATTCCTTCCCCTGAGCATTTGAAGCAGGTGTTTCTGCTACTCCCTGTATGCTTCCTGAGGAATACTGTTAGCTTATTCAAGATTTAGGAAATGCTAAGATAAAGTAGTCCTTGTTCTCAGACAGACAGATTCCCTGACCATGGATCTGAGGCTCAAGGCCTCTGGTTGAAGATGAACTGAGAGTCATAAGAGAGCCTTAAATAGATAAAAACCTATGCTTTCCTACAGTTCCTTCAACATGGATTACACCCCTTTAAGATGTCCCATGACTCAAGCAGCCTAGTGTGGATTATGTTAGGGAGCTGCTGAATCTGGCAGCCTGGTAGAGGTGAGGCTGCCACAGCTCTATGCCCCCAGGTCCAACCAGTAGCAAGGCTGAACATGTATTCCCAATAGGCAGACACACAAACATATGTATACAATACACATACACACACATACAGTCAGCCACACAGATCAACACAGACAGAAACTCTCCCCAGACACGCAAACAGAAACAGCACCAATGGCTTCATCCTGTTCTCTCTGGCTGATGAGGATGAAGGCCCATAAGGGAAATATATACATATATGCGATGTGGATCCCTCTAGTAGCTGGGCTTCTTAGACCCTCTGTCTATCCCATAGCTGACCCCTGGATCCCTGGTCTCCCCAGTTGCTGACACCTGGGAATGCAAGTCCCTGAGGCCCGCAGCCCCACTCCAGTAGCTGATTCTGTCCCCCTCACTAACGGACACACAAACACGTGTAGCCCACACACACATAAACACACAGTATGGATTCCCCAGTAGCTGGCCTTTGTCGCACAGTCCATCCAGTAGCTGGTCCTGGATCCCCCATTTCCCCAGTTGGTGGCACTTGAGTATGCGATCCCCCAGACCTGCAGCCCCACTCCAGTTGCTGGTAGCAACCTTCTCACTCACACACACATACACGCACATGCATTGTGGATTCTTCCAGTAATTGGGCTTAGACACACAGTCCATCCAGTAGCTGGCTCTGGATCCTTGTTCTTCCCAGTTGCCTTTCATACAGACAGACAGACACACACACACACACACGCGCACGCGCTCAAGCCCCTCTCAGCCAACTCCTAGGCCCCACGATCTCCAGCAGTTGACCTGGACCCCTTCGGTCTCTCCAGTAGCCAACTCCTCCAGGTGCTGGCTCCCAAGCCACTTGACCTACTTGCTGACTAGTCCAGCTTGCTGTTTGATAGTGATGACAGACTGACACACATACCCTCACTCACTCCAGTTGCTGGCACCACAGAAACATGGGCCCTGTGACCTGTGGTCTCCACTCAGTTTAATAAGAAGGTGGGACAGACTGCACTGCTCAGGCCCAGCAACCTGTTTAAATGCGACTGGCCCCTTTTATGCCATTATGCCTCTATTTTCCCACATTTGTTCCTCCCCAGACCACCTCGATCCTTCCCTTTTCCCACCTTTGGTTCCTCCCCTAAGCCACCCATAATAAGCCTGATGCAATCCCGAAATGCTCTTGCCCTGCATCCCATAATGTATCCCACGGCCCTAGGCAGTAACCCCGTGGGTGTCTCGGATGACCAGGAGAGCTGCTCCTGTTGACTGATCTGGTGGGTTTCACCCGTGGACCCTGGGGCTGATGGCCCTCCTGGGACAGCCCCGGGAGGGGCCGGGGCAGGGCCCGTGTCTCTGAGGGGGTTGTTTGGGTTCTCTCCGTGCTCCTTTGTGTTTGTGGTGATGAGCCTTTTCTGGGCTGATGGCTCTTCTGTGATGGGCCTGGGAGTAGTTCCCACCTGCCGTTGTTCCTCTGTGCTCCTTTGTGTGTGTGGAGATGAGCTATTTATCACATAACCTAACAGGAAATGGTTCTGTGAGCACTGCAAGCCAACTTAAATACAAGCTGCTTAGAGGGAGGCTAGTTCTTCACCCCTAGCCCTGTGTTCCTGCTGTCTTCTTGTGCTATTGCTAATGTTTGTGGGGTAGATCAGGGAACAGATCCTGTTAAGCGATCTTGAGGGGGAAAATGGTTAGTAAATGGACTGGAGCAGTTCTGAGAGGAATGAAAGGTATATTTTATGCCTTTAGCTTGAAAGTGAATCGGGAAGGGTCAGTGTGAAAGGTTCTTTTACAAGCTCAAAATATCTGCTGCCCCTGAGGTCAAATGTTATCTCTAGGTGCAGTTTTTTCCTACAGTGGTGTTAAAATGGGGCTGAGCAGTCTTGAGAAACTAGGTTCAATTGTGGATGTTGAACAGCTCTGAAAATCTGGGCCTAAAAGTCTGGGAGGAGCCCAGCCTAGAAATATACCGACTTGCATGTATTTAAATCCATCCAAAGGTGAAAGGAAAAAGTAAATAAATGGGTCCTAGTGCCTATGTTGACAAGCTGAATAAAGATTTCCAAATAAAATAAATCTGGGGATCTTGTTGTATATCTGCAGGGAAGACTTACTCAGTCGAACCCAGGCTGTTTTTGTTTCTTGAGTTTTTCTCTTGACCCTCTCTTGCCTGCACAAATGTACTTTGCAAAGCCACTTACGCCAATAAGTCCATCAGGAGAAATACTTAATCTAATTTGCACGGTTGGCCAAGATTCTTTTACTTTCCTTTTGTTTTTTGTTACTATTAACCGTCTCTCTTGTGTGTTTCTGTAGCGTGAAACCTTTTCCTCAACAACCCTATGCTGTACAACCTCCGCTTCCCTTACCAGGTAGGTAAGGAAATACAGTTCCTTGTGCTGAAATTATATTCTACCTTCAAAGTAGCCAATGCTTTAAAAAAGGTTAAAAACGGCTAATTAAAAAAAAAGATTGGGCCTATAGAAATATTTCAGTGAGCTCAAAATTTGTATATGATTTCCCCTTACCACTGGCTCCCATCGTTTTACTGAGAGCTGAAAATTTTTAATTTTGCCGTATTTTGAAAAATATTTTTCCCTGTTTTTTTGGTTGGTTTTAGGTTTCTTTTCTCCCTGGCTCAACAGAAAATACGAGTTTACATATCTCTACTGTCCTTCCACCATGCTGCATTTGCTGGAATGCATTGTTTCCCATCATGCCACTATTGCCTTTTCAGTGCCTGGTTAAGTGGAGCTTTTCCTTCTGAATTCCCCTATTGTGAGAGGCTAATGGTGATGTTAATGGTGATGCTCATTCTCTGTGATACCTCAGGGCTCAATCAGGCTCATTTTAAAGTTGGTGAGGTTTCAGAATCAGCTAGATTGGCTTTTACATCATACCAACACTGTCTTAGCTGAGGATAACTGACAAGCTGTTTAGAGCACAGGTGGAGCGAGGAGCCTGTGAATGTTATTTCTGCATGAAGACTGAAGTCAGAATCAAATCTAATTAGTCAGCTCCAACAACAGGTGCTTTACTTGAAAGCTGTTACCAACTTGTCTCTTTCTAAATTTTGTTATATAAATCCTGTTTGCTTAGGGTTTGAGCCTCCTACTGGTCTCTCACCTTCCCCATCAGCACCAGCTTGGCAAGGACGAAGGGTGGCTAGCTCCAAACTTTGGATGTTAGAATTCTCTGCGTTCTTGGAACAACAACAAGACCAAGACACAGTAAGATACACACCTGACTGCCACCCCTCATTTATTTTTGGTCTCCAGGTAGCTTCTGTTCATCATGGATGTGTTATGCACTACTATATATGTGTGGAAATACTTGCTTCATTGATCTACTGAGAATAGAAAGGCATCTTTGGGAAACACAGAACCCAGTTAAAACAGATTCTCCACTTAGAGGACAGAATTGCTTAAAAGCAATATAGCAAGCTCTGTCATCTGTTTCTGGTCTCCCCTTCCAGTATCATTGTTGTTTCTATATGTGTACCAGAGTTCAAGGCGCTGAGGTCATAAACCAATTGTACAGCCTCTGTACAATCTGTACAAATACAACAAAAGCTATTCTTTGCCTTTGAGGACAGACCCAGAATCAGAGGATGGTAAGATCACCTGAAGCCACATGTCATCTCTCTGGTGTGTTGAGAAGAACTGAAATTTATTTGGGGGCAACTGGGACGAATTTGCATCATTGTATTTCCATGGTGCCACCTATAAAATGGAAGTAAGATCTGCATGTCTCTTGAAAGCCTTGTGAATCTGCATCTTGAGACATACATTGGTGCTGGGCCAATTATGTTTCCTGTCTCTGAGACAGGAAAACTGCTGTTCAGAAATGTATTTGGTGCCAATATTTGGCTGGCGCACTGCTGTGGGATTTCAGACAGCACTTCACAGGACAGGAAGCTGTGATGCTTGTTGGCTGAGTGACCTGAGACAGGTAACATTCTGCATCTCAGGGTATTTCTGACTATAGAACAGCAGCATGAGGCGATGGTTTAGGAGTAAATATAGGAAAAAAAACAATGTTTCAGACAAAGCAAGAAGTATGGGTGTATCAATAGGAAAGAAATAACTGTTTGAGCTGGTGTTAGCCGAGATATTTGTGCTAATACCTCTGCTCTCTTAGAAAGTGATATCAAATCTTCATTGACATCAAGTAGTCAGGCCTTACCCCTCACTTCTAGATAAAGATGACAGAGCATCTATTGTCACAGTTCTGGAGTGTTAGTTCAGTCCTTGCTTGGTAGGGGGGCACAAAGCTTTCAGTCTAATCACTCCTACCATTTTCTGCAGCACACCCTTTTGTTTACTGTTCACACTCCCCGCATGAATTGGTAAGTGAACTGCACACTTCCTGGGCTTGAAGTTCTTTTTTAATGGTCTGACCCTGTCCAGAGCTCTTTGGATTTCTGTGCTGAGATGGACTCAACCAGTTTGCTGAAAAGTCTCAGCTTTTCTTCTCTGAAGAACTGTGAGTGTTCAGTATGTACTGAACGATTTCCTAATTCCATGTTTTTCCTCTCCTTGCAGTATAACAAACACCTGTTTGTGCACATTGGGCAGTCAAGCCCCAGCTACAATGACCCCTACCTCGAGGCAGTGGATATCCGGCAGATCTATGACAAGTTCCCTGAGAAGAAAGGGGGCTTGAAGGAGCTCTTTGAAAGGGGGCCAGCTAATGCCTTCTTCCTTGTCAAATTCTGGGTAAGGGAAGGACCCTTTGCAGGGTACCCATTTACTGTCAAGTTCTCACTGTAAAAGTGGTGGCCTCAGTAGCTGTTAAAGACTAACAAAGATCTAACAAATTTTTGCTGTGCAGGAAACTGTTCATACAGCCACAACTGTCAGCTGGTATCTTTACTTGATTGCAAAAGGCCCACATTCTGGCCTGGAGCAAGACAAATCCTTCATGTCTTCTGTACAGTTCTTCTTGACTAGTGCTTGGAGAGTTTATTTACCAATGGTGACTTGGGCCCTTTGAAATTTTTATTTATGTGTAACAGGTGAATTCAGAGGAAATTATTCTCCTTTGCATTCTCCTTTGCATATGTGTTCACTTTCCTCAGTGTTGAGTAACTTAGTCAGAGGCAGCATTTTTCCATCTCTTTTCCTATCTAATTAGGTGCATGTTGTGTTATCCAAGTACCAATAATTTACAAATGTGCATTTACTGCAGGCACAAGGACAGACACATATCACAAAATTGGCTTATTCTGATAATATATTGCTGAAATTACTTCTGGTAAATTGGAAGAAATCAGCCTGGCAAAAATCTATTCAATCAATTGGCCTGGATAATATTTTCATGACCTAGCAGATATTTGCAAAACATGTGCCATTATGCTTCAGGGTACAAGCAAAATACTTCTGGTTTTAGATGTTATCATAGGTATTACGCAATTAAAAATAATAGCAGCTTGGGGCAATGGCAGTCTAGATGGCTGAGGGAATGTGTAATGGGATATGGAGCCTTTCACCTTAAGTTTACCACTTACAATTCAACTCAGCACAGTGCCTGGGGGCTTTCCTAAGTCCTGGCTGTTTCTCCTTTGGCTGCCTAGGCTGGGATAAGGTACATGCTCAAGAGTTATTTTGCTTGTTTGGTGAACAACTAGAGCATTAGCTGATGAGGAACTGAGAAACCTAGGTTCTAGTCTCCCAAGTCTGAATCACATGTAGAGTTATGTTTTGACCTTCCTACTTGCTGAATTGCTGGGAAGATTAATTCACTTCAAATCATAGTCAATAATATTATTAATATTATCATTAATAATATTAATAATATTATTATTCCCTTGCATCTTGAAGGAATGGAATGCACTGGACAGAGTAGAGTAGACGTTTCTCTGCTCAGCGTTGTGCCTGGTACAGACTGGGCAGGGAGATCTGTGAGCAGGCACAGGACTGGGTATGATTTGGAACAAACTTTTCTGTAGAGAAAGAAACTTTGGAAGTGCAGAGAAAGGAGGAGTCCTTTCCTCAAAGCAGCAAGGCAGCTTTCAGTCCTGCTGGCCTAGGTGTTGTGAGGAGCTCATAGGAATCTGGGCATGGAGGCTGTAGCATTTGTAGACGTTACCTTCAAAGCAGTAGCTCTTTTGTCCATTAAAGACCCCATGAGATGCTGTAAGATTTTGTTCTGGTGTAATACTGGGAAGTTTAACCATATCTGTTTGGGACTTACCTGAGTCTCCAGTTCACATTTACAGGTTGATTTGGCTATGGCAAATAACGATGTTACTTCTTTCAGTCCTTTGCCTTCCCTCCCACCAGGAAGTAATCATCTCCATAGCAGGAAAAGCTGAACAGATTGGAGATCCACTCCTGAGCTCCTGCAGTTCTTTGTTCATTGTATTCATATATGTCACTACCATTTTCAGTTTACATGAATAAACCAGGCTGTAAATAATTCAAGTGCAGATATGTGTGCTAAATCGTCCCTGGAACAGGAGCAGTAACTTCCATGAGAGGGCAGAAGCCAGCAGCTTGGGGCAGTATCTATCTGTCTGAGGTGCTACAGCTCCATTTTCCTGCAAACACTAATCAGAACCCTTGGCTGGCTGCTACTATTATTTTCTGGAGTTACTGAAATTCCATGTATATGTGTTTATGTGCTGATATATTCAGAGGTGACAGAAAGAGATGGGTGCCCCACTTTTGCTGACTGACTCCCTAAGACAACTGAAAAACCTAGTGCATAATATTTTAAGTGATTTGGAATAAAGGGTGCAATGTAAACATCAGGTGGTTCAAACATGATCCCATTGCTTCATTGGGACAGGGCTCCCAGGAAAGTGTTTGGAAATGATGTTAGTGAATGGTGATGACTACTTAATTCAAACAATATTACCATAATTTTGCTTCCTGACAAATAGTTTAATGGTGATTAATTAGGTGTTAATTAGGTGTGAAATTCTACAGTCTGATCTTTTGGTGGGAGGCTTGCCAACTTGTGAAGGCACCTGCAGTGGCTTTTTACACTTCTGTCAAGCTTCTCATGAAGTGGACTTCTGCTTTACCTCGTATTGACTGTACCTGTTTTTGAATTTACCATATTTAAGAGTTCATGGGAATGTGACCTTAACTTTACTGGTGAGAACCTAAAAACCTTTGTCTGGTTCTGCAGTGGGGACCTCCTCTATGTTTATGTAGCTGTGGTCAGACCAAGCTATCCCTTGCACTCTGTAGCCTTGACCCTTTGTTCTTTTGACTCAGTGGGACAATTTATTTAGAAAGCAGGATTGGGTCCATGCGTATCACCTAACGCCCAAGGAAACGGCTTAACAATATTGTAAAGTACTCCCAGTCTGGTTCCTCTTTGGAGAAGGGGAAGAATTAATCTTTATTCAGACAGCTAAAGTGTGGGTCAAGTAAACAGTCCAGTGAGCTGCATTGTTATGTAAAAAGAGTATTACAGTAACCTGATAAAACCTAAACCAGGACAGAGTAGCTTTGCTACTCTCTAATATACAGTATACATTTTTGTGGTGGGAGTAAAGAAGCTGGATAAACTGTAGTAGGGGACATTCGATAGCGAGGACTTCAGCAGGGGCCATAAAAATTCACTAGGCAGCCTGAATTATGAAGAAGTCTGTGTAATGCCTATGCCTTCCTTGTTCCTATTAACACCTGTGCTACCGAGTTAAATCTAGCCTGGATTTGCCCACATATGCTCCAGACCTCAGTGTAGACAAGCCATGGGAAAACAACACTGCATTAATCTTTCTGATGGTCATGCCAGTGTGAAGATTTCCAGTCTTCTTCCAACCACTTGTTTCCAAACCTTGTGGAGACATTATCACTGCCTCAGTGGTGCCAATCCAAATGACGTAAAATGATTTAAAAAAATGTTAAACCCAAATTGTTTTACTGATGTGGTTTGACTTGTGGGCCCCAAATCTGTTTTCAGCACAGGGAGGAGACAGAAAATTGTGGGGCCAAGAAGGGATAAAGTGGCAAGAGAAGATGGGAACATATTCAGCTGGATAAATTGTTTAGTGAAACTACCTCCTAAGGAGAAGCAGATGTGAGGAAAAAAAATAATCGTCAGCTTTGTACTACTCTCCCCTGATAAATCAAAGGGTGCTCTTTAATATGTAGTATGTAGGAGCTGACAAATTTAGGAAGACATAAAAGGGATGGGTCCACAGCTGCTGTAAACTGGTATAATCCTGTTATGTGAGTAGAACCAAGCTGATTTACAATAGTTAAATATTTGTCACTACTTCAGAGGAAGAGATTCTACTTCAGAGTTGGAATCACAGAAAAGAAGACAAGTGGATTTCTTTCATCCATAATCTGTGGCAAAGATGCTACATCTATTGAGAGTTTCGGTGGAAACTGTAGGAAACAACAGTATGTCATTTTGAAGAGTGGTTTTTGATCATGTAGTTAAATACTGTGCTGTTATGCTCTCCATTAAGGGCAGAGAGAAACCTGTATATTCATTCCTAGTACTGCCAGCCAGTGTTGATCCTGAAACATTCAACCATTCTTTCATCTTGCCTGGACTGAATCTTTATCCAGCTAGAATTAACTGAATGCTATAACTGCTAGTCTAGGAGGTATTCCTGGAGATGCACTGCCCACTGTACTTCATTAAAAACCTATCCTAGATCTTTCACTTGCTCCTCAGTTTGTACAGTTAAAAAAAAAAAAAAAGTGATAATTGAGTTTTCTTGCCTTGTTGGCTTGGCCTTTCTGTGGCATCATTTATCTAAGGCAGATGGTAGTTTTTTTCCAGGTGGAAATACGCATGCATAAAGGCAGAGTGGCATCAGCGTCCGAGTATTGTGCTAAGTGGAAAATGGAACTTGATTTGGTGAAATAAATGGGGAAATGATTTATTTTATTCCTTTTCCACTCATCTTCATCCTCCATGTGCCCGACATAGCAAGTTAACTGCCAGGGGAACTGGAGTGAGGAGAAATACTGGATATTATTACACAGCACTTCTAATGGTCTTGGTATCGCTCTTGGCAAAGCGATAAATTCTTCTGTGGCCATAAGTCTGTGACGTGGGAGCTGCTGGTGAGTGGTATGGTACAGAGATCCTAGATCACCCAGCCTGACTTTCAGAGCCAAACTTTTGACTTGAAAGGAATGGCAATGTAGTGACTTTCTGGCTTCTTGCAGGTATTCTGCTATAGTTAAGTACTCAAACTCATTTGCTGTAAGAAGCAGTCCTGCACTCTATTTTCCCCATTGCTGCTCATCCTCTCAACAGATGCTCTTTGTGTGAATGCATACTAGCATTTCTGAACCACGTCTGGGAACTGATCCCACTGAGAACTAACTGAGCAGTTCCTCGGTTGGTTTTGTGCTACAGCTACACAAAAGTTTCTGCCAGTACAAGAGGGATGGGGAGGCACAAACTGCTGTGGGACAGTGAGACTGCTTTTGGTGGCAGGACCACCTTCATGTTCATCAAACTACAGCTTTGAGGTGTGGTTTCCCAAAACGCTCGAGCCATGCTGAGCCTGTGCTTCTATCGAAATAGACAGCCTTGCACCCTCAACTTTTGTGTGTGTGTTCTCACCTCTTTCTTCCCCTGCATCCACGTGGAGATTCAGGTGAGCTTTTTTGTCTGACTAACCCACCAAAACCACAACAAAACAAGAAAGTGTTTCAGCTGGGATCAGCTCTCTGGTCTAATTGCAGAGTTGCACAATTGCTAGTGGTGGCACAAGGACAGCAGCAGGCGTGTGTGGCTGTGTATGGGCAGACAGCTGCATTGCTGCTTTCTACTAGCAACACAGATGTAGATTGACTTAAACCTCTTGTGAAATTGCCAGTTTAGAGAAATAAGCTAACAGTATTGTCTCATGGTAGAAAGGACAGGTATTGTGTATGGCAAAGAAAAGGGAGTTTCATTATTGAGGTGCTTCAGTTCCCAGGCTAACATTGCCTGTCTTAGAGGCTACTCTAGATTTTGGATAAAAAAGTCGCCACTGACACTAGATAGGAAAAACATGCTAGAATTGCATTTAATACAGAGTCCTTTTTGCACTGTGGACAGGGCAATAGAATGCATTATAGCAGAAACACTATTTCTTGTTTCCTGTTTCCCTCAACTCAGCAGGAAGAATAGAATAGACTGAAATAACCCAGGGGAACTGGTCATTGGTTTTCGGGTAGTGTAAGTTAGCACCTGAGCTTACTGAGTACAGACAAGCTCTACCCTCTTAGTTTTGAAAGGGAGGAAGCCGAGCTGGGCATTCCCACCTGCTTTTTATTTCCAGGGTGCAAGTAAACCTTGCTGCTCTTCTTTTCGTAAGCAGGGTTAGATTGACCCCTGGTGGAAGTTTGAGGGAGCCATATGTTGGGAGTTAAGGAGTCACATCTCAACATGAGGCTTCAGCTGACCGATGGTAGGGACCTGCATTTGAAAACTGGCCAGCTGGGTTTGGGCTTAGGTGGAACTGGGTTGGATCCATCATCAAGCTACCTTCCTCATGTTGCATCCTGTCTACTTATATTCTTCATACCATAGTCAGGATCACCATATCTAATGCTCTTCCTTCATTCCCATTTTCCTTCTCCTTGCTCTCTTTCCCCTCACTGCATCTCCAGAAAGGAAAAAAAAGCTTTTTTGCAATTGCTGTACCCTTAACTTTCCTCCTCAGGGAGGCAGCCTAGTCTAGCCTATCTGTCACATTGCCCTGTCTCTACAATGTCCTCCTGTCTGCCCTCCATGTGCTTCTTGAGTACCTGCATGTCATCCTGGCACTGTCCCATTATGGTAAATATCAGCTAAGGCAACAGACTGTGTTGTATGTTTTTAAAGATCAGAGTATATTCCACTAGATTTCCTCAAAGTATATGCAAATTCCCACCACCATTTTCCAAACTGGGAACTGGATTTTAGTGCATGTTTTTTACCTTTCCTCTACTTGTTTGATGCTCATTAATCTGATTAAGGATCTTTGGGCACTCCAATACCTTCCGATCTTGGCCAAGCAAAACTCCTTTAGGTCATGGTAAAGACCACCACACTTGATAACCATCTATTCTTCTTGCCTTTTTTCTTTTTCTTCTTCTTCTTTTGCAGGCTGATTTGAACACCAAAATTGAAGATGAATCCAGATCTTTCTATGGTGTTTCCAGCCAATATGAGAGCCCTGAAAACATGGTCATTACCTGTTCCACTAAAGTATGCTCCTTTGGAAAGCAGGTGGTGGAGAAAGTGGAGGTATGCAGCAGTCACCTGGGTGCAAGGCTCTCTCAGGGCTGCTGTTCTGTTGCTGCAAGTACTTGCATGCTGCATATATCTCAAGGCAAAATGTATCCCATGCTTTTTGTTAGGGAGGTGGACTGGAGAAGCACTGACATTCATGCCATAGATTGTTATTTCTGAGACATGCAAGTGTAAGAATGCTCCAGCCTGCAACGTGGCCCTTTCTCAAGACTTCATTGAAGGTCTGGTACTGTTTGCTGCTTTTTCCTTGAGTCTCAGCTTCTGAAAACATGTGAATACATGAGACTCAGCTTCTTGGGAGCAGAGAGAAGCTGGGAAACCTGGGCCCATGTCTTTGTAGTCCAGAAAGCTGAAAGCAAGTAGACAACACCTCATTCTCATCAGTGATTTTAAACAGATCATTTATAGGGTATAGTCACAAATTAATAGATTGTAATCATTTATAGACTATAGGTTTATGATTTTGAGGCTTTTGTTAGTGCTTGTATACTTACAGCTCTAGCAACAGTGGGGCTGCTTAATTTTATATATATCTGGTATTGAAGAAATTCTTCTTTCTGATGCCAGATTCACTTGCTAAGACAGCTGCTCTGACTCCCTGTTGCCTTCTTTCTCAAGAAGCTTTTAGGTGCCGAAGGACAGTTCTGTTCACAAAACTGTGCATTCTAGTGTCAGTAATCAGCTCTAAGCTACATTCTTCCCCAGGACCCATCTCCAGCCACATGATAGCATGCCTGAAGTCTGGTTATGAATTTCTGTGTGGTCATATGATGGGATACATAAGCCAAGGAAGGGTATCATGGTGCATGAGAGAGGACATCAATCTTGTAGAATGAAAGGAGGTAAAAGGCATTTAAGGGTTCGCTGTGAAATGATAAAATCCAGTGTCAGCTTCTGTTCAAAGGAAGATGAAATATACAGGAGCTAAGATGTGAATGTGAGGAAAAATCCCTCTGTGTAACAGTAGCCAGACCCAAGGCCCTGTATGTGCCATCCCCTCTTCTGAAGGGTAGCACAGAAGGCTCTAGTCCTCCCCAGCTGTGAAGCTCCCTGAGCGTATGATTACCATCATTACTAGGAGCTTCCTATTCTTGCTAAGAGCAGTCATTTTTAACTTTTTTAGTTTACTGACACCTAATGCTTTTCCAGTAGAAATGCAGACCCTAATATAGCTGACAATTGGTTTGCTCCTCTTAGTTACCTTTCACAGCTCCTTGGCAGTTTTACACTTGTAAGCTGGAACCCATTGTTCTTAAAAAAAAAACAAAACAAAACAAACAAAAAAAAAAGTTGAAGAAATCAGAGGACTCAAGCAGACTGGCCTTGCTGTGGAGTACTGTAGAGGAATGATTAATCAGCTCATTAACATTAGCAAAATGACTTGAAAATGTTGTGGTAATTTTTCCTGTTCAGAGTCCCTTTATGTGATTAATGTGATAACGTTAACCCCGCACCCCACATGCCCCTCTTCTGTTTTACGTTGCAGACAGAGTATGCACACTATGAAAATGGACACTATTCCTATCGCATCCACCGCTCCCCTCTCTGTGAATATATGATTAACTTCATCCATAAACTCAAGCACCTCCCTGAGAAGTATATGATGAACAGTGTGCTGGAGAACTTTACTATTTTACAGGTGGGACATTGAACTGTTTTTGCTGAAGTTTAGAAACATAAAAGCCCCATGTAGGGGTTCACAGTTATGAGTCAAAGCAGATTTCCTTTTACAGCTCAGTATCTAACTGCAGTTAGTTATATCATGCAGATTGCACCTCAGGACAATTTATGGATCTCTAGAGAGCATAGCTCATACAGAGAAGCAGCAGAAAAAAATGAGAGCCCTGAGTAAGAGCAAGAAAAAGGAAAGATGAAAGGAGAACTGCTGAGACAGAGAGATACAGGAAGAACGAGGATGCAAAAGTTGCAATAATAAAAATGCTTGTTCCATTATTAGACAGACATTGAGGCCCCTTTTGCAAGGTAAAAAAGCAAGAATACTATCAAGTGGCCATACTGTTTTGGCATGGAGAGAATTTTCCATCCTGAGCAGGCAGAAGAAAAAGGTTGCTTCCTCAGGTCCATCCTGAACCTGGAAAGAATGTAGAGGAAGGAGCATGTTGTGGGAAGCACTGTGACACCTTCATGAAGTGCTGCAGCCTCTAGGTAGGGCAGTACTATAAGGCTACAGTAACTAGATTTCCATTATTGTCTGTGTAGCCTTTCCAGGCTCTGAAAAGCCTAAATTGGGGGAAGAAGGCAAAGATAGCTTAAAAGGTATATTTTCTTAACGGGCTGTGAGTTCTGTCCTCACCTCCACAAGGTGTGCCACAGATCTTCCCCCAGAGAACCTGAGGTTGGGTAAGTGGAAGAAACGGTAGAAGCTATATGAAAGAATGGAAATCAAGTGGTCTTCATTCCATCTGCTGAAGATCCTGTGGGACTTCAGGCAATTCATTTCACTGCCCTGTGGCTCAGGTACTTCAACTATAAAACAAGGCTGATAGCATCCGTATACCCCACAGGGCTTTAGAAGGCTTTGCTCTTTCATGTTTGTACCAAGCTCTTAGTGCCTGGAAGAAAAGATGAATGTAAATGCTATGGGTTTTTTTTCAGGTGAGCAAAGGTATGAAATGGGCAGAGCCAGAGAGATGAAAGGCCTGTGTGCTGCAATTCATATGGAGGAATGCTGTAACTGCTTTCTGCACGCATCATTCCTCAGCCAGCCCTGGGCTTGCTCTAGATTTATGAACGAAGCTGTCATATAGATATATGTCCTCTGGGACTTTATGTTCTGAATAATCTCATGGCCTTCTCTCACCTGCAGTCACAGAGAAGCATATTTCATGTGGGTGCTGGCATGGCCTTTCACATATTTCCGTTGTAATTTTGCAGTCCTGCTCTCTGAGTGGCAGGCTGAGAATTTTCCACCCCCCCAACAGAGAGGTGAAAAATGGTCATTCTTAATGCAAGGCATGCTGCTAGACCTCAGTTCCCACTGCCAAGTTCTGAGGCAAGTCTAATTATACTTTTTCTAGACCCTTTTATGAGTTTAGATACCCCTACTTTCACAATCATAGTTTATCTTGCTTTGTACATTGCTCTGTATCTAGCACTGAGATTTCAGAGCCCATTTTGGTGTAGATCTTCCAAAGGGGCTCTGGTGCCTTACCATTCCCAGATGCAGATAATTCACAACTCTACAGAGGGAAGGAGAAGTGTTAGTTCAGCTGCAAAACCAATCATAAAGTAAGGAAAGAAAAAAAAATAGACTAAAATCAAGCTGCTAAAATTAATAAGCAAGTCTGAAAGCATCTGTTTTCTTTCTGTTTTCACAAGGGTGGCTGGGCTTTGGTACAGTACAAGCCTCCAGCTGGTATCCTTTTCTTCTGCAGATGAGTCAGTGCTACTCCTGATCAAAATGTTGCTCCTCCAGCAGGAAAGAACTGCTTGAATCTTAAGCTGTGGCACAAACCTGAATTATGAGAGTGTGCAAAGGCCTGTGGTGTCAGACATACGGGAGAACGGAAAGCTGAGCTAGAAGCTCTGAGTGCAACATTTCACCTGTCCCTGCTATGTAGTGTAGGCAGTGAGTGCTTCTGAAGCTTAGACAGCACTGCTCCATCACCAGACTGCATTGCAGTTCAGTGACACTGGACTAGGTTGCAGAGGTTCCAAAGGTACCACAGAGAAAGAAGCACAAAAAGAGAAGCAAGCTTCTGTAAGAATACATGAGTATAATAGTCATTATTCTCCTGACATCTACAGCGTATGGAATGGGAGGTGTAAAGAAGTCAGACTTCTATGTCTCCTGTATAATGAGAAATACTCTGTGATCCTCACAGTCTATGTCTACCACTGACAAGCAGGAACAGATGGAGGGAAGGAACTGTTCATGGCTGTGGTATATCATCACATGAGCAGGAGCAGATGTGCCACAGCAAATGACGTCTCAAAACCCAAAGAACAGAGCAAAGAGAGGTTTTCCACAAAGCACCTTCTCTCTCCTGAAATCTGCAACACAAAGGGGTGGGGAGCAGGGTAACTTGCTGTCTCTTCAAGCAAGGGAACCACATGCTTGCTCCTGGGCCCAATAAACCCACTTCCCTGTCACTGCTTGATTTCAATTTTCTTTCCTCCACAGTGGACTCTGCTCACCTCCCTGTCTTTTCACTGCACTGTAGTCTTGATGCTTGGAAAGGGCTTAAAGGGTTTCCTTTGCTGGTTGTGTGGGCACGTGAATTGAGAGTTATGGCGGCTGAACTGTGTACCATTCCTGTGATTCTCTGTTCTTTGCCTATTATTGACTTTTTGCTCTATGTTAAATGTATTGCAATTTGTAAGCAGCACAATAGCAGTTGCCATCTCAGCTTCCTCTCCATTTCTGTCTAGGTTGTGACAAACAGGGACACACAGGAGATCTTGCTGTGCATAGCATATGTTTTTGAGGTGTCAACTAGTGACCACGGTGCCCAGCATCACATCTACCGGCTGGTGAAGGACTAGAGACTCTCTACCCCAAGTCATCCATGGGATATATGTCTGAAGAAAATGCCCATGCTTGAGCACCCCCCCATACCCCACTGTCAACTCGAAAAATAAACTGCAGATATTGTGTATTTTCAGAAAAGCACCTCTGAGCTGTTTTATAGTTGAGAGGGCCAAATAATAAGTTTGTATCTCCAGGTTTGTGCAAGTGGGGAAAAGACTTGGAGTCGAAGAAACAGGCAAATAATTGCAAAGGAGTTTAACTACAAACAGCATTCTCTGGGATGTATCCCCCACACTGGGAAACCAGGCCTCAGAGCAGGCACTGGGTGTGATCATGCAGATAAAAAGACTGGTATGCACCTGAGCATGCAGCTATGGCAGTGGTAGCAGCTTCCACAAGCTAGACCACTTAAGTACCGGTTGAAAGGGTGTGTGATATGCCCTCTGTGTGTGTGTGCACTCATATGTATAAATTCATAGGTCTACACATGCACAGACATACTTCCTATATGTATGTATAGATACATGTACAGTTAGACATTCATGGGCATATGCATATGTGTGTAGAGATGCACATAATAACCTACACATCTGCCTGTCTAGCTGTCTGCCTTCGCAGATGGGCAGTCACATTCTCCTTCAGCTATACTGTTGGAGGCTGGACATAGTTTTCCTCTCTTCCATGCACAATAGTGAGAGGCTAACTTTTCTTCTGCCTTTAAAGCTGACCTTTAAAATGCAGTTGTGCTTAGAAAATTGAGTATGTTAAATCATGTTGTCCTTCTAGCAGATTTCCTCCATGTGTCAGATCTGCTGACTTGACTGACTAAATAATTCTTGCTGCTTTTGCTCCTGTTCTCCCTGTGCAGCTCAGGGAGGTAGACACTGCTCTTTCCTTGTGCAGCAGCAAAATAATTGTCTACCAAGATTACAGAATCAGAGTACAGTTGACATTGGAAGAGACCTCTGGAGATCATCTGGTCCCACCCTCCTGCTTAAGCATGGTCAGCTAGAGTAGGTTGCCCAGGGCCATGTCCAGCTGGCTTTTGAATATCTCCAAGGATGGAGACACCACAACGTCTCTGGGCAACCTTTTCCAGTTTTCAACCACCCTCACAGATCAAATTGTTATACCTGGTTGTTGCAGACAGTGAGGTGCACAGGTATTGCAAAGAGTGCCATGAGGCCAGCAAATCACAGGAAAATGAGGAGAGAGAAGAATGAAAACAGGTTAGCTTTCCATGTTTGCAAGGCAAACAACCTTTCTGTTTTCCTTGTAAAAGAAGTTGTTTACTTTGAAGACATTGAGAGGCAGTAATCTTGGTCTCTACAGTGCTGCTAATGTGGGGGAAGCCTTTCATGTGACTCTGAGGAAAGAAGTGGGTTGTGTAATACTGTCTGGCAACCACTGAGCAGGCAATTTATTGGATGGCCAGGCACAGTCCCTTGGTACAGATTTGTATAAATGCTGTTACATCTACTCTTTCCACAGTTCATCACACCACCTTAGGAAACACCTCTCACATTTGTGTCAGATATTTCCATCCATGCATTTTTGGCACAGAGAAAATACTCACCGGCACCTGAGACATCTGAGATGTTCATTGGTAGAAACCAAAGGATTTGTTGGAATGCCAGGTGGTAAGGACTTGAGCCACACATAGATGAAATCTGACTTCTCTGAAGAATTCCTGAGCTTGTTGGTACCCCCCCATATAACTCTCAGTCAACTGGTAAAAAGGTGCTGTAGGCTCCCTGAAGATACTGTACAAATCTTCCCATAGCATCTGTAGAGGCCCACAGACCTACATATCTCCTCCAGATTCCTATCCATCTTCCTGACCATGTTTTGTTTCTGGATTTGAAGTTGTGACTTGTGCTCATTTACCAGGTACTCCAGAAATCTCTTCATAAACTGGCACTCATTTCCTGCAGGTTTAAATCCCAACTCCCTTTAAAGTTTGAAACTCTCCCACTCCTATAGAATGTTCTTCCCATGTTTTATGGAGTCAAATGAATCCTTTAAGAACATGAAGGTGTAAGTCTCCACTGGGCTTTTTCACACATATAGGTGAATATCCCCCATCTTCTCACTGAAATTCATCAAAAATGCTTAGCTAGCCATCTTGCAGTATGCACCGCTACTGGTATATCAGATTCTGAAGGGGGGAATTACTTTACTGGAAAACTTTCCTTTTAAACACGATCTGATATTGTACCAAATCATCTCCAAACTCCTCATTATGCTCAAAGCACTGGTATGTTTTAAGAACAGGCACTGTCATCACTTCTTCTCATTGCCTTTGATGGCTGTTTCCGTCGCATCAATTTCACCTACCTGGGGCTCTCTGGCTCCCCACCTCTTTCTCCCCTTTGGGCAATCTGCTACCTTAGATGTTTGTTTCAATGATCTAATTTTTCACTAGCTGTGCTTCCTTGTTGCTCTCTTTAGCTTCCTTACCAGCTTCACTAACTGCTTTGTCTTACCCAGCTTTAAACAAATTCTGTTATCAACTGAACTTAGCTGGATAATGGTAGCTTCAGCTACTCCATGCAGTTCTTAGGAGGATGAACCTGCTAATGCCTTCATATCATCATGGTTTTATTTTGAAGCTGCTAGCAGGAACAATTGTCCTCTGCTACCTAGTGAGCATAGAGAAACATGCAATGTTCCCTTCAATGACTTAAAATCTTTAGTATTCCTCTTGCTTTTCGCTGACTGACAGTATTGTGTTTCCTTTACTGAACTGTTGCCCAACCCATGTGTAGAACCTGCCCAGGCCTATAATACTTTCTCCAGCATGGTATAAACTTTCCAGTCCTTCACAGTACTTAGTTTATGATCTTAAGTTTCAATGCAATCTTTCCTGACGCCATGTTGCACCTGAATGCTGTGATTCCTCACAAGCAAGTCATATCCAAGCAACAATAAGAAACACACTACTAAAACTGAACTCATAAATCAAGTGAGTTAGACAAGTTTATTACAGTAAATTTTTCATGTGGGATCTCCTAAAAAATTTTGTCTGAAGTATGAGTTCACACTGGTGTGGCTGTTAGCAGTTAGATGAAAAGGAAAGAACTAGAAGATCATCAATAAAGACAATGGCAAATTTCTCTGGTATGACTGAAAAGATCAATATAGGCCCATTCTCTTTCAACATCTTCATCAGTGATCTGGAAAAGGAAGAAAACACTAGGCTAAATTAATCTGCAGATGGTGCTGAAGGAAGATTTTGTCAATTGAGTATGTAGAGAGAACTATAAACAGTGACTTGAACCCTGTTGAAATACTAGGCTTGAACTGGGAGTATGAATGAAAAGGGCGATTTGAAATATAATTTAAAATGTTCTTAAAAAACAGAGACAGATGACAACTGAAAGGTAAATTAGATACCTGTCAGAAAGGTATCCAGTGCCTGACAGGTACTGAGGCATGAGAGGTTTTGCACATAATCAGAGCATGCTAAAAAATAAAGCATGTTGGAGCCGATTGCCAAAGAACAGATGCACAAATGCAAAACTAAATGACAGATGAACATAAGAGCCAGATGAAAGTAGTCTCATAATGCTACCCACTCAATGAAGTGCAGACATACACTGGCGGATGAAGATTTCACTACCTGTGAAGGAGGTGATGTCAGGCCCTACACAGGATATTTCATGTGGCCTAGTGCATGACTGGTCCCAAAGATTTCCGTCTTAATAGAGATTTCAAATGGAAGACCAGAGTATGGTTGCCTACAAAGCCCTCCTGGATGTGATTCTCATGCGGTTGCAGTTTCTGTACTCAGGTAAGTACAAGCTGCACCAGGACTAGCCTTATGGCATATAGCCCTGCTTGGGGCCCTGCACTTCTGGAGTCCACATGGGTCTGGATATTCAATTCAATGTGGAGGAGAAACTAATTGACTTACTTTCCCATTAAGTTATTGCATGCCGGTTGCTCTGTTTTAACCGCTCAAGTGCAGGTTTCTGCCTGCATGTAGGACATCCCTCAAAGGGATGAGTCTTTACCAGCCATTCTGTAGAGCAGCTGGCATGTGGTGGTATCTTTCCATGTGAGGTAGCAGCTCCTATAGCTTCTCTGTCATGCACTCTGCACTTTTCTGCTTGGGACCTCCATCTAGGTCAGAACTTGTGCTTTGTAGGTTAAGAGGATAGCAAAGGTGATGCCATGAAGTTGGAGCTGGGGAAAGATGGTTTGATTCTTGTGATGGGAAGAGGGGTCCATTTTATTTTTTAATACACTGAAGGGATCTTCCCTTGATCTTGCAGACCTTACACTGCCAGAGGCTGCTTCTAAGGAATGTGCATGGCTAGTACTGTTAACTTTCTCCATGCAGGAGCCAAAACTGGCTAAAGAGGAGAGTGGTACTTTTTGCACCTATCTGCCTGTGCAAGAGGCTCCTGCTGTGGCTACCCTCTCCAGCACCCACAAGCACCTTCTATAGCTGACTTCCAAACAGCAACACAGAACTAGCAGATTGTATTTCAGATCTAGTGGCAGTAGCCAAGTTGACAGGGTTCTCCATTGCATACTGCCAATACCTTTCCATAAGATCTGGTATAGCTGGTAACCAAGCTTGAATAAAGGCAAGCCAAGGACAGGACTTTAAACATCCAGAAAACACAGCATCTTGAAATGCCTGATGTTCTGTGTTACACAGCCAAAACCCAGGCAGGTGCAGACCCACTCTGTCCATCAAGTGTCACTGCTAACCACAGTAGTGTCATCACACAGCATGGACCAAATTACCTGCTTCTCTGTAATCCCCAGCCCCCACAGTCGGCCACTCAGGTACGAATGGCACCAACTGGCTACAGCTCACTAGCCATGCACGCACCTGCTCTTTGCAGCCCTACGCAATTCCCTCCCTAATCCCCAAAGCATGGTGTAGAACACACAACAAACCAGATAAAGCCCACTAATGAGAAAAAGACTGACTCTAGGGAAAATATATTCGGCCAACACAGATAGCAAATTTTGAAATTTTTGGACAGCAAATATGGTTTGAGATTGAAGCTTGTACAGAAAAAGGGCAGTGTGTAGTCCCCAGAAATGGAAAACTGCTTGTAATGTGTGTTATGGCTCTTCTGCAGACATGCACCTGGTGCCTTGCATGCATCCACTGCAGGTTTGCACTGGCACAGCAGCCCCAGTGGAGGAGTCCAGGGAGATGAACCCTATAAGTCTGCTTTGTCAAGCATCTGATAATAAATAAAACCAAGCTAGCATAGCTGTAAGATGTTATCAAAACAATGAATACAAGGAACAAGCTGAACAACTGAGCAAATCTAGGACAGACTGTTTAGGGGCACCTAGCAGCAATGAAAGCCTCTTCTCTGGCACTCTTTCTCCTCTTGCTCATGGAGTTCATACCTCTTTCATGTCAATAACTGGCATTGGCAAGAGACATCTACCTACCTTCCAAACCTAGAAGAGAAACCAACAGAATATTCATGTGTCTGGTAAAGCTCACTTTTATGGAGGGCTGCCAGATGAAGTATATTTAATAGAGCTGCATTATCCATGAGCCAGAAGGAAGACTGGAAATTCTGACCTGAACTAAAAGGCTTCTTCCCCTTGCAGACTGGGTGAGATCCATGCATAAATACTTCAGAAATTGAAAGGGCTGAAGATCTCTGTCCCCAAGGCTTGCTTTCTTGGAAGAAACCAGGCAGCAAAACAAAACTAAGAGCCAGCTGCAATTCTGCTGAAAATAAAGCAAAGCAAACACCAAAAAAAGCAACATGTTAAAAAAGACCTAGCCCAGCTTCAAGAGGAATGGCTAAATTATACTCTAAACAACCAAAAATATATTAGGCTGTAGAGCATCTTATGAGCACAATTTGTGCTGGAGCACAGATATACCCTTGGCAAATACTAATCTTAACCTGTAAGAACTTGTTGTAAAAACAAAAAGCAGGGCACCAAAGCTGATTCCCCTGGTCACTTTACAGCCACAACACTGGGGCATTAGAAAATGAAGTGATAGAACTGGAATCTAAATATCCATGTTTTCTTCAGGAGAAAGCAGCTCAAAAGTTTCCACTCAACCCTTGCTCCTTTCTTTTCTAACCCACACACTTCAGCTTATCAGCCCTCAGTTATGTAGCTACAACTGCTTGTGGAGTCATGCCAAACTGGATCACTGAAATGATTCCATTTAAAGACAGCCTTCTGAGATAAGACACAACCGAGCAGGGGTGTTCAGACCTGTGGTCTGTACAACAAGGGGCTAAATAAGTCAGAAGTCCTCCCTTCATCTTCACTTCAAAGCCAAAAGAAACACTTCAGGCAAGACAAGTTCATTTGAATTCATTTATTTATCTGTGATGAGGGGGTGGGAACTTCTTAAGCTGACATTGCCAGCAAAGAAAATATAACATGTAAGTAGATCTAAAGGCAGCAGTAGGAGCCCCTTCTCTTTCAGTATCTAAACCCAAGGATCGGTCTTTCTTTGAGTATTGCACACCAGCTTTGGCCTTTGGCACAATGGTTTCCCAGTGACTTTTTCTTCCCCATTATCCAACTCATTTTCCTTGACTCTTTGACATTTTGGACCCAATGAAAGAGGAGAAGAACTTGAGTGGTGACAGCAAAGTACATGAACTGATTCAGACAGGTGAGAATGCCCTTAAGCTTGTGCTAAAGCTGTACTGAAGTTTGTGCTGAAGCCCACAGAATGCTCTGAAGGAGCTGCCAAGGAGTCATGCTGCTTCATCATTCCTATGTGCGCAGTCTGCATCAATGCTGAGTAGCAAGGGCAGTTGAGAACTGGCATCCTTGTCAGGGAGCAGCAAGAGCAGGGCTATGCTATGAAAGAAGGCAGACCAGGAGCTGAGGTTGACCACAGCTCTGTTAGTGACCTCACAGACCAGGGTGCAGTCCCACAGCATCTAAGCAGGGGACCAGAGCAGGGGCTGCAACAGATTCCACTGATAGTCCAGTCACCATCAGAAAAAGGACAGGTAATGAGTTTGGGCTGAAGTCAATCTAGGAAAGCCAATCAACAATTCAGGAACCAGAACTAAACATTGGTACGCCTACCATGTAGCTCAGACAAGGCCTAGAGTGCCCAGGCCTAAACTTAAATGAAGCTCCTGGGCTAATCACAGTGGTTGCATGGATGGAGATTCCAGGTCAGGCTGTTGAGGGCAATTGAAGCCTATTAGTGCACTCAGGACCCTGAGAGCAGCTTCCCCTCCCATCAAGGTGTGCCCCACACTTTACGAAGGTCTGGGCTTTTTGACAATCCTCCTCTTAGGCACCACATCATGCAAAATCAGAAAGGTATCTAAAAAGCATATCTTTCCTACATGCACTTGTATTCACATTTTGCTTGCATCTGCATAATTGAATGTGTGGATTCAGCAAGTACTCAAGGCTCCAAACCTGTCATCTGTGCCATTTTTGACCTCTTAAATGAGTCACAAAATACTGGTGCTTGTTCTGATAATAAAGATGGGAAGAACCTGCTCTGAATATAGCAAAGCTAGACAGGCTAGATGGATGATCCGTTTCTGCCAAAGGGAGAAGGACAGACTTTCATTTTCACCCTCCCTAATTTTCCTGCAGTATTCAGTACTGTTGCCATGCTATTATTTCATCTCAGAGAGGTGTCTGGGACCCAATGCAGCCTGTTACGAGTGAGGGGGTATACCCAGCAAGTCACACTGGAAAGCTGCATGTCTATTTCTAGATCCCTCAAATGGAGGTACTATTATCTATTTTCAACAGCTGTATGCAGCCTTCAGGTTTGTTGGTCAGATGCCATAGATTCAAGTGTTTGTATACTGCTATTGAGGTGCAACTCCTTCTGTTCCTCATTGAATGCAATGGTATGAAGACTACTAGAGTGCCTCCATGTTAGATTTGCTCACATGTGAAAGACAGCTAGCTGAAGCTGAAATCAAACTCTAAAGAGATTACTTTTCTATGCTTATTAGCATATCAAGGACAGATCTGCAGCCTAATGCAGTCTCTTTGTAGAAAACACTTCTGTGGTGTCAGTCACTCCACATCCTAGTTTCAGTGATGCTGATATCCTCAGTAATACCTATGTGTAATACCTTATGTATGATCTGTATGATCCCATGTGTCATACAGTAGCATGTTTTACCTTCTTTCCAAGATAGACTCCATATGATGACTTTACCTCAGCTATTCATCCTTTGTATTTCACTTGAGCTACAGAAATGCAGTACACCTGAGTATAAAACTGCTTGTGCTTAGAAAATGACAGCAGGTAAGGAATACAGCAGCATGTTGTCTCTGCTACTAAAAGCTTGTCAAATTTGTCCTCCATTATCTGCACTGGTTTCCTGTGCTGCACCAAATCATCTCTGAGGAAGTGGCTCTTTATCTTCAAGGTACACCATCGTCTGAGCCTGAGTTATTTAAACGATTGACAACAGTTCTGAAATGAAGATCCTTTACTCCTCATTTACAAGGGGAGTTACTGCATTACAACTACAGCTTCTCTAACAGGAGATGGAGCTTTTTCATGTCGTAGAAGCAAAGAGCTCAATAATCTTCTCTCCACAGACCTCTTTATCTTCTGCTACATTGTAACACATGCTTCCCTCACTGCTTGTTTTAAGGTAAACACATAGCAACATTTCTGTATTTTTATACATAAATAAATGAAGAACAGAACACTGCTGCACATGCTTCTCTCCCAGGGGAAGAGAGAGGTAAACGTGTGGCAGGTGATAGCTGTGTTGCTGGCAGTACTACTGTCAGCATGCTCAGATTCTGGTGCATCAAGCAGGGTATAAGAATCCACATAGGACAGAATCAAAGGCATGATATGGCTCAGGATAAAGACTGTATATCTCCATTATTGATAATCCAGAAGAAGGCATGAGAGAACGTATCTGATGTGAACATGACCTTGAATTGAGAAGTATAACAACAGTGCTGCTAAGAAAATGAGAAAACATGAGGACTGAAGAATGTGAAACAGCTTCCTTCTGCAGAAGTACCTACAGGAAGAGCCTTGAGGTGCTCTTTACATACTGTAAAATATAGTTTGCCCCTCCTACAAGCCCACCTTCATAACTACACTGGTCTTTTTCTATTGATGTCTCTTCCCCTCTGTCACTTGCTCCTGACACACCATTTCCACTAATTATCCACACCGGGACCTTCCCCAGCTGTATTAGGGCTGTAGAGACAGCTCTGCTGGACACAGTGTTTGAAGTTGGCTCCATTAACTTTTTGTTGCACTTCCACTGACACCTAGGAGAAGGCAGGTGGAGGACTTTCTGTAGGATCTCCAGCATCACAGATTAACGTGCTGTGGAGAATGCAGACTCCTGCTGCATGGGCAGTGAGCTCAAACAAGCATCTTACTCTCTGTGCTAGAAGCTGTAACAATGTATTGACAGTTGTGGGCTTTGGAGCTTAGTTCAGAGTTTGCCATTTGCATTAACAGCCTAGGTACCAGTGGGTTGCATTCATCCTGGCCTGCTGGTTTACACAGCTTAGGGTGGCTACTGCCTGTGCCTGTTATAGCAGAGTAGGCATTAAACTGTTGGCCTCTCAGGAAATGCAGCTGGGGAAGGGAGAGAGACAATCGCTGACACGCCAGCCTCAGAGCAAACTCCAGCCCCTGGAGGATGCAGACACAGGCTGCGCATGGACTCCATCCAGGGGTGTCCCAGGCGGAGCCCGTGCATCCTGGGGTGTATCAGCTGCACACAGAGTGGCAGGGCCCTCGGGGGCATCCCAGGGAGATTCGTGTGTCCTGGGGTTCGTGGGCTGCACATGGAGCAGCGGGGCCCCTGGGGACATCCCGGGGGGATCTTGTGCATCCTGGGGTTCATCGGCTGCACACGGTGCAGTAGGGCCCTTGGGGCGCAGGTGAGGGGAAGCAGGCCCTAAGTAGATGTCTTCGAAAGGGGATGCGCAGCACGACGTCCACAGCCCCCTGCTCAAGGCTCGGCCTGGCTAGCGCCGGCAAGGCACTGCGCGGGTGGAAGCCCGACCCGGCGCGAAGGGCCTGGCCTGCGCTGGGGGAAGGCAGCAGCGGCGTCCCCACCCCGCGGGGCTGCACCGCCCCCCCGGGCAGCGCCCCCAGCTCCTCCCGGCTCACTAGCTCGGCTCCGAGCTCCTCCTCCCGTTTCCGCTGGCAGGAGCTGGAGCCGTGTCCCGCCGTGCGGCTGCAGCTCCCCCAGGACTCGGCCCCATCCGGCCCGGCCCGGCCCGGCCCAGCCCGCCTCGGCTCGGCTCGGCTCAGATCAGATCAGATCAGGGAGGCGCGGGTGAGTGCGGGCGCTGCGGGGTGAGAAGAGTAGGCGGGACAGTTGCGGATACTTCCTGGCCTGGGGAACTGGAAGAAGCGGGACGGCGAGGGGGGGAAGCTGGTCCGGGGCCGGGGTGCTGTGGGGAGCCGGCGGCACGGGGCCGGGGGGCCCGGCCTGGCGGTGGAGGCGCCGGGGAGGGCCTGATGGGCGGGAGGAGGCTGTGAGAGGGTAAGGGTGACTCGCAGGGGTGAAGAGCTGTGTGGTGAAAACAGTGCTCTCTCCTCTCTCCCTTCCCCTCCCCCGGGTCAGCGGCTCTGCAATTTTTGCGGAAATGGGAAAGTTAGTGGAGAGGGACGGGTCTGTGTGCACAGTCCTGCTCTGAGCTAGAAGATGCGTGTTGTCTGTGTCTCGTGGGAACAGATGGCTTCATCCGGGGGGTTCTCCCCGCCACAGAGGGAAAATGCACCTGAAATACTGTGCTGCTTGTTTGCAGGAGGGGAGGTTTTCTTTCTTCTTCCCTCCCATTCTCCCCATAGCTGCAGTGCAGGGCACAGGTGTGGACCAGAGCTGAGCCTTGGGCAGGGGGGAGTGGGGAGAAGCCGCTGCGGAGGGTAGGGCACGAGTGAGGCTGTAGGCGCGAGGTCTGGGTGGCTGGAGGGAAGCTGCGGCTCAGGGAAGGTGATCGGGGAAAAAAGCATCGGGGCTGGTGATGGGGCAGACCCTCATAAGCTGCCCACAGAGGTGCGCTAACAGGTTCTGGCTTTCCCCTGGATACTTGACTGCAGCTCTTTTTCTGTTCAAGCTTTTGGAAACTTTTCTTGCTGAATCTTGGTACTTGCCTGTCACCCAGATTCTGATGGGAGGTGGGAGCTCCAATTTGAGCTCTGCCTCTCAAAAAGGCCTTCAGCTCAGGAAATGTCAGATGGGCAGAGAAGAGGATCTGTGGTATGAGGATGCTGTGTTGGGGAAGAGCTAGACTGCAAAGGTGAATAAAATTGCATTTCCTGACTTAGCCCTTTTATCAGCTCTTTTGTTCTGTGCTTTTACTCTGTGTACTTTTGTGGTTTGAACCACAGGACTAGGATTGGGAACACCTGAATTTCCTACCTGACTCTGCACTGGACTTATTTTAAGACTTTGGGTGAGTTACCTGAGACTTGACTGGGAAGAGGTTGGGTATTCTCCAGAACAGCCATAATAGTCAAATCTTTCAGTTTCTTTGTGCTTTGTTATTCCTAGATGGGCCTAAACTTTATCTTCACCATGTGGATAGGAAGACTTAACATATTACTGTAGCAAAGCTCTTAGTTGCAGGTGCCACAGATAGCTTTAGTAGTTTATTTGGTCAGTTGATAGCTGAAGTTCTTTACAGCCAGTGAATATAATGGCACAGGTAATTACTGCTGAAGAAATAAATTCAGAAGAGTTATATCAGCATTGAATAAGAGGCCAAATTTAGCAGTTAAAATATATATATATTTTTTTCAAAAGATAATTTGTAGATAGGATGTGTGTAATTGATAATGCCAAGGATTAATAAAGCGTTAATCAAAAAAAAGAAAAAGTTATTTGTCGTTGTTCTATGCTCTTTGCTTCCATTTTGCTTTTTTTTTTTGAGCTGTAGGAATGAAAACTGATGGAGCTAATGTAGCTTTTGCCTCCAGATCTTTCACTTTCCTATTTTTAGACCTGTGCTCTTCAAATTGCAATCCCTACAAACAAGGCCTTTTCTATTATAGGGATGTGGAATTTATGGCAAACTTGTTTCTGGGCATCTGCACTTTCTTTAAATTTTTTTTGTTGGTAAAGCTGCATAAGAAGACCTTGAGGTCAGAGTATAACTCATGCAGCATCATTTGCATGATTCAGACAAAGCTCAGAAGTTAAAATGATCATGCTTATCTCCCTTGAGGAGGGTGGAGGGTTAATTTTGAAACCTAATGACCATCTTCGTGAATGTTGGTGTTATCTTAGGTATTGTGATTATTATAACAGAAAATATTTATCGATCAGAGATGCATATTCCACAGTACTTGCTTTCCTTGCTATTTTTAAATTATTTTCTTCCAAAGCAGCCCAAACTTCAGCCTGTTCGTGGGGGTGTTTCCAATACAACTGTGTATTTTCAATGTGTTAACCCCTTCCCCCCCTAAAATACCAAAACCAAAATACTGTGCTAAAAGAAGAGAAGCACAGGAACAGCATAAAATAGCAAAGCAATGTTAAGACTGCAGCACTGATTGGAAGAGTTAGTTTAACTTTTAAATGCGTTTGAAATTGTAGCAAAGCTTCTACTAGAGAATCCAGGACTTTGTCTCACAGTAATGCTCTCTGAGACATGCCATGGAGTTTGTTGGGCCTTGATCACAAGACACTGCTTGTTTTAGAAACAGTGTACTAACATTTCCATTGCTCTTGGATTTGACAAGTGAAACCCCATTTCCGCTGTACCTGCTGAACCTGAGTGAAGTGAGTGGGGCAAACCCAGGATGGCAGCCAGAGTCAACTGAGAGTCCAGATCACCAGAAAAATTCATGGTGACAAGGCAGGTCCAAGGTCAACATGGTAAGTCAATCAGCAGGTCAGAGTCAGGTCCAGTGATGGTAACGAAGGTCAGACACAGTCCAGTGCAAGTCCATAGTGTTGAGGCAGGTCTGAGGTCAAGCTAGGAAGTCATTCTGCAGGTCAGGGCCCATGGCCAGATACAGGCATGGCTGTGACAGAGCTGGAGACGGACATGGCTACAACATAGCTCAAGCAGGGACTGAAGGCCCAGGCCTGAGCTTAAATGGAGCCCATGGGCAGAGGGTGTGGGTAGAGTCCCCACGTGAGGCTGGTCAGGGCCATTCAGGGCCTAAGGTAGTGTGCTAGAGCCCTGACACACTATGAGGTGAAGCTGAGGGAATGGGGCTTGTTCAGCCTGGAGAAGGGATGGCTTTGAGGGGACCTAATAGTAGCCTCAAATACCTGAGAGGAAGTTATCATGAAGACAGAACCAGGCTCTATACAGTGGTGCATGGGGATAGGATGAGAGACAACAAATAAGTTGAAACAAGAAGTTCAACCTAGATATAAGGAAAAACTTTTTTTACCATGAGGGCAGTCAAGTGTTGGAACAGGTTGCCCAGAGAGGTTGTGCAGTCTCCGTCCTCGCAAGTTTTCAAGACCTGACTAGATAAAGCCCTGAGCCCTGGGCAGAGTCCTGTTCTGACTTCACAGCTGACCCTGTGTTGAGCAGGAGCTGGATTAATGACCTCTTGAAGCTTGCTCTAACCTGAATTCTCTGACTGTAAGAGCAAAGAGAGGTTTGGGCTGAGAAGGAAAGAGCTGGTTACATGCGAACTAAGGCAGTAGTTGTAATTAGCACAGATGAGAAACAGAGAAAGGTTTTAGGATGCTGATGTGTTGCTAAGATATTTAATAAAGGAATTTTTAAAACTTAAATTAATGTTAAAATGTCCTTACTATGGTAAGGGCATATTCTGGAAAGGTGTGGGATGACTGAAGAATCCTTTTATTTGAAAAATTACTTTCTTTTGGGGATCTCCAATGTACAAAGCTGTTTTTTAGGGTAAAGTCATTTAAAGATGATTTCTGGAAAAGGTCAAGCCCTGTTCTTTCAAAGTTCATGTAGGGAGTGTTATGACAGTACAGCAGGGTGTTGCGCTCGGAAAAAGACAATATATGATCGGGAAAAAGTTCATAGTTGAGGGTTACCTTCTTTGACTCTTTAGAAAATAGAATAAATATGTTAGGATCAGCATAGTATTTCTCCACTTGTCATGTGATTTGTTATGGACCTGAGGGTCGAGTCAACCCTGCCCATGGCCAGCTTAGCAATATCCAGAGAATATGAGTGGATCAGGAATGAGTCATTGCTTTTTCCTCTCTGCATAACACTACAATTGTGATAAAGCAGGAATATGTTAAGGAACTGGAGAGAACAGGAGACCTGCATGGATGAACAAGGAGCTCCTGGCAAAACTCAAACATTAAAAGGAAGTATATAGAAGGTAGAAGCAGGGACAAGTAACCTGGGAGGAATATAGGGATGTTGTCTGAGTATGCAGGGATGGGGCTAGGAAAGCTAGGGCCCATCTGGAGTTTAATCTGGTGAGGGATGTCAAGGACAACAAGAAGGGCTTCTGTAAGTTTATCAGTAGCAAAAGGAAGACTAGGGGAAAAGTGGGCCCAGTGCTGAATGGGAAAGGGGCCCTGGTGACAAGAGATAGAGAAAAGGCTGAGGTACAAAATGCCTTCTTTGCCTCGGTCTTTACTGGTAAGATTAATCTTCAGAAATCCCTGGCTGTTTAGACCAGGAAGAAATTCTGGAGAAAGGAAGACTTTGCCTTGGTGGAGGAAGATCGGGTTAGGGATCACTTAAGCAAACTGGAAATCCACAAGTCGACGGACCCTGATGGGWTGTACCCACGAGTGCTGAGGGAGCTGGCYGATGTTATTGCAAGGCCACTCTCAATCATCTGTGAAAGGTCATGGAGATCAGGAGAGGTGCCTGAGGACTGGAAGAAAGCAAATGTCGCTCCAGTCTTCAAAAAGGGCAAGAAGGAGGACCCAGGAAACTACAGGCCAGTCAGCCTCACCTCCATCCCTGGAAAGGTGATGGAGCAGCTCATCCTGTATACCCTTTCCAAGCATATGAAGGATAAGAAGGTGACTGGGAGTAGTCAGCATGGATTCACAGAGGGGAAATCATGCTTTACCAACCTAATAGCCTTCTGTGCTGGAATGACTGTCTGGGTGGATGAGGGGAGAGCAGTGGATGTTGTCTACCTTGACTTTGGTAAGGCTTTTGACACTGTCTCCCATAACAACCTCATAGGCAAGCGGATAAAGTATGGGCTAGATGAGCAGACAGTGAGGTGGGTTGAAAGCTGGCTGCATGGCCAAGCTGAGAGGGTCATGATCAGTGGTGCAAAGCCTAGCTGGATGCCGGTCACTAGGCTTGTGTCCCAAGGGTCAGTACTGTTCAACTTTTCACTGATGACCTGGATGATACRGTGAATCATACTCTCAGCAAGTTTGCTGATGATACAGAACTGGGAGGGGTGGCTGATATGCCAGAGGGCTGTGCTGTCATTCAGTGGGATCTTGACAGGCTTGAGAGATGGAAAGACAGGAACCTCGTGAAATTCAATAAAGGCAAGTGCAGGGCCCTGCACGTAGAGAGGAATAACCTCATGCACCAGTGCAGGCTGGGGGCTGACCTGCTGGAAAGCAGCTCTGCGGAGAAGGAGCTGGGGGTGCTGGTGGACACCAAGCTGACCATGAGCCAGCAATGTGCCTTTGTGGCCAAGAAGGCCAATGGTATCTTGGGCTGCATTAGGAATAGCGCTGCAGGTTGAGGGAGATGGTCCTTCCACTCCACTCGGCCCTGGTGAGGCTGCATCTGGAGTACTGTGTCCRGTTCTGGGCTCCCTGGTGTAAGAGAGATATGGAGCTACTGGAGTGAATTCAGCAAAGGGCCACTAAGATGRCTGAGGAACTGGAGCATCTCTCCTCTGAGGAAAGGCTGAGAGAGCTGGGACTGTTTAGCATAGAGAAGAGGAGGCCTAGTGGAATCTTATAAATAAGTTTAAATATCTGAAGGGAAGGTGTAAAGAGGATGGGGCCAAACTCTTCTCAGTGGTGACAGGATGAAAGGCAGTGGGCACAAACTGAAACACAGGAAGGTCTGTTTGAATCTAAGAAAAAACTTCTTTACTGTGAGAGTGACTGAGCACTGGATCAGGTTGCCCAGAGCAGTTGTGGAGTCTCCATCCTTGGAGATATTCAAAAGCTCTCTAGACAGGGTCCTGGGCAACGCACTCTAGGTGACCCTGCTTGGACAAGATGATCTCCAGAGGTCCCTTTCAATCTCAACCATTCTGTGAACTGTCTTCTCCTCTTTACTCAGTGCAGTGCATGGTAGAATTTCATTTTTATTAAAGTTCTCATTGGGAAGAAATAAACTTTTACATCGTTTGCTCATGTGTAACAAAATGCTCTCTTGGTGACAAAAGAGTATACTCCGTCCTCTCTCTCCAGCTCTCCTGGTCTGCTGAAGCTGCCTCCCCAACACTCTGCTGCTCCTTCCAGCCTCTCTTAAGTGAAACTCAAATGGCTGGATGTCAGTGCTATGCTTCCTGGAAAAAGACCATCACCTCAGGCTTTATGGGTTACTTCCTCCACTTTTGTAGTGTCCTTTCTGTGCAGTTTGTAATGAGGTAGGATGTTGGTCTCCACTGCAAGATTTTAGATGCTTTCTTTATTGCACAGGTGTCTTTGGGAACATCATGAAGTGTCTCTGTGAGAAGAAGTCTATCCCTTTCGTTAGGGGGTACCAGTCTTAAACTTTTCCTTTCCTTTACAGACTGCTTTGGAAAACACTTCAGATTATATTAAACCATTTTTGCTGTTATTCACCACTTGTATTCCTTGCTGTCAAAAATAAACCTTGAGGGCTGGAGTTTGTAGCTTAGGGCATGTCCTTGGGCAAAGCACTGCTGCCTTTGCCCTGACTGCAAGCAAAGTAGAACAGAGTGCATCTGAATTCCACATTTCACACAGGAGAAAGCACATATAGGAAACATGGCATCCCCAATGGGTAATTAACTCCATTTTGATGACAGTGGGATGTATTAGGCTGTCATACTGCTAGTTGAGGAAGGGTGAAAAATCCTATTGTTGAAGAACTTTTTAAACCAAGCATTTAAAACAGATAGACGTGTTCTGGGAGTTCTTTACTAGCTTCAGGGAAATGAGGCAGCCTAAATCATAAGCATTTGTAGCTCCAATAACTTTAAATGGACAAAGGAATTAATTAAGCTTAGTATTTCTTTTCAGTGAAGTGAATACGATACATATTACAATAACTCTGAAGTAATAACAGCAATTTAAAAGATTTGAAGTTTACATTGGTCTTTATTTCAAAATGTACAGTAGGAATATTTTTATTATTTAAGTTCTTTTAAAAACATATTTTCTGTTGGCTGTCATAGCCTTTCAAGTGCAAACTCTGTCATGTTGTTCTAATGCCTGATATTTCTGAAGGTGGAAATGACTAATAGCTAGGGAGTTTATTTTCATGATCCCTGTTGTTAAAAGCGCAGAAAAGGAAACAAACTGCATTAACTAGTGAAAAGCTAATTATATTTCTGAGGTCGAGCCACTGCATGTCTCTAGAACCAGCTTAATGGTGTGAACTGACATTGGGTTTTTACACTGATACTGTTAAAGTAGAACTGCCTTTGCTGTGGGCAGTCTTCACTGATTTATAATTGCTTGGACTGATCTGTGTATTCTCATAATAAGGATATGCTGGGATATATCAGGTTCATGGAGGCACAGGATCATGAGAGCTGTATTAACCTTATGGGGCATGCCTGGGGAGGCAACAGGGCTAGACTGAGGAAGGAACTCAAGAGGGAGTAAGTGAAATTGCAGGAGTCTTGTGAAGGCAGTAGGCTAAGGGAGAGGAAGTCTGCAGTCATCCCCTGGGAGGAAAGACTGAAAAGGAAGGATAAGGTGGCACAGTGAACAGAGGAAGAGAAACTGAAATATCACACATAGTGGGTTTGAGGGTCACAAGCTCAAAGCTTGCGACTCTGTGCTGGGGAAGTGGGATTAACTTAAATCCTAGGAGTAGAGGGCTCCTTGAGCTTTCCTGTATTTGGTGTCCTTCAAGTTACCTTCTAATTAAAGTCATTTGACCTGAAGGATTGAGTGAGGCAGGGCTTGAAGTCGAAGGACTCCTGGGTATAGGACACTGGTGAGAAGGACTCTTTGGAAAGATAATGTTGTGACAAGGCTAGATGAGTACTTTCTGACTGATACAGTTTTATCTATGTCAGAAGTCTGCACTGCTCTGTAAAACCTTCAGTTAATCGCTACTAATTTCCAAATGAATATGGCTACAGAGGTTCAAAGTCTCTGAAACACCCTTACATACTCTACTGTTACTAACCTCAGCTCTTAGTCTTTTGCAGTTTAATAGTGAATGCTATCTGCTGAAGGGAGATATGGCAGTATGGTGATAAACACTGTTTGTATGGTGATAAACACTGTTTTTATGGTGTTTGCAGCCATCCTCAGAACTCATATTGAGCACATGTAAGGAGACTTTCTATCTGGATTTTCTCGTTTTTTTTAAATAATTCAAGAAAGTTTTTGAAAGCATATTTTCTTCTGTGTGACCTAGTCACCATTTTTTACCCTAGTTCTGCATACATAGTTCAGAGTAAGATGACTCTGCCTGGGATGTTCAGCTAGCTTTGTTTTAAACAGTTTTGTGATTTCTCAAATATCTACTTATCTCAAAATCAGCTTTGCTTTGAATTTTATGTTGAGAGTGTAATCTTATGCAAATGAAGGATGCTGCTCTACCTTGATTGAAGAAAGTGCATCTGAAGCTATGGAGGATTGAATGCAACATGCTAAGAATGTCTAGCATGTTGTTTCCTTGTTAACTTGAGGACAGTGCTGTTTATGTGTATTTATATACATATGGGGAAGATAGCATCAGGGAAATGGGATAATGGCTCTGGCAATTGAAGAGACCTTTACTGACCAGCTGTCCAGAGTACATCTCCTTGTGAAATAAAACTAAATGGCTGGCTTAAAAGCCTGTAAAGGAAACCTTCCAAATATAAATAATTTAAAGTGATGCTGTTTCTTATGGCAAAGTATTCAGATGGGTCTCTTCAGTGCTGCTTTGCTGTCTCTGAGTTTTGTCAAGTTAACAGTGGCTCTGAGTGTTAAAAAGGCTCTGGTGATCTGTTTGCCAGAAACAGGGAAAGTGACAGAACAGGAAAGAATCTTGCATTTCATAGCACCTGGGATGCTTTTGATAGCAACAGAGGCAGCTAGAGGGAGTATATAAATCCTGTAGATACCTATTACCTAGCTATTTGGTGACATAAAAGAGGAAGAGGAAAGTGAAGAACTGCAACTCTGGAAAAAAATTTCAACTTATTCCCCTCAGAGGCGCTTGAGGTGGGGGATGGGCTTGGCATTACACTGTGAAGCTGTTCCTGTTTTATGTTGGTAATGGGGAAGATCCAGGATAATATTTCAGGTGAATGCAGTTATAGATTAGAATAAGAAACTCCTGTTAAGAGTAATTGCTGGAACCACTGGTCCATAAAGAAGGGTATAAAAGAGAGGAAGAGACTTTGCTGTGAACAGGAGTTGTTTGGGAGTGTTCTCTATTCTGAATATAGAAGACAAAGTGAAAAGGACTGTGAAACAGAAGGGATCTCCTGTGGAGAACCAGCAGGAGGAAATGAGAATAGAGAGAGATTCTTAAGTCCCTGCACCCATGTAAATTCATCTGCATGGTTCTGAATTTTTCTTGTTCCATGTTCTCCCACCCTTTCCTTGCGGGGTGGTTACCATAGAATATCTCCTAAGAGTTATATAAGAGACTTTCCCTTTTTGAGTCTATTCTCAAGACACCTTTCTCAAGGAGGTCTTTCCTAAACAATTTAATTCATCTTGAGTTCTTTCTCTCTTTTGCTCTTAGGCTTTCCTTTTCTCACTCTACTAGTTGGAGTTTCCTACTCTCCAGGGACCCCTAAGTGATATCTACTATGTCTTGCTTTCTTTTAAGTAAGCAAAAATTTTAGCTAGGGTCTGAAAGTAGCCTGGTTTTCCCAGCTATGTAGTCTCTATCTTCCACTCTTCCTTGTTGTTCCCCTCTCCTCTTTGAAGAGCTGAGGAAGTTCATGAATGTACTTAGTAGAACTAGGTTATCCTGTTTTGGTGTGTGTAGTTGTAGTTGTGTGTGTGTCCCCCCCCCGTTTTTACATTAAACCACCACAGGAGAAACAAAACTGTAGCTCAAGTCATTTAGATTTGCAGCTGTTTTTTAAAGGGCTTTAAGAAGAAATGCTGCTAAGTTTGCAGGAATCTACACCTTTCTTCCTGCTTTAGCAAACAGTGTTTCATTCCTCTGTTTTTAGACTTCAAAGTCACTTCTTGAACTCTCCTCAAGACACTTGTCTCTTTTGGAGGTGCCAAGGCATTACTGTTAAGAGGCATTGAGAGGTTATGTTCTTTGCTCTATGTTCCTCTGAAGTCAATAGAAGATAACTATCAGGCTGTTTCAGCTTGAATCACTAGACAGGCCTGTTACTGTTTGAGAGATAAGTTAGTGGATAGAGGTGTAGCTTTTATTTTGATTAATAAAAGGCACTTGTCCCATGTTTCAGGTGCAAAATATCCCCACAGCAAACTCAAAGCTGTCAGTGACACCAAAGTAGGCGCTTACCTAGTGCTGATGGCATTAGTCTGAGGCATCCATTTAAAAAACAAAAAAAGCTTTGCTTGCCCTTGGGACATGATTTGAGGAACTGAAAGATGTGTGTGCTTTATTTTAGAGGACAGATGTGGTAATGTACCTAATGGTTGTAAGGAGATAAGTGCTTACATAGCATTGAGCTTTCTAGAAGAGAAAAGAGCTTTATTTTTTTTTCTGCTTTTTTTTCCCCAACTGTCTGGTTACAAGAATCCTGGCTTGGAAGGCAGACCTATCTCCTGCCCTCCTTTTGCTGTGAGCAGTGGATTGGATGAGTTGCCTGGCTGTTGAGTACAGTTTCCCACTCTTTTAGAAAACAGAGTGAAACATGTTAGTTTCTCAAGGACTCAAGGGCTGTCTGTTCCTTCCATCATCATTTGTTACAACAGCCTGTACTTAACTGAGGCCTGTAGTAAATCAAGGGGGGCATGAACTGAGCTTGTGAATTGTTTCCTCACCAACTTGTGTTCCACTCTGCCAGAAGGTTCTTGTTTCTTTGTTATCAGCTTTTGCCTTGATCTACAGCAAAAGCTTGTCTGTTCGTCTAACAGTTTCCTTGGAGGCTTTTGCTTTTGCTTTTTTAATTTTACTATATGGGTCTGCCTTACGTTCCCCATCAAGCCAATGAGTGTATCTCTGATGTGACTAGGATTACTGCTTGCATATTGGATTACATGGCTGGAAGGGCACATTTTGGACCAGTATTTCTGCCTGTGCTACACATCATGCTACACCGATAACTGGCTTACATTAGTGGTGAATTAAGTTGATTTTTAAATGAAGATGACAGCATGCTGCTTTGTGGCATCAGTCTGGATAATTGGCTAACACCTGCTTAGTGAAACTATGGAAAACTTGGATTATTTCGTTTATTTCATTCTAGACTTTTTTTTTTTTGCTAAGCCACATTCAACTTCTATATGAATAACTTGGTTGCTGAAATAAAGTTGTCTCCTGTGTATCTACGGAAGTGCCTGCATGTGCTTGATGCACACGTCCCTGACATCAGGGATTAGCCTTGAGTTCATACAGTATTAGTTTACTTTATAGAAAGTGCATAGAAGTGATGTGCGTGATCTGTTGAGGAGTCCATGTGCTTGAGAAGGTAGGTTAAGTAGACTGTGAACTGAGAAATCAACAAGACCTTCTCTTGGCTACAGACACAAAGGAGAGATTAAGGATAGATTAGTTCTTAAAGCTGAATGTGAAAAGATTAAAGATGAAAGCATCTAATTAGCTTCTTGCTCACTGTTTGGAATGGGACAATAGTCAAGCTTTGAAAATGCCATTCTCAAAACTGGGTTTTCTTACCTGCCTTACAAATAATGTCTTATGTTAGAAATCTGAAAACATTAAAAAAAATTAATTATTTTCTTATAGATGTGCTTGAGTACTTTTGATGCCCTCTAGACTCTGGAAATAGTGTTTCAGAATCTTACACATGATACAGTTACACAGATAGAGGGAAAATACTCATTAAAAAAACCCCAAAGGAATAATGGAAACATTTCCATTGAACTAGTTTTGTGAAGGCTTGTTAATAAAGAGCCCATAGTTTTTGTATGCAGCTGTAATAATTTTCATGGGTTTTTAAACACTGGAGATGGCACTGAGCACTTCCACTTGGTTGGAGGAAGTCCTGGTCTCATTCTTGCCACCTAGCTATTTTTGCAGCATCCTTCTAGCATTGGGGTGGTGCTGATACAACCCTGGAAGTATCTGTATGAATTGGAGGAAGTGGAAGGTGTACAGTTGAGGTGCTTCATGTTGTTGTTTTGGTTTTGTGTTTTTCACTACAGCAGTGTTTTGTTGTGCTAGAAGCAAAGGTGAGACCAATCAGAAAGTGGGGCTAGTGCAGGAGAGTTCAGTAGGAGAAATCTTGCTTAATTTTGGTTCTTGGTGCTGTACAGGTACTCAGATGTCTTGGTGGTGATAGGGGACCTAAACACAAAGGGGAAGGAGCATTGGATTTTTCTGAATAGTGAATCTGATTTAACTAGACACACAAAGGTCTCTCTCTTCCCCTTACTCTCTCTGAGTCTGTTTTAATATTTTACCTATTGCCATTATCTGAGTTCTTGTCCAAATACAATCAGTATATTATGATCATAGAGACCAGGCTGTTTAGCCTTATTCCTTTTGTTCAGAAGCATGTGGGATTTGACATAACTTTTTTTTTTTTCCTGAAACCCTCCTTTCTGTCTTCTCGAGGGAAGTATGCTTGTGATGAGAGGTGGGTCCAGAAGGTAACAAAATTTATTTTTGTCTTCCTCATCCCTTCAGGTTTTGTCCAGGAGTTTTCCACTGGCATACATAAAAATACCGCAGGTGAGTAGGATTTCTGCGAGGGATATTTAGAATCAGTCAGTGTGATCTTTAACTCTGTTCCCACTGATATTAAGAGGAGCAGAGCTGGGCCAACACTTAAGAAACCTTTTTGTAACGTGTTATTTTTTTGTCTTAAATGCTGAGAGTCCAGAGTAAGGTTGTTGTTGGCGGAGATGTCTCCAAGTGCTGCTGTAGTTACTGAAGGAGGTGTAATGGAGAAGGATATTAGTTCTATTCATTATATACAAATATCATTCTGCCTCTGTTTTTTTACCTGTCTCTGACATTTGGAGGGAAAAGAAGAGCTCTATCATCGTTGCTACTGATATTAAGTATATGGACTACTTATATTTGGCCATGTAAGTTTTGTCCACTTTTGCAAGCATATGTTTATAAAGAGGCTTTGAAAAATGTGCCAGTCTGGAGGTACCCACTGTTATCCTCAAGTTTGGTGCCCTAGTGCAGCTGTGGGATGGAATGTGAAGCTGGCACTTCGTTTCTTTGCACACCCTAGTTATTCAAGTGTCTGGCCTTGGCTAACAAGTGAGTAGAAAATGTGTCACTGCCTTTCTTTTATTGCTCTTTGGACACAGTAGAGGAAGCAGCTTCCTGACCATCAGAGAATGGAAGAAAAGGAACCACCTTTTTGATTAATAGCCGTGTATGCTGCCAAAGGCGGTGAGGGATGCAGGTTGATAGGCTGTATGAACAGGAGCAGCAGAGCAATAATAGTCCGGTCATCAGCTTGACAGCAGCACTGTGTATTTTTGTGCTGCTTGTGTAAAACTTGTAAAGACAACTGCAGGCAAATAACATCTGCTGTTGTATATTTTGAGTGACCAGTGAGTTACAGCAAGCTGCAACTGCAGAAGTGTTTAGAGTTCAGGCTGGAGGAGTGATATGACGAAAGCTTGAAAGAATGAATGAAAATTAGTTTGTTATTATGTGTCAGTGATGTAGAGGAAAAAAATCTCTTCCTTGCAATTGGAAAAGGCAAGGAAAATATTAGGTGAGGTTAAGAAAAGGAAATGTTGAAATTTTTCTTTACTGTTGTGTAAATCAACCAGAAAATTGTTTCAGGTGATGACATACAAACCTAATGACTCCCTCCCAGGGATATGGCACAGATAGATTGACCTTGGGAAGTTGTTCCTGTAAGGGAGAACTGAGAAAGATAACAACCAGAATTTTTGGATGCCGCAGCAGTAGTTCTGTGGTCTAACTGTTATGGAAAATCTTATTGTGGGATCTGTATATTTCTGTGAAAAAATTAGTAATAAGGTGTATAGTAAGAGATATACAACAAGCTTAAAAAATCCCTACCTGTGCTATTGGGCATAAATAGCTTCTGGAACTTCTTGTTGCCAGACAGAGTGAAGAAAGAGATGGAGAGTGTTAGGCATTGATATAGGTATCATCCATATTTGCAGTATATGAGACAAAATGTTACAGTATATAAGATAAAGAACCTATAAAATCTCATGCTGCAGATTTTAAGCCAGATATAAACAGCCTGGGTTTAGGCATAGAATGTGTCTCCTTGTAAGGCTGTTGTATATTGATATCTTGTAATGATTGTTTGGATTATTTTTGCATGTGTGCCATGCTCTGAATCATACTGAAAGGTACTCCATTGATTCCTGTGTTCTCAGAAAAGCTGGACTCTTAGGTGATGGAGTACACCAGTGAAAAGATATTTGGGGAAGCCTGAAATGGTCAATTTTTTGGCACAAGGGTTTTCTTACTGACTCTCCTTATGCCACTTGAAATGATTGTTGTATTGTGATATTTTTCATCTCGTTTCCACCCCTTTAAAATTTGATGCTGCAGAAATTAATGTAACAATAAATATGATGTTCCAACTCGCTTATGTTATGAAAGTGAGAAATCCCGCGGCAGCCTTAACTCTGTCCCCAGAAAAGAATGTGCACCAAGTGGGTGTCTTAAGTTACACGATCATGGGCATGGGATGTAGTATTTGCCAAATATTTACATTACAAATCTGGTCTAAGATCATGGCAGTGCAGAAATGTTATATGCTAATTATGCTAAATGATCACATTACACTGGTAAGTGGGCATAGGCTTGGTTCCCAGAATGCTGATCTGTGAATCACATCATTGAGGAGTAGAAAAGAATGCACATCCATCAGAGAGAGAGAAAATAAATAGCATATTTCTAACATTCTTCTTGCATGTATGGTAATATGCAGTTCTCTCCCCTTTCCATTATGGTCCTGAAATCAGTTTCACAGCAGACTGAAAAATTGGTATCCCCTCTCTAATTCAGGCCCCCAAATTACCTCATTTTCTTAGCATGCTGATCAGTGTTAGTTACAGGATTTTAGAAACCCCCTCGCTGTAATTGAGGGATTTTCTTTTCAAAAGTATCCATTTCTCCTAAGAAGATAGGACTTTGTCATGCTGAGCAGAATGGGAAGTGTGCTTTTTACTGTGAAAAATACTTGTATTTATGTATATTAAAGGGTTTTAAATAATTGAATTTCTAATATCTGCACAATATATTGATTGGTTAAAATAAGGTGATTGAATGCCTTGCTAGCTTGTGTTGATAAAATGCACACACAAGTCGAGTGAAATATTCCTCTTTATCATTCAAAATGAAATGAAGTGTATTGCAAAACTTATTGTAGGAAACTGCTTAGTAGAGAAGTCACGCTTGGTTGATTAGTAGAGATGGTCTTCAGTTATATTTTAAAAACACCACTTCTTGGGTTCTCATTTTTTAAAATTAATTAAAGCACTGTGAGCCCAACTTGTTCTCACCGTTCTGCAATGGAACCAAAAAGGATGTGTGAGAAGCTTTGTGATGATATGCTTTTGGCAGGCAGCCATTTCAAATGAGATGGACAGTTGAACGTATAATAGGATGTATTGAATAATGGATTTTAAATGTTTAAGGATACTGTTGTGCAGGGGTGGTGAGATTGTACCATGCCTTACTCATCCAAGAGAGTGTGGGATCTCCTCGGGTGGCCTTGGATAAGTCATCCCCTTTCCCTGTCTTTAAATTGGGGCAGTTCTTTTTCATTTATCTAGTTTATTCTGGACTTTAAGCAGGTTTATTTCTACCAAAGTCTTTGTACCACACTGAGCAAAGCAAGATACAGAGAGGAGGGTGTGATAAGTACTGTACAAAAGTAAACCGCACAGTTTAATCCAAAATGAGATCAGATAAGCAAGGTGAGCAAGAGAGGTGTGAGAACAAATTTTGTTAACCTCTTTGACTGTCTTACAATTACAGAAGCAACTTGATGACCTGAGTCATGTAAGAGATCTTTATTTGTAAAAAGAGTGCAATGTGCCTTGGTGTTCCACAGTCTAGCTAACATTTCATTTTTGTCTGATTTAGGTAACTTCTTGACATAGGTCTCTTACTTTGTCAGATGAAGATACTGCTTGTCCACTTAAATGGATAGGGTTAGATCAAGGTCACTAACATTATTAAGAGTCCTAATAGGATAGCTTGAGGAAAGGAAAATTCCACTGGGCAACAGCCTTGGGATTGGCCATTTGCTAGGTCAAGGTAATTTCATTTACAGGGGTCTCGGTTTTAAACTGGATTCTAAGGCCTCAAGACAGAATTGTAAATGATTCAGTCCTGCAAGTTCCTGAGTAATATGATATAGCTAAGCTTTAATGTGCCATAAACTTAAACCTCAGTGTATAAGAGCACCCCACTGGTGAAAGATAAATTCGTTATGGGGAAAGGAAAATGATTTATCCCAGAAGTACTGGTAGAGTTAATCATCAGCTCTTTTCAGGTTGCTTTAACCTGGAATTTTTGCCCCTATCATTAATTAACTTCAGAAGTTCTCTTTGGTGCCACAGTCATCAAGAAAACATGTTTTCTTATTACTTCTGCTACACTGGAATATCAGCTTTGTGGCATACTCCCACAGGTCAGTTTTTATTTAATTTTTTTTTAATATGGAGAAGAATTTTCATTTGAGTCTGAAGTGACACATACATGCAAAGGAAAATAAATCTTCTGCTTATGAGTGTTTAGATCAGGCTGTCTCTTACTTGTCTGTCAGGTGAGAGAGAATGCAGAGAGCAATGTGATTACTGATGGAGCCTCGCTCTCTGGTCTTCCTTAGCTTGTTTTTCCTCATCGTCACAAAGCCACTGCAGAGCTGTGGTGCCTGGATACATTCCATACAGCAGTTCTCTGGCATAGCTGTCTCTGAAAGCAATCAGGTACTTCTCTCTGTGGTATGATCTGGTCCATGGTATATGTTTTTTTTGCGTGCAGCATGCTTTCTGCATCTCTGATGAAATGGAAAGGCATCATTTTTTTATAGTGATGTGTGTATATGATCTTATGCTAGCCTACTGGAGAGCTGTGAACTAAATTTAATTTGTTAAAGTAATGGTTTTTGGTCTTTCTATTCATAGTCCTTAAACATTTTGCACTGGAGGTGCAGCTCCCTGTACAGTCAATTCAAACCACTTTGAACTCCGATTTTGAGTTGTCGTATTTAAAATCCTTGCCTGGCTGTTCATTATTGACACTACACTGTTCATGCTGCTCAGCTTCAGAGAAACTTTGTATGGTTAGGTGCAGTTGTTTTAAGGAACCAAGAAAATGAATTTATTAGGGTGCGAAAGCTTACATCGTTAAAGAAATCATCAGTAGATTCTTTGCACTCTTTGTGCTTTCCTTCACATAAAATTATTACCTTCGTTCTCCCTGAACAGTTTCTTTTGATGTAGGAGAGAAATTAGGCCAGTCTGTGGCTCTACAGGTGGAAATATGTGGGCATAAGTGGAAATTTCAGGAGCTGTGCAACTTTGCTGGCTTGTAACTTTGATCTCTTCTCCATCATTTTCAGGGATATCTCTGTCACTTAGCAGAAGCTTTGGTAGTATCACAGAGGTTAGAGATGGAGAGGGAGGGAAAACATTAAATTTCCCAGCCATAAGTAGAGCTAATATCAATTTGTTTCCTATTAGTGTGCTTCCTGGCATTTTGTCTGATTCAGTTGCTGAAAACTTCCAGTCAGCTGGGTTTCCCCCCAGGCAGAAGCAGGGAAGTTTTTTCTTGATGGACATTGTATTGTTTTTGTATAGAGTATCATTATGGATCGTAGAAGTTGCTGCCAAGGTAGGTGCTTGGGCTGACAGTTCGGTGCATTTGAAAGAAGCTGGGCATATATGTAAGCAACAAGACTGGTCATTAATCCTAGTTCTGTCCCCTCTGTCATGCTGAGTAAATGCTCTCTCCTTTGTGTTCCTACCTTTGAAGGACTGTGATGCTGTTATCCTGTATTCAGCCCTGTGATGCTCTCAGTTAAACTGTGCTGTTCAACTGTTTTATCTTTCCCAGCTTGCCAGTTCCTTCACTACTTGATCTATATTGCCTCAGTGTGACAGGGGGATTAGCTGACCCAATATTGTAGAAGTTTTCCTGTTCTAAAGTCCTCAATCCAGGACTGTTTAAGAAGGATAATAGAGGAATTAGGAAACAAATGGTCAGTTAGCTAGGATTTGGTGTGCAAAATCTGAGGGCATAAAAGATAATGCAGTATCATTAACAAGAAAAGCATCACATGAATACACTGTGGCTATATAGTGCTCAGGATGTGAGAAGGAAAGCCTATTTTATTTCCTCTAATTTGCCCTCACTATTGTTTTTTAGAGGCCCATGGAGAGATTCCCCAAAGTAACTCAACTGGAAAGTTCTGCTTATTATAATCGGGTTATATCAAGGAAATCCCAGACTCTTATCTGATGCAATTATCTGACTGACTTGATAGTTGAAACCTGTTTGGATTTTGGTGAGGTATTTAGTACAAAGCCAGGCATTAAATAAAGTCAGAATGAAACTGAGAGAAATACCAGCTGACAAAGCACTCCATCATATGGACCAGAAAGGTTAAGCAGCAAATGTTTTGGGTTCTCCCATTTGATACTAAGTAAGATGGATAAAATTTGCACCCCAGGTTGCTAGCATTTGGTTTGCCTTTGTGTATTTATTTTTACTTTCTCTTCCAGAGAAGAGCATTAAGTCAGGTTTGATTATACTTTTCTAACAGTGGCAAGAATGAAGGGAGCTGGAGCTGCTAAGTGCTCAGGAGCATGGAGAATGAACCATGTATGGCTAAAGAACAGTGTGAATGAATCTAAGCGGGGCAGGCCATGCAGATTTTTGGGAGGCAGTTGCAAAAGCAGGAAATCTCATCCCTGCAGAAAAGTTGGTTTGAATTTGGGTAAAATGTAAACTTAAAGCAGAATCAGACTTTGCAGGTGCTCTGCCTCTTGAATGAGTGTCCGCACACACAACATTGATACTGAAGAGTTACTTTGGAATTGTTCCCAGCATAAAGAAACTGAAAATAATGGACTTGTCATACAATGCTGCTGAAAATAATAAATATGTTAAAACCAGTTACTGCACAAAACTCATCATGATATATTTCTTTTTTGCTGTTGATTTCTGTAATCTTTTTGATGTGTTCGTGCAAATTAAGGTGAAACTAAAAATTAGATAGTTTCGGAAGTCTCTAATTTTTTCATGCAATTGTTATTTTAAAATGTATTTGCTTTTCTAGGAGCATACTTTTACAATATTTAACAATTATTTTAATTTATATTTTCTCCAGGAATTCATTTTTAGCCTAAATAGCATTTATGGATTCTAAAATATGTTTAAGTGTTTTAATGCTTCTCTGATAACACTTCTTTCTTTCTTTTTTTCTTACATGCCTTGTACATATTATAAAAGAACATAAAAATGATCAAGAAGTTAGTGAAGGCTATATATGTACTTTTTATTCAGTATTTTGATGTTAGTATTTTAACAGGTGCGACACAATGTAAACTTAAGGGCATTATGATCAGTGTTGCTTAAAATATGCAACATTAAACTTGTTCTTTTCTGTGGTTCGTGGTTCTGTTCATCTCCTAGAAATTAAAAGTTGCTCTGGGAGCTGATTTTTGCATGGGTTAGTAGGGAGACCTCACAGAGGAAAAACTGTTGAGTGTGCTCTTTGTCCAGTCACACCTTTGATACTTGGTGCTGTTCAGGTCAGTCCAGAGACATGTAAATAGGAAGATAACTCCTGAGGTTAACTGAATATTGATATTCGGTAGTTTTTCATCAGACAACTAGTAAGCTATTAAAACTCACTGGTATCCTTTCTTGTAATTTGTAAACTAATTTAAAAAGAGAGAATCTGTGGAAAGCCAGTGTCTATGGCTGTATGTGTATGTCAGTGTATTAATTATTACCTTTGACACCCACTAACTTTTTTTATCTGTCTGGCACTTAAAGCTAACGGCTGAAATAAAAATCCTGGGGGCAGCATTGACCTTTGTTAAGATTTGTTACAAGTCACAAGTGTTTGCTGCTTTAGTCTTCAATCTACTTATTTTCTTTTAAAGCTGTGCAGAGTACATCTTCTATTTATTGGTATGATGCACTGTGCAATTAAGACTTCAGCAGGCAAAGGGCTGGTGCCAAGGAATGTACTTTTTAAATGTTTCCTGCTTTTGTATCTTCATGTGAGTGTTTCTTTTGATAGCAGTGCAGAACAATGAATAGACTAAACTCTAAGTTGTTTTAACAATTGTTACTTGTTCAGGAACAGTGGCTTACAGTTGGCTAGTACCAGCCATCTACAACTGGTGGATGAGTGTGTGGTTGAGGGAATCCAGCCAAGCTCAGACAAATTCCTGTTTGTTAAAGCATCTAGAACTACCCTATTTGAAATGTATTATATGAGGCTGATGAGCCTTAGATGAATAAGAAGGTAGTAGCAGTATGTAGAAAGAAAGAATGTAATATGGACATGCAAATTCTCTCTTTAAGGGCGAGTGGGTGAAGAGAGAGGATAGGGTTATTCTTCAACATTTTTATAGGTTAAAATACTGAAATTGTTTGGTGACTTTATGTCCATTTTTGTTCTCTGCACTCAGTTTACAGAAAGCCATGTTTGTATCCCTGTGTTTCAAAATAACCACTCAGTTAATTCATCTTATGCATTTTTATTTGTGCTACCATAATTCCATGGACACCCAATTAGAATAAAAATGTGAAGTAAATACTTAAAATTCAAAATATATAGTATTCTTATATAGGTCGTCTTATCTTTGAGTTTGGTAGTCTTCCAACAAAGCTTTTGATCCCTTTCTGTCATAATACAAGAAAGGCAAGTTCAGTGAAACAACAGGTGGGAAAAGAATGAAAGAAAATTGTGTACTACTTTTTCATACAGCACGTTGTAGAAGTCATCATCAAGCTAGGTGGTGGGTTTGTGAGTCAAGTGCATTCGAAACAGGTTGGGCATATATGTAGTTATGAATGTCCAAATATAGTGAAGAAAACCTACTTGGAGAGGGATATTAAACCTCTGGTTTCAGCTTTTAAGCCTAGTCTCTACCTGTTGTGTTTAATTAGAGATTTTCAAGTGGGAACAAATTCTCTCTTTACTGACTGCTATGAAATTTTTGTCCCTTCCTGTAAGGATATAATGCCCAGCATTTCAGGACTGCACAGCATCCTGTATTTTCTCATGTGAAGCACTTCCATGCTGAGCAGAATGGTGTCTTCACTCTGATCTGACCAAGGTGCCCACATGCTTCCTGTCAAGCGACAGGTGAACTTCTAGCACTGTCAGAACAGTGCACCTGTGTTGCACCACGTGAATGGAAGGTTATTACATGTGGTTAGATGTATATTTATTATTCAGCAAAAAAACGGAGGCATTTTCCTCCCTTATTAGTAACTTCTGTCATGCAATGGAACTGCACTTACAGGAGGGGGGAAAAAACAGAAAGAGGGAGAAAGGGAACAGGCTGCGGAGCCATAAGGGAGTTAGTCTGCCCACAGCTGTTGGACAGCAAAGATGGTGTGCTTGGGGCTAGGTGGGTTATTGTCTAAAAGTGATTTGCTGGACAGGAGACTGTGCTAACAGAGGTTCCCAAACTATGGTACGTGTGCTGGTTGTGGTATCTGAGAGCACCTATTCAGAATTACATTCACATGCTGTGAATGTGCATGTGGTCGGAGTGGATGCCAGTGAAAGCAACACCACCATGGAGGGATGTAGCTGAGGAAAGTGTTTTTGAAATTTCTATACTTGATGAACTCTGATCTCCTGTATTTTAGGTACACTGATGTTCCTTTTAAATATTTATAAATAGCATTCTCTTTTTTTTCAAACTGTATTTATCTTTTGTCCTCATAAGTATTTAATCGTGCTTCAGATATCTAGGGTGCTTACTGTGATGTAATGCCTGCTGCTAATAATGGTGTGAACAGTCTTTTTTTTGAGAGAGAGAGAAAGAGAGAGAGAGATTTCACAAAACTACTGAACAAAAGTAGCTGTGTAATGTGGGTGACTGTATGTGTAACTGAGTCATGGGAGCAACTCGAAGCCAAGTCTTACCTCAGACTGTGCATTCTAGGCAATGATTTGGGTTGGCCCTGCTGGGTTATCACTGCCCTCAGAGTTTGGTGTCAGCAAGCCTGCTCATGATTGGCATGACGTCTTAATCTAGATTGATGACATTAACTGTGGGTCCCATCACTGACTAGTGTGGTCAGCTACTTGATACTATTCTACAACTGGCAGGCTTCCTGCTAATGATTGTACTTATGGAACAGATATAATATGGATAATGTCACTATAGATGTGATACATGGGCTGAGGGGGACCGTCTGCAGCAGGGAAAGTTTCCAAAGACTTGCTTCCAGACTGACTCATGTCTGTACTGCCTTATGCATCTGGGCACCCATATCACTGCAGTTGTACTGAGGGAAGCATAAGGAGGAGGTGGGGACACTAATTTCACTTTCCCTGAAACAACTAACTAAGCACAGAAGCTGTGGGTGAGCAGCCCAAACATTCCTCTGTACTACAAACATGTGACAGCACTCCTCATGAATGCAGAACAGGAAACCCTGGTATAGGCAGGTGCCATCTGTTAATGCCATTTCAAATACCATCTTCTAACAGCATTTATGAATGCTGTTGCTTCAGAGTGATGAGTACCCAAAAGGAAATACTGATGTATGTGATGTTGCTATCACAAAGGGTATTGAATCTGTGATTCTTCCAGACTCCCTTGCGGTCAGGGTTGTAAGGTGAGATTACATCTCGAGCTAACACCTGGCACAGTAACCATCGTGATCTAATTGATGAGGTATTTCTGTGTTTATGCCAGTCATCCTAGGTCCATGCCCTATTGATGAATATAGTGTCTGCAAATGGTGTGCTGTAGAGTTCTGCAGATAAAACATATCAGAACCACAAAATCATTCAGGTTGGAAGGGATCTCAGGAGATCATCTAGTCCAACTCCTGCACTCAAAGCAAGAAATTCCACAGCCTTTCTGGACACCTGTTCCAGTGCTTCACAGCAGTGATTTTTTTCCCCTTTATCTTCAGTTGTTACCTCCACTGTTTCAATTTATGAGCAATGTCAATTTATTGTCTCTTGTTGACCTACTGCATTTCTCAATAAAGAGCCTGACTCTTTCTTCTTGGTAACCTCCTAGGCTTTGAAAAGCTGCTGTTAAGTCTCCCCAAAGCCTTCCCGAGGCTAAACAAGTTCAGTTCCCTCAGCCTCTCCTCTCAGGTCCTGTTCTCTAGCTCTCTGAGCATCTTGGTGGCCTTTGGCTAGACTCACTCAAGTTTATCAGCATCTTTCTTGTACCAGAGGGTCCAAAACTGGATACAGTATAGTGCTGAGTAAAGTAGAATAATCACTTCCTTGATCTACTAAGTGTACTCCTGTGGATGCCACAGCATAATTCTGACTGATGTTAAGCCTGATGTCCACCACGACATCCCATGTCCTCTTCAGCAGAGCTTTTTCTTAGACAGTCTGTCCTCAGCCTGGATTTTGTAGAGGGTTAGTCCATTCCAGGTGCAGGACTTTGCACCTGTCCATATCAAATTTCATGTTCCTGATGACCTGTTCCTCCAGACTGTCTAGGTCCTTCTGAATGATAGCCCTGTCCTGGAGCATATGCCTGCATCCCCCAGTTTCCTGTCATCTGCGAACTTAATGAGTACACTCCAATGCCTTCTCTAAGTCATTGATAAAGATAAACAGTTAAGATAAAAAGTTGAACAGGACAAGCCTCAAGTACTGCTCCTTGTTGCTGGCCTCCAGGTAGAATCTGACCCATTAACCACTATCCTCTGAGATGCACCATCCAAACAGCTTTTTACCCATCTAGTTGTTTGCCCATCCAGACTGCAGGGTCATAACTTCAATACAAGAAAATTTAGGGAGGCAGTATTGCAAGACTTGCTACAGCTGAGGTAGATGATATCCACCGCTCTCCCCTTGTCTACAAATCCAGTTGTTTTATCACACAAGGCAATCAAGTTGGTCAGGCATGATTTACCTTTGGTAAATTCATGCTGGCTGTTCTCACTCACCAGCATCATCTTCATATGCCTAGAAATGTGTTCCAAGGAGACTTGCTTCGTGATATTCCCAGGGACTGAAGTGAGGCTGACCAGCCTGTAGTTGCCTGGATTGTCCATTTTGTCCTCTTTGAAGATGGGTGCAATATTTTCCTTTCTCCAGTCATGGGGGGCATACCCTGATCTCTGCAACCTTTCAAATGTGATAGAAAGCAGTCTTGCTATGACATTGACCAATTCTTTCAGCACCTTAGGGTGCATCCTATATGGTCCCATGGACTTACAGGGTTGAAGTCTTTTTAAGAAATCCTTGACTCACAGTCCTCTTCTGCTACTGCTAATTCCTATTCTCCTTGAAGCCTGTCTTGAGACACAGGGGCCTGAGATCTCACTGGTGAAAACTGAGGCAAAGAAGTCATTAAGAACCTCAGTTGCATCTGTATCTGCTGTCACTATATCATCTGCCCCATTCAGCAGCAAGCCAACATTTTCCTTGTTTGTTGTTTTAGTTCTAATGTAGCTCTTACTGGCCTTGATGTCCCTTGCCAGTTTCAACTTAAGTAGAGCTTTGACTTTCCTAGCAACACTTTATGCTCCAGGGCAGAGTTTCTGTATTTCTCCTCTGTAGCCTGTCCTCACTTCTATCTCTTGTAAATGTCCTTTTTGCACTGGAGCTCAGTCATAAGTTCCCTGTTTAACCAAATCAGTCTTCTGATATATATACTCATTCTCCTGAGTATGGGAATGGACTGTTCTTGTGCTTTGAGAAGGTTGTCATTAAAGACCTGCCAGTCTCTCCTTCCCTGGTTTGGGAACTAGAAAGTTTGTTTCATACCAGTCTACTAACTCTGCTGAGACTGCAGGCCTGAACTAGATGTAATGTAGATTTTGGTGATGTGACAGGCCTGCTGGTAGGCAATAATAAATATAAATTTTAATCTTGCAAATACAGAAGTACATATGCAACATCAGACACTGCATTCAGAAAACCCTCAGCTGCTGCAGACTGAAGCGGTGCACCTAAATGGTGTGAATGGTAGCATGTGGAGATATTATGTAAGTCCTGAAAGCAGAGTAGCTGTGTTATTACAGCATTACAACTGAGCTGATCACCCTTATCTCTCAGCACGATTAATTAGTTCAGGAACAGCACTGTACTGGTTCTGCAGCAAACTTGGTCAGTACTAGCTCTGTATCTCATGCTACAAACCTACTGTGAATAAGGGATCCACTGATTTCAGTGGAACTATGTGCATTATATCTATCTTTAGACTTGGCCATGGGTCCTTCAGTAGTAACCCTGGCTAAACTTCATTTAGCAATCCAAAGGTGGTGATTTTGGTTTTTTTCCTAGTCATGAAAACCTTATCTGTATTTTCCTTTTTTTGCTCATTAGATAGCTTATATTGACCACTTCTGTCAGAGCATTTCTTCTATCTACCTCATATTCTTAGGAGCCTCTCTTTTCAGCATGTTACCTTTAGTCATTATTTTGCTATTGGTATTCAGGATTTCATTTAATTTACTGGTGAGGGACTTTATGCCCTTTAGAAATGATTTCTCTTTGAGATTTCCTTGTTCAACATGATAGTTAAACTTCAGTTAAAACTCATGGGTAAGGGCATGAGGAGGAGGAGGAGAAATTTTCAGCTGCATGTTTATATAAATGGCTTTATTTAAAGTGAATTGTAAAATCCCATTAATTTTCAGTAGTTCTCCTCTGGTTTAAAAATTTTGTTTTTTCTTGCAGCTTAGGCTATGGAAATAGATTATTAATTCTTTGTCTTTTAAAATTCTAGTCATTCACTTCATCAGCATCAAGCAGAACTTTTTCTTGGGCACTGTTTTCAGTATTCACAGAAATGTAGGGCTGAAACTGACTGGAAAGAAAACATGATTTCATATAGCCAACTGCCGTGGAGCAGAATCACATCTTTCAAAGATGTGTTTGGAAACCTTCATTTTGGACCCAGAAATGTCCCACTACTCTTCTAAAAATCTGCTTTTTAATTTTCAACTTTATTTTTATTTATTGTGGTGTCTTGTTAATCAGTGTAAGATCTTAACTCATGTATCTTTCTAAAAAGTCTTGCCCTCGACTATGTATGCATTCATTTTAACACTAGATGGCAGTTGAAACACTTCAGTTCTATTGGGAAACTCAGTTTAGGAGAACAACTTTCATTCTTCATTGCAGGAAGAAGAGATTTGTTGACTGCCATTAAGATGATGTTTAGGTTAATTTAATTTCTTCTTTCAGTACTTTTAAAAACTAAACATCTAGCTTCCAACGTACCCTTCTATGTGTTTTTATAGCACTGTCTTGCAATCAGACTGCTAGAAGTCAGGGAAGGAAAATAGCTTCCTATTTTAGTAGCGATGAGGATATGTTGCTTGTACTTCCTATATGATTAGATGGATGATTTGAACTATCTTGTTTCAGAAACGAGACAGTACGCACTAAGATTAAATTCAAAGTCCATGTATACAATAAGCTAAGTCTATAGAGCAGCAGCACTGTAACTTGACTTTCTGTCAAAGACAGGGATGGGAATGTATTAAAGATCTATGCTGTCCATTTTGTTTATTTTGTAGCACTTCTGAATTATTTTGTAGTTTTTGTTTGAATGTAATTTTAAATTGAATTCCATAGTCTGTTTCCCTACTGTATGCTTTGTTTCAAAGTAATCTCTTTTTCCCAAGCTAAGCTTCAAAATGGAAGCTTGTGTACTTGCAGATGCATTATTTTACCCTCTCAGTAATTGGAGAACAATATCCAATAGGAAGCCTTTAAAAAGAAAAGTTCAAAACAGTTAAAACAGCTCACATAAAAATTGTCACAGCATTTTTTTATTGACTTAAACCTAAAACTGGAAATATTACATATTCTCTTAAGAAAGTGTGATGACATCCATAGTGAAACATGCTACACTTTGTAAGTTATTTCAGAGGGTATATTTTCAGTGGTTTGGTATTCATCTCTTCTTCTGGCTATAAGAACCTATTATATCTTGGCTAGTGAGTTGGATAGTCATGTATCTTTTGAGGGTTTTTTTCCTCTCTTCCTCTTTTGAATCCTTTAGACTTATTGAGAGTGCTGAACAATAAAGTTCAGCAGTCGAATGATCAAATGTTTATTTGCACTTGAACATTGAAAGGTATTTGCCACAATAACAAAATGATAACACTGAGACTTTAAGAAAGGAACTCCTTGTGAGTTAAGATTACCGCAAGAAATTAATCTGATTTTTCCTTGGATTGGTATCAGATATTTTGGGTTTCATCTCTACAAATTAGGTATTCTGAGAAGTAACTAAGGCCCCTTTTAGGAACATATCGCACCCTAGCAATTTTACAGTGACAGTCAAGACAGAATGTTTTCTCTTTCAAGCTAAGCTCCTGGAATCATGTTATTTTAAGAAACTTTTGATTTTTCTCTATTTTTACTGAAAGCTTTTCTTAGCTCTCAGAGGCAGAGAGAAGAATTAAAAAATGTAAGCTATAGACACAAGGAGCAAAACCAAATTCATTGTTTATTAAAAAAAAAAAAAAGACTGGTTGCAGATACTGGACTGTGGTTTGGTTTGTGATGTTGGGATTGATAAAGAACTGTGAACTGCAGTTCTCTGAGGTTTGAGAAGAGAATGGCCTGGACTGGAGCCAGCTGAGAATGGAGTGGCTTTATAGTGTTTTGTTTTTGTTTTTGGTGGCATCTTGAAAATGCTGCATTTATTTGTGCCTTCAAGAATTGTTTGGTTTCTCCCACCATTTCCTCTTTATGTTGCAGGGAGTATCTATCAGCACACTCATGGACCAAGGCTGACGTAGAATAACTAGTTCCTGTAAAACAAGGAGGGGAATCATAACATAAAGGGTTACTATGCACTTGAGAAGCTGTTGGTCACCATCCAGGCCTAATAAATTGAAAACTTCAGAAAGATGTGACTCAGATTAGCAAGGAAGTATGTTTCCTGTTGTAGAACTGGAAGATGCTTTTTATCAAGCTAAGGATGAAATAAAAATGAAGCTTTTCCCATAGGGATTGCGGAGGATAAGTGACGTGGAGAGGAGGAGGAATACAGTGAATGGACTATTCTCTCTGTTTTTTTCACATTGGATCCAAGATGTTGACTGAAGTGACACTCTTTACTGTTATTTCATATTGGTTAGGCCCAGTTAAAGAGCCAGGAGAGAGACTGTATAATTTGTATCTAGTACTATCCAGTATCATTCAGTTTGTTGCTCTGTTGTGCCTCTGTATACACACTATGCTGAGTACTCATGCGTTCAGCAGGGCAGAATCTGCGTCATCAGGCTGTGGAGAAGGTCCACTGGGACATGTGGTTGCAGGCAGCCTCTCTGTTTCCTGGCAGTCCTTCTTGGCATTAGGCCAGCGGAGAACCGTGGGGTAGGGGAAGTTGGGGGTGGTGGCAGCATGCTCTAATCAGAAGTAGGTATAATGGGAGGGATAGAAGGAGTTACTCTTTCTCCTTGTAAAACAGCCTGATACGCAGTTGTCTTCTCTGGTCCCTCAGCACTATGCTCTCCTATCTGTCTTGGGCTTCTTTGAGTCTCTCCACAGTCCTCCTAATAGATTCTGCTCAGCGATTGGCCATTACCAATAGGTGTTGTTGATGTAAGCTTCTTTGAACACTTTACCTGGTCTCGGCTCCCCTAATCCCTCTCTGCCTCCTTCTTGCATTTTAATGCACTAGGACTTAGACTTCTGTCCCTCCCATGCCAGTTCCAGTTGCCTGGAGGAGAGCTTGGGGGCTAAATGGATGACTTGTTCTTGCTTACCAGAATATCACATGTGGAACTTTCTGAAAGTTGTCAACTCTGTGTATTGCGTATCCCAAGAGAGCTTGAAATTAAAGTGCCCACTTTGATTTTTCAGGTGGTCTGATACCCTCAAGTCCTAGTGAACCAAACCACCTGTAAAGAAGTTGTTACACATGTTTCGTGCTCTCTAGACAAAAGTTAAAAATTATGGTGGATGGTTGTGTGCCCCAGCCTCATAGATAAGGACTTGTGTACTCCCTCACACCTTCACACATGTGCATCCTATAATGATTCCTTAGCAGTTTTGTACACAGCAGAAGTATCACCAGTGTTGCGGAGTAACCAGAATGCAATGTAGTTTCAGGTTCGAGCAGAAGCAGTTTATCACTGTAGCTCTATGGGAGAACTCAGAGCAGCAGAGTGGCAGCTTCTGTGGATGTGAACTCCCCCTAATGAGGCTGTTATAGAGTTAATAAACCTTTGGATTATATGACTTATGCTTCACAGGACTCCAGGTGTGTGGCTAAACAGAAAAAGCACATGAATCACTTCAGGAGAGGAGGCCCCAACAGAACAGATAATACAGTTTTTTTACAGACGGTACATTCCTTTAATAGCCAGGAAGACAGACTTCAGCAAGGTCATTGCAGATTTTTTTTTTCTTTTTTTTTTTGCTAGATAGGCCTGCAAAGGCCTATGAGGCGTTAACTATTTTGCTTCCACGGGCATTAACCAGTTTACTTTCACATTCCTTCCTTTGAGATTTGTAGTCTCACATCATCTTAAAGGTCTAGAGTACAATGGAAGGGTCAGAGATGCCCTGCTCACAACTCCTGGGAAGCCAGGACAGATCACTGCATAGGCAGTGCTGTCCCATCATCCATTCTTGCCTCTAGCCTTTATAATCATTGATAGTCATTAGTCAAAGTACTTCCTTTTTTTCATCCTTACCCTTTAATATATTCATGATCATTATCTGGGCCTCTGCTTGGGTTGTACCTTGGTCTAATTTTTACACATCAATTTGCCACAATGTAAGGTTAACAGAACTAATACATATACAATTACCAAGGTCAATAACATTTAATAAAATATACTTTAACACCATCTTAAGCAGTTTTCCTAACCATCCTCTTAGGTCTGGGAGCCAACTTCAGCAATCAAAAGGTTTTTGTTCAGCTACTTTATGTAAGACTATTACAGTTTCTTTAATTTTGTTGGCATCTCATATGATCTGACCACTTTGATCAATATAGGTACAACAGGTGGTATTAAGGCACACAGCTCCTTGAGAAGGTGTCGATATGTCTAGGGCCATTCTATTTTCAGCCACAATGTTTGCCAGCGAAGAAATTTCAGTTTGCATGTCTTGTATAGCACTTAGTGTTTTGTTTAGACCTTGTTGTAGTGTGGCTGAAATATTGATGATGGCTTTTTTAATTTGGTTATTCCAAGAGCAGGCAATACAGCATGTGCAAATTGATGAAATCAGCTTTTTTAGTACGCAAGAAGATTATTGCAACTCCTTTTTGTAATTTGATGGGCAAAGCTTCCTTGATTACGTACCTGTGAGTGGTATTTTTTTAATATATTAAATAATATTTGGGATAATATAATCTAGTGAGCATATTTCTACCCAAGATATGGGTGGAGTTTTCCTTGTGTTGTTTCCACGGATAAAATGTAATCCAGGAAATTTTAAAAATATTGTTTAAATAATTTACTTCTCCCAAGATGTTGGTTGATTTATGCCAAGTTTTACCTTTTTATATTCATCCTGGTTAGTAAAGGGTATAGAAAATTAAAAAATTCAGTGGTTAAACCCACATATAAGTTGGCCATAAATTCCTGCCATAATTCCTGTTCTTACTCTGGTGGCAGCACTATGTTCAGGATATTCATCTGATTCGACATCATTATGAGAGTTGTTCATTAACACAAATCCAGTGTTAGATACATACAATCATTAATATAAACAGTTACATTCCGTTTGGGGGATGCAAAGTTTGGTTCAGAAAATTCCCAGGTACATCGAGCCTCCGTATAGACAGCATCAATTCCCAGGGTCCATCATCTGCCCACCAACTGGAAGTTAGATTGAGAGTGAGGGTATATTGGCATTGAGAATTTGGAATATTACCAACAGGGTGCAACCTATTTTTTTTGAAGAGAGACACCAGGGAAATTTGATCTTCTGGTTCCCTGTTAATTTAAAATCTACTGGACCATTGGCTTATTTTGTGGATACTAATGTGCTGAATCATGGTATTTGTTGGCTAACATAAAGACAATTTTATTTATGAGCCATATTTCAGATGATTGTTTCAGGGGAAACAATCCTATCGGGTCCCGTACATTATTGGATAGGAATCCCATGTGTTAGGGCCCTAGAAGGAAGGGGCGTTCAAGAGAGCTGGTTAATATTCAAACATCACCTCCTCCAGGCTCAAGAGCGGTGCATCCCTATGAGTAGGAAGTCAAGCAAAGGAGGTAGGAGGCCTGCATGGMTGAGCAAGGAGCTCCTGGCAAAACTCAGCCAGAAGAAGGAAGTAGAGAGAATGTGGAAAGGGGGACAGGCCACTTGGGAAGACTATAGGCACGTTGTCAGCGTCTGCAGGGATGCGACGAGGAAGGCCAGGGCCCATTTGGAATTAAATCTGGCAAGGGATGTCAAGGACAAGAAGAAGGGCTTCTTCGCATACATCAGTAGCAAAAGGAAGACTAGGGAAAATGTGGGCCCGCTGCTGAATGGGGTGGGTGCCCTGGTGACAAAGGATGCAGAGAAGGCAGAGTTACTGAATGCCGCCTTTGCGTCAGTCTTTCCTGCTCAGGCCAGCCCTCAGGACTCACAGACGCTGGAGGCAAGAGAGAAAGTCTGGAGAAAGGAAGMCTTYCCSTTGGTTGAGGAGGATGGGGTTAGAGATCATTTARKSAAACYTGACRCCCACRAATCCATGGGCCCTGATGGGATGCACCCACGAGTGCTGAGGGAGCTGGCAGATGTTATTGCTAAGCCACTCTCCATCATCTTTGCAAGGTCCTGGAGAACAGGAGAGGTGCCTGAGGACCGGAGGAAAGCCAGCRYCACCCCACTCTTCGAAAAGGGCAAGAAGGAGCACCCAGGGAACTATAGGCCAGTCAGGCTCACCTCCATCCCTCGAAAGGTGATGGAGCAGCTCGTCCTGGGGGCCATCTCTAAGGCTGTGGCGGACCAGAAGGCGAGCAGGAGTGGTCAGCGTGCCTTCCCCRAGGGGAAATGATGCTTAACCGATCTGATAGCCTTCTATGCTGGAATGACTGCCTGGGTAGATGAGGCGAGAGCAGTGGATGTTGTCRACCTTGACTTCAGGAAGGCTTTCCACACTGTCTCCTGTRACATCYTCATAGGTAAGCTCAGGAAGYGTGGGTTAGATGAGTGGCYGGTGAGGTGGCTTGAGAACTGGCTGGCTGGCAGAGCTCAGAGGGTTGTGCTCCRCTGATGTGGAGAGTCTAGGTGGAGGCCTGTAGCTAGCGTCGCCGCGCCAGGGGTCAGTCCTGGGTCCAGTCTTGCTCAACTTCTTCATCAGCGACCTGGCTGAAGGGACAGAGTGCCTCCTCGGCAAGTTTGCTGATGATACAAACCGGGGAGGAGTGGCTGATGCAGCAGAGGGCCGTGCTGCTGGTCAGAGGGGGCTGGCGAGATGAGCAGGCAGGAACCTCCTGAAGTTCAACAAAGGCAATTGCAGGGTCCTGCAGCGAGGGAGGAATAAGGCCCTGCATCAGGACAGGCTGGGGGCTGAGCTGCTGGAAAGCAGCTCTGCAGAGAAGGACCTGGGAGTGCTGCTGGACACCAAGTTAAGCACGAGGCAGCAGTGTGCCCTTGTGGCCAAGAAGGCCAATGGTATCCTGGGGTGCATCAGGAAGAGTTGTCAGCAGGTGGAGGGAGGTGAGCCTCCCCCCCCCCCCTCGACTCAGCCCTGCTGAGGCCACATGTGGAGTAGTGTGTCCAGTTCTGGGCTCCCCAGTACGAGAGGGATGTGGCACTACTGGAGCAAGTCCAGCGAAGGGCTACAGAGATGATGAGGGCACTGGAGCAGCTCTCTCTTATGAGGAAAGACTGAGAGAGCTGGGCCTGTTTAGCCTGGAGAAGAGAAGGCTGGGAGGAGATCTTATCAATGTGTACAAGTATCTGAAGGGAGGGTGTCGAGAGGATGGGACCAGACTCTTTTCAGTGGTGCTGAGCGACAGGACACGAGGCAACGGGCACAAACTGAAACACAGACAGTTCCATCTGAACATGAGGAAATACTTTTTCACTGTGAGGGTGACAGAGCACTGGAAGAGGTTGCCCAGAGAGGTTGTGGAGTCTCCTTCTCTGGAGATATTCAAAACACRCCTGGAYGCGATCCTGTGCAATGTGCTCTAGGTGACCCTGCTTGAGCAGGGGTGTTGGACTAGATGATCTCCAGAGGTCCTTTCCAACCTCAGCAATTCTGTGATTCTGTGATTCTGTGATTCTGTGATGACAAATCCAGCAATTACTAATATTTAGAATTGCTGCTAAATTTTGGTGCACTTGTAATAAGGGATGTTTCTTGGGTCGATTATTATTGATGTGCCTATGGTTACCCACAAACTAGTCCAATACCATTTCATGATTAAAATTTAGGTTTCCTGCAAGAGACTAATACAATAAACAAGAGAGTAAATACTACAGAAATGGTAATGCCTTGGGGAATTTCTGAATTCCAATTGTTTTTCAGTTATTCCCACGGATTAGTAGTATTCATTCTTCATGGTCTATAATATAATGATTTTTACAAGTTAGCACAGGACTGGAATGTAAAACTAGATATAGAGTCCTGAAATGGTTATGATTCTTAAAATGAATAAGGTAGCAAGAAGTTCAGGTGGTAACTAAAGTCTGCTTGTGCGGCTGTAGATAGTACTTGTGTTGGTGTTTGTTCAAAGCTCATAGGGTTGTTCGGCTCTCCTGTGGCAGTGGTGTCATCTGCGTTGTGTCTGCAGGTGGCGCGACCTTTCTGCACTGGAAAGCATGAATCCAGCTGGGCAGGCCCTTGCACTGTACTGCAGTGTGGGTATTTAACAGCGCCTGATAAGGTCCTTTCCAGCACAGTCGAAGTGCATGTGTTTGCTGATATACCTTAATGTAGACCCAGTCTCCTGGTTTCAAGGAGTGACAGACTTCAGTTGCAGGTTCAGGTAAGGCTCCTTTCACCTATGTGTGGAAAGACCTTATTACATCTCATTAATGCCTGACAATATTTTAGAAGTGTGTCATCTGTCAATGGCAAGTTTGTCTGTGTAGGAGTTAAGGGTGCTGTGTGAGGCAGCTGCATAGGGCTGCCTGTTCAGATCTCATGAGGTGACAGCCCATGTTTTATATTCACTGTACTTCTTAGATGCATTAATGCAAAAGGCAATGCATCTGGCCATTTCAGGCCAGCCTCTGCACAAATCTTTGCCAATTTGGTTTTCAAATTAAAGTTTTTCCTTTCTACAGCCCCACTGGATTGGGGGTGATGAGCACAATGAAATGTTCTGTTTGTAGGGTTGCACAAATTTTCTGCATTACTTGTCTGGTAAAATGGGTCCCCCTCTTGCTATCTAATGTTAGGGGAATACTGAACCAAGGAATTAGTTCTCTTGGTAACTTTTTTTTTTTTGGCAACAGTTGTAGCACCTGCATTTCTACAAGGATAGGCCTCAAACTGTACTGAGAACATACCTAAAATGACAAGGACACATTCAAAATTACAGAAAAGTTTTTAGTAACTTTCATGTCACTTCTAAAAGCATTGCATAATTCAGTCATACCTTTTAATTAAAGTTCTGTTATGTACATATGTGTTATCAGGCATCTTATATACGCTGAGGGGATTTCAGTCATTTCTGGATATTGGGTGTGCACACAAACACAGCTGGATCCCACATGAATAATTAGAGGACCATTAGAAACCAAAGAATAAATTTCATATTCATATCTGGTTAAATTTTGATCTAAACAATGATCTAGTGATTGAAGGCTGGTATCTACTCCTATTTAGTTCATGCATATAAGTGATTCCTCCTTTGCTGGTATCCTTCCAAAGAGGCAGCCTGGGATGTTCCCCCTCGCTGGGCTGCCTGTCGCTGGTGCAGGGCTCTTGTCGCAGAAACAGTTCTGCTGTTTGTTTCTAAAATCACCTGGTTGTTTCCTTTATAACAAAACAATTTTTTCATTGGATTGATACATGATTACATATCATACACATATGTAGTGTTTTGATATCCCCATAACTAGGAACTTTCAGTTTTCTACCCATCTGAAGACCATCCATTTATACATAAGTGTTCTAAAATATATTCAAAACTATGCTATGTGAAGGTGCGGTCTTCCCAGTTCTGGTGTTGTAAAGCCACACTAAGAGTAGGTAATTTATCATGGTAGAATTTTTTATACTTAACTGATTCATTTTTGTTTTTCATAGTACTCAAGACATTATGTTTTTGCAGATACACATTTACATTTACATGTTTTCTGTGTTACAAAGACAGGCGTTGTGTCATAGGCTGGTGATCTGTTAATAACTATCACTATTCATAATAGAGGGTATGTCCATCCTCACCAAGGGAAACAGGGTTTCTCTTGTCTGGAGATGAAGACCCTTTAAATTGGATCAATTTTCTCCTTGTTACCTTAGTTTATTCTTATGTTTCTCTTTGAATTTCAGCCACAGCAACTGATCTAAAAAAAGAGATTATACTTTTCCTTTCATCCATTCATATACGATAATAAAACAAAATAAAAACAGCAAAGAACAAGATAAGCAACATACAATTAATAATATCCATAGGATTGTGACAGATTGCTTGTTCTTCTATGCTACCCCGGAAGATGAAAATAGCAAAGATCTTGTGCATCTTTGCTTTCACATTTTTAATCCAATTCATTAGCTAATATTCTTAAACAACTGTTCCCCAGTACCCCATCCATGTTTGTTATTTGTTGGTTCCATCTTTTCTCTATAACAGATGAGCTTTATATTTTAATTTAAATGAACACTCATTACATTAATGCATAAGTTTTACCATGATGTCTCTCTCTCTTTTTTTATTTTACCTTTTCTTCACTCTAAAAAAAAATGTTGGTGTTAGCACACCAAGTAGAATTATGTTACTGTGTAACTGTTGGCTTTCAAAGTGCGCTCTATTCCAAATCAATTGGAATATTTTATCATTAATTATCCCCTCCTTAAAACTTCACATATACATGCTTAATCCACTATTTTTTTTCAACTTTTAAAGTATTGACAGCACTTGGTTAGCATTCCTCTGTTTCAATCCTTTTTTCCATTGTTTGATACCCCTCCTAAATTTCTTTCAGGCATATACTCCCGTCGCTTTCTTGGGAACACAGCACTGAATTTAACAATACTAACGCTAAGTGTAAACTGCTTCTTTTATGTTGATGTCTTTTGGATTTGCTCTGCTCAAACCTTTCAATCTAGCTGCTTTACATCCGATAATAGACAGGTGTTCTTGTGCATGTGCCTCTTTTCTTTACTTTCAGACTTGTCTGGAAAGCATGTGAAGGGCTTCACCTGCAGGGTTCTCCCCTCCTACCATGCCTGGGACTCCTAGTATCTTTCTCGCACAGTGCTTTGTACCTATAGCTCTTTCTCAGTCCCACTGCTGCACATCATCACTAGCAGATATTGCCCAGGCTGCTTATAGATTGTTGCGGTTAGGAAGTATTACAACCTGGACTAGCTCCAGTGTTTTATCATTCTTTGAAACCTGCTTGTTTTCCGAACCGCCTCTGCTGGCTCTGCCTGTGGAGGGGTTGGTGTCCCTGCCTAGTCTTCTTGCAGCTGCCTAGGCACCCAGGGCAGCTGGAGTTGTGTGGCAGCAGCAGCAGTGCGTGCTAACACTGTCTCTGCCCTCACCACTGTCTCCATCCTCACTGCAGCACTGGCTGCTTCTGCTGGAAAATTCAACCTTTTCCTTTTTGTTTCTCTTGTAAAAGACCATTTAACACTATTCATTTCCTGCTTTTGCTGTGTCAGAATGGCTGTCCTAATTTGCATTGGCCACAGCCTGCCCCTGTCTCCCAGGCTGTCTGTGTTATATTGGCAATGTGGCACCTCCAGTATTACAGGGTGGAGGGCAAGGGAACTCTAAAACATCCTTCCTAGTTTCTTCCTCCATCTGAGGCGATTCTTTGGGGAGAAAAGGGTGTAAGGCAGCACTAGGGTTAGCAGGGATTTGGTATTTTCTAACTACCCCTTAAGATGCTTTACTTGATCTTTCAATTTTTCCTTAGAGTGTCTCAAACTTCTAGTGTGGGATTCTGTTCTGACCTGGGGGTACTTTAGGTCCTCTGGACCAAGGTGCCCCTTAAGTGCACTATTTTGTCTAAGTTGAAGGTACCTTCTACAAGAAACTGCCTAGAGGAATCATCCCTGGTCCAGAAATTCCATTTATGTAAATACCTGCAGGTTTTGGTTTTTTTTTTAATATGTACATATACATGTATATGTATGTTGTCCGGTTTGCATTTTCACTTGTTCAGGGAGATGAAGGGAAGTCAGAATGAACCTGGGCTGCCTGAGTATCAGCCCATGGTCTCCACTGCCAAGGTGGTTATCCACCCCCACAGTAAAACCAGAGACTTAAGGGAAAAAGACAAAACACACAACAGGTCCTCCTGGTCATCATGTCTAGCCCGAGCCCACTGTCTTGGTTAGGGTTGTTAGCAGCGGAGCCCAAGGAGGCTTCTGCTGGAGCTGGAGACAGGGGAGGGAAGAGGATAACTGGCAGTCAAGGACTAACCCACCACCGCATGCCCTCACATTCAAGTTACAACAGTCATTGCTGGGGTGGCTTGGGAGTCTCTCAGGGCAGCTGCATATGGTTCCAGAGTTGTCCTGCACCCAGTTCTTTGTTTCCACATTGATGCTATATTTATAACTGCAACCTGGACTTTCCTGACCTACCTCTCTATAATCTCACCAGAATTACCAAAATTGTAAATACCTTTTCTTCTTTTAGCCAGTATTTAGGTTCTGGACTGACCTGCATTAAAGGTTCAGATTCGACAGTCCAAGAATGCCACAGGAGCCTCTTAGACGATCCTTGGCTGAAGCCCCGGGGGGATTTCAGAAGGTGCCTCACCTCTCTGAGTGGCACCAGGGAGGGTTGACAGGGTGCAGTCTGCAGTTCTCCCAGGCTAAGCAGAATGTGTGAATCTGACACTGACATGAGAGTTGTAGTGGAGTAACCAGAATGCAATGTAAGTTCAGATCCAAGCAGAAGCTAATGAAGTTAATGCCTATGAGGCATTAACTATTTTACTTCCACAGGCATTAATCAGTTTACTCCTACAGCAGCCGAACTGATAGATAAAGTATGAAAATGGCTGATGTCTGCTTAATTCTTTCATATGGGGTTCCACCAAGTGCAGGGCTGCTTGGTATTTGAGCAGTGCCATGGTCTTAACTGTATTTTAGTCAGAGCTAGATTTCTATTAGGAGTAATTCTAAAAAAATACAGTAGTAGAGCACTTTTCTTGTTGGTCTGCATTACAAGAAGGAACCAATTAAAATGAGCAAAAGGTAGCTTTTTTTTTTTTTCCTCCTCCTAATTGCCAGCCTTATAAATTGAGGAATGAAAGCAGGCTTTATTTATAACCAATACAATAGAAGTTGCTGAGGGCCAGATTTTCTTCCAGTGATGCTTAATTGCTGGGTCGTGATTATGCCCTGAATTGTCACTATGCAATCTCGTTGTTTGTAGATGTGCAGATATGAAACCAATTGAACTTTAGTAAATTATTTTGGTGACTTATAGTCAAGGGTAAACTTCAGCTCCTTTTCTCTGAACTGCATTGCCTCCACAGGACAAAGAGGAAGGATTATTGGCTCTCCTCTTAGATTGTTGGCTATTTTGGTCATTACATTTAAGGATGAAATTGGCTGTATGTAGGGAATAGACCTGGAGGAACAACAATGCTGTTATGATGACATTGTAGGGCAAATTGTATTTGAATTTTACTGCTTTATCAGCCATCCCTCTTCTAGTGTGGCTTTTGTAAAAGAAATCATTTTCTAGGAGGCACACTTTACATCTTAATATTAAAAAATTTTGTATTTAAAGTTCCTAGTAGGCATCTGTTACTTTGCTCTTGCTCTGCTTTTCCATTTAGAATATGAGCAATAGGAAGACTTACCTATTAGTAGCTTGCTTCATTTTTCACCTGGTTATGCAATGTCCTGGCAACAGTTATGTTGTACTCTCAGAAGAAAAGTTCATATCAACCTTTTTATATTTTGATATTCCAGTACAGCTTCCTCTGATGGTGATATGTGTGAGAGTTTAAAGGAAGGAGTCCTTCAAGAAAATATAAACTTTTGAAGTTTTGGACATAGAAAATTGTGCTAGTGTCATTACTGTTTACCTCTCATACACCATGGGCTTTTATTTTGATCTTGTTTGAGCTCTGCTTGCAGCAGACCTCTGTCTCATGGGACGGAAAGCAGACTAGACTGGGGCAGTCAGAAGGAGTCAAACAGATCAGGGTGGTAAAAAGGCCCTATGGTAGGAGGCTATGAGCCTTGTTCTCTTCTACCTGGAATCTCTTCTCTATCACTGTAAGTAAACATTGGGCATCTCTCCATACTACACTTCAGTCTATCTGGGTGGGATGGGAATGGCTAAGCAAACAACCGTGTTTCCTCTGTTGCAATGTGGTGTGCTTGTGTGTGAGGAAGTAATAGGAGTCAAATATGCAGACTTTCCTCCATAATCCTGCCTTCTCTGGAAGATCAGGAGTTGAGAAAAGTCTCCCAGTGGAAGAGCTTTGCAGCAGCACTAGCTTGTATACCCTGTGTCTCTTTCTGCGTAATGTGGGTTGGACTGGTATTGGTAACAGCACCACTGCACTGGTTTGGCTGGTGATCAGAATAGCTTAAATTCCACTTATAAGTTAGTTAATTCTGTGAGGAACTAATGTAATGGTCTCTTTGTCCCTAAGGGTGTCAAACCCCTGAGAACAAACATGGAAAAACCTCCTCTGTCTTGCTCAGTTTCTTTTAGTTTTCTGATAAAGAAGCATCTGGTATGGCCTTTAGCTGTCTTTTCACAGACAATAAATCCTGATACATTGCCAAGTGACATAATATTATATTTCAATTTTATAGAGGCTTTTTAGGGGAGGAGGGAGCAATACAAAATAGGTTTATTTGTTGCATGGTAATGTCATTCTCTAAAAAAGAGACAAAATCTACAAGCATTTTATTTTTGGTCAGTTTTGGGTTGTGATTAGTTACTGTTTCCCATGACCAAGCCTGTCATCATAATTTGTATGCTGGGTCATATACAGTGATTGTAATCCATAGGAGGGGGGAAAAAAAAAAGACAAATATAAATGTGTTTGCAGGAAGTTTTTTCTTCTTTTTTTAGGGGGAGCTTGAGTCATACAATGCAGGAACTTTTCACAAACAAACTCAGTTATGGTTGCTTAGTGTATTTCCTGTTCCTAACAATGTGGGAAATCAGTAGTGAAGGCGATGCTACTATCTAAACCACTTAGATATTACCTTCTTCTCAGTGACACAAAATGCCATGGATCAACACTTCGGGAGTATGTCCCTTCCTAAAGTAATTCTACAGCTGCTCCCTTCTATACAAAACTGCACCTTACAATATGTGTATTTACTTGCTTAAAATCTGACCTGGATGTCATACTTGTAGGAAATACATTTGACTTTAAAAAATATGTGGGATTTTTTTTTTAACTGCAGGTGATGCAGAGAATGGGAAATAGTGGGAAATGTTTTGAATGAGAAGAAAATAGTTTAGTGGGTTTTTTTAATAGAGAAAATTGTTTTCAGTGATTTCAGAAAAGACTTTGAGTGTGGAAGCTTTTGAAGATATTTCTGAGGTAGATGATTGTATTTTGATAATATGCTTAAATTACATGTCTTTAAAGTAAACACTTGGAGGTAGCCCCTGTCTGTATTTTTTTTTTTTTAACTGGATGTGTAAACCCTATTTAAATTGAAAGGGGATGTCGTGTTCTTATGTACAAACCAAGAGAGGCGTTGACAGGTGTGGTTATGGAGATGAGTAGTGTGATTTATTTGCTAATATTTCCTTTAGGAATTTCATGGATTTGTGATGATCGTGTTGGTTCAAAATGGATTAGACCAGCCTTAACTGGAAGTAACTACAGCAAAATTTGGAGGTCTTTCCAAAATACACGCTCCAACTGAACCAGAAGTGATGGTTGTCAGAGAGGAATTACTAGGTGAATTTCTGTGCTCTGTGTTGCTTAGGAGGTCAGGTGAGATGGTCAGAATATCTGTATGGGAAAGGTTTTTGCTAAGTCTACAAGATTTAGGCTTTTTGAACATCAAGGTTATGTTTTTTTTGAAATGCAACTGAAGTCTGTAAGTGCATTTTTTATGATACAGGTCCTTTGCTTGACAAATGAAATGCAGATAAAAGGACTACTTATAGGTCAGCCACCCATAATCTCCAACCCATCCTTTCGCTAGAGCTTGGGAAAGGCTTGGGAGAGGTGAGAAAGAGCGGCCTCACGCGTTCAGATAAATTTAGACTGTGTTGAACTCTCTGTAGGCATGAACAAATCAAATCAAGAACCCATCTTTGAGAACCCCCATTGGCAGTTTCTTTTCAGTTGGTTCTCCAAGGCCACAGTTGTTAAATCAAGCGTTGTCACCAGGGGCTTAGTCTCTCGATTGTCTCTCAAGCAATTTGGATCTTTAATGGTTAAAATCAGAACCATGAATTTTAAAGCTTACCAGGGCAAATCCTTGGAACATGAGTCTGATGTGCTCCAGTGGTACCATGCCACCTAATAAATCCTTCATCATTCCTTGCCAGCTTCAGAGCCTGGATGGTATCACACCACGTAGGCCTCAGGAGTCTAATCTGGAGGTGACAAGTTCACGCACTGTTGTGGCAAGATGTGACTGGGAGATCAATGAGGAGCATTGCTATAATGAGATGCAGGAGCAAAATAATTCTGTTGGCTATAGCCTCTAACTGGCACCTGTTCCTGGCAAATTCCTAGTTTGGTTTTCCTTAAACACCCAATGTAACTTGATTCTAATAGCTCTCTTGCAGAATTGGTTGATCTGAAAATGACTCTGGAGCTAACAGTTTATAAGGAGTTCTAGCTAATGGTGTGGTAGGGATCTAATAAGGGCATAGTACACTTTTATGCTATATAAATTATAACTGGTCTGGGACTTAGCATTTCAGAAGCATTGGAAGAAACAACTTTTTTTTTATTTTAAACCAGGTTAACACCCTTACAGTGTTCCAGTAAAAACTACAGAAACTGAGTAGTGCTCAGATCTAGGCAGAGTCTCTTACAAGTTTTATATACTTGTTTTTTTCCTTTCTGTCTCTACATACAAATTATGAGCCTCTTGGCAAAGTTGCCATTAAAGAAGGGGGAGGGGGGGGAAAGAAATGAGAGAGGGGAAAAAAAAAAAGAAAAAAGAAAATGTCAGTTAATTTATACAACAGGTGCTGTTTTGTGGGGGTTTTCATTTTTTCCCCTTTTCTGTAAAATTGCTTTTAGAATAAAGATGTGGAACATACAAGGTTGCTGGGAATTTCCGCAAATCTATATAATCTGTGTAATATATGAAGTTATTAAAAAAACCAGAGTGTTTCCACACTTCTAAAAAATTTTCTGCTTTATTTCTTGTACCTAAAGGTAGGCTGAATGAATGATTGATTCAAGGTTCAGTAGATACTTGAAAGTTCAAACTTTCTCAGGGTCATGGCTGACTCAGCCTTAGCTAGAAAAACTTAAGAGGGTTTGTAAAATTGTAAGTCCAGTGCTGACTCTTCCTTCTCTCATTTAAATTGTTTAGTCATATTAATTTGGCTCCACAGCACTTCATAATTGGTGTCTTTCTGTAAACATCCTTATATCACAAGTATTCAAGTTGGCCCAAGCAACATTCTCATGGGCAATTTGCCAGCAACCCAAAGGCTTCACCATTCTAGAGAGTAGATTTTCTCATGTGAAACATGGCTTTGCTTTGAAGATGGAAAGGCTTTTTAGTATTAACTGTCAGTGCTACTTATTTTTCGAAGTATGAATCAGGCCTCCCTGATGTGATAGAACAGGTAAAATTAAAGAATTCTTTTTTTTTCTTGGTGGGATCAATGGGGATATTTTCTTTTGGTGTTTAAGCGCACAGAGAATACTTTAAAACAATGATTTCTGGAATCAGGAGAAGTGAAAACACACTTGAAAAAACATATCTAGACTTGTATCTTTGGAGAACTGCGTGAGTTGGGCCTTTAGGAGAAATTACGAGATTTTCAGTACAATCATTGACAGTATAGGAATTACTCAATTCCCAAACAGTTACTTTCAATCGATAGATTTATTGAAAGCAAAACTTCCATCTTAACAAAAAGGTGTGTTCTTGACAGCACAGTAATTTGGGCTTTTGATGGGGAAGAAACTCCTTATGTAACTTTTCAGTGGGATTTTTTTAATATGGGGTGCCTGGTTATCAAGAGTAAAGAGAACACAGAGAAACAGCTGTTTCTGTGTAAACACTTTTTTTCTACTTTCCAGTGATCTCTGACGTGTATGCAAACTGAACACGTAGCATGCCTTGTGTTGTTCCTGTTCTTTCCTCTCTCCCCTGCTTGCTGGGCATCTCTGTCTTTTGCCATTAGTTGCATAAGTATACCGAACTGCAGTACTGTGATTTATATGGCTTTAAACCCTCTATCGTCACAACGTTAGAAGGGGAGAGTACAGAATTCCTCTTGTGCTTCAAATCAAATACCTAGTTTATATAGCAATCTCTTATCCACCTAGGTAAACACTAAGAGCTTGAGAACAATAATAGTTAAACTTCAAAGTTACGTTGTAAAAGAAAACAGACTTGTGGAAGGTTTGACACTTTGTTTTGTATATTGTATGAGATGGAAAGCTGGGAAAAACAGGGAAAATTTCGTTAACTATGTGTGTTTATTACAGATTCAAACTGGATGTGTTCCTTGTTTTAAAGTGACTGCTACTAATATGTGCTTTTCAGGACTAATGATAATATAGGCATCTGCATGTGAAATGTTAAACCTGCAGCCATTCTGCTTTGTAGACTTCCCAAAGAATAAGAGAATGCCCACCCTTGCTACTTAAATTTGGTTAGCACCTTAACATTTTCTCCACTGGGCCGGCTGATTTATTCCTCTTGGGTTTCCTATCTGTTGATCTGTCAGGACCCTTTCTAATTGCTATAGTTTCAGCAGGGAGCAGCTCTGGGCTGGAGGTTGTGTCAGCTCACAATTAGCATAGCATAAGTGCTAAAGCTATACTTTCCCTTAGAATTTATTCCAAAGCTAAATGCGGAATTTCCTAGGAAGTGGCCTCTACTTTGCATCATAGTACAGTATGCAAGAAAAGGGTATTGTTGTGTGTCAGAAGGGCAGTAGTAGCTTGTCTAAGGAAGACAGGAAGTTTCTGAAAGCATGCAGGCTTTTCTCGCTCAGGTTTTTTCTCGCTCAGGTTTAACAAAAGAGGGAGGGAAGTGCTAAGCAGGTAAAAGCATCTCCCAGTCACAGAATACAAGCTTAGTTGCTTTAGAGAGCAAATACAAGCACCACGACCAGTCTCTGGGAAGAAGAGACCTCAGGACAAGTTAAGTTAGCCTGTTATAAAATTAATTCATAGTTTTACTCAATCTACCTGCCCAATAGCTTGAAACTGCTCAAATTGCTAAAAAGTCACCAGCAGTCTTTGATCAGGTATTTTGCACAGTCAGTCCTTCTAGAAAGTATGTAGTATTTACTTTCTGTAGTACATTTAGGTAACAGGGATTTCTTTAGTACACTTCTGTAGAAACTCATCACATTTCTCTGAGTTTTGTTCCTACTGAATCGTATAGAAATTCTCCCATAATTGGAATGTTTGCCCCAAACTTGCATATATTATATCAAACTTCCTAGTATTTACTTAGCTTGAGAGGATGGTTTGTCTTGTTAATGCTTTCTCTATTGTAAAGACCATTTACCAGTTTAATCTGATTGATAATTCAGAATGCAGTTATCATGCAGTTTATATGATTAATTCCTGTTTCAGGTTGCTCTTGAGACCCTTTTATCTTGCACATCCCCTAGAGAATACCTTTCTGGCAGGTATTAGAGAAACAAAGCTTTCCTGAATAGATGATCCAGAAGGGCAGCTTTGTTACAGCTGCCTGCAGTATTGCATGGAAAGATGCATGGACCTGCTAAAAACTAGATTGACATGGGAAGGTCAGAAATTAGGATGACTATTGGTTTTGTTTCAAATGGCAGGTGTCACCTTTCCTTTTTCATTCAAGAATCTGTGTAGCTGTAGGGAAAGAGAACAGGACCATAAAGGAAGTGCAGAGCAGAAGAAAGAGTTTCTCCTAAGTTAGCTTTTTTTTCTTTTTAAAGATATCAGACTGTCTTTTAAAAACTCAGTTATTTATCAAGTTTTGAATTTGGATAATTTCTTCTTCTTTCCATTCCCTAGGTACCTGTCAGACTCTAATTTGCTGCAATAATTCATGAAGAAGAATTTTTTGCAGAATATGGTAATGTGATAGTTACTGCCTTACTTCTCTGTTGAACTGCCTATACAGTATTAATAGCAATTACCTTAAATAATATAAAACAAATAGTAACTGAAGTTATCCCATGAAGAATCGAGTGCGTTTGAAGATGGACCAATGACCTGCAGCTGACAGATACTTTGTAGCACCTACACGTCTCTGGGGAAGGAATCTCTTGGGAAGTGTCTCAATTCTGTTAAGGGGTGACATGAAAAGGCCTTGTTTTTGCTGGAAGGGTTTCTTTTCTGCCCACTGGATCTGCTAATTGGCAGATAGCCTGCACAATGCTGTTTGCTTTGCCTGTGGTTTTATTTAGTGTGATTCTGCACTGACTGGGCACCAGCGATGTAGTCAGACACTTTCTTAATAACAATTTGCAAATTGTTAAATAAAGTTCTTTCCAATCACTGTCACATCTGGAGTGGGGAAAGGACGTAGTTGAGTGTTAGCAGTGTTTTCTGCGGATGGCAGAGATCATGATATTACAGATGTTACATGTCACTCACAGTACTTTATTTGGATTGTCTTCACAGTTTGGTTGCACACTTACTATTCTTCATCATTTGAAAATGAGTCAGACTACTGAAAATAATGAAATTAAAAAAAAATCCCCCAGTGTAAAGTATGTTTGCTTTCTTGAATGCTGGAAGTTCGTATTTTCAAACATTTTATTGTTTAGGACTAGAAAGACATATTTTGGTGAAAGCTTAGACTTTTAAGTAACAGCTTGATCCCATCAGCTAGCACTTTAAGAAAATTCCCAGATTCTGTAAGATTCATTATAAAGTTTAGGGACAGGGGAGCCTCTACCTATACAAGCAATGGCATGACCTTCTGTTAGCAGTAGCAAGAGTATGAAATGCAGTAAGTTTTAAAACAGAGCTTAAGTTCATGAGGGAGTGTATATAAGGGAGTAAACCATGAAAGTGGAGACCTGAATGTGGTGACCCAGGCTGCACTTTCTATCAGTCATTCTCCTGAAAGCACTGAACTGAACAGTTTGGCTTCATACTAAATGCAGTGTGCACTTCTATGTGCTTAGCCACAGTGGTCTGTTTCTTTGATGCAGATATATTTGGCAGCATTATTTTGACTAAAGGCATGGCAGGACAGAGTAAATAAAGTAACTCTAAAACAGATAAACAGCGGTGAAGGATGTGTGGCTGATAAAAGAAGCTGGAGGATTCTAATTATTGGAATGTAAAGAGCAGCCTGAGAGAAAATCCAAAAACAGAATTTCTCAGAAGATACGAGATTGGAAGGAAAGGAACTTTTCTGTGGTATCAGAACCTGAGGTTTTATTTTGTTCTAGTGTAAAACAGGGGGTTGTACAGACTGGAAAATACATAGTTTGGTGGGATGTCTGTAAGTTGCTTTGGTGTGACTGTGCCAGCCAAGTGAATTATGCTTGAGGAACTGGTGTAGAAGAAGCAAGAACTTTAAAATTCAGGAAAAGTAACTATTCAGTAGCCTGGAAGCCAAATCAGGAAGCTGAAGAGTTGAAAGAAATAAAATGTAATGCTGTAAATGCACTGAGGATGTGCAGTAGTAGCCATATGGGAGCTTAGTGTTCTAGCTTATTTATTATTCTGTAAAATTTTTTGCTTGTAGAAGTACATAAGTAAACTTCCTTTTTGAGCTGCAGTTTAAATCAGTTCTTTAAGTGGAAAGACATACAAATACATTTTTTTCCTGATGTAATGGCACTTAAGTATAAACTTCCAGGTGTATCTGTCAATTTAAGGATGGACTTGAGGAAGAGAGCATGGCTGTACTGGCAAAACTCAAGAGTAGACAAATGACACCAAGCCTTCATTGGCCTATGGGCAGCAGTACTTGCTAAAGTACCGTTTTGTGGGCAATGTTTACTCTGTCCATTTGGTCAATAGGGCTCTTCAGAGCTCTGGTCGTGGTTTTAGCTTCTTCATTTGCTGTGATTGCATTGTGAAAGGGTCTTGTCGCCAATGGCTGTGGCTTGCTTGCAGATGGTTGGTATGTGGTAGGGTGGGTCTGTTCTGCCCAGTGCTCTGGAGTGGAGATCCCTGAGGTAACAGTGATCGTAGCTGTTCAGACTATATGACGTGGTGTGGTTCTCTGCAGTCATAGCTGCTTGGTATGTGTAAACTACAGTCCACAGGGCATCTTGATCTTATTTTAAAATACACAGAGCTGCATGAGATACCCTCACACACTGAGTGTGAGACTGTCCTCATAAAAAACTGAATTAAAATGTTGACACCAAGTGGTCCAAGATACACTTGGTAAATGACTTGTATTGAACTGAAACCAGGACCAAATCTGGGCTCAGCAGAGGAATGATAACTTAAGGAGTAGCTTTGGAATGTATAAAAGTAAAGAAAGTCTGTACTGAAAATAAATGGTCTCCAGCAGTCAACACACTGGGATACTGTTGAGCTCCTGATTTAAACTATACTGTTCTTCTCTTGCTTATGTAAATACTGCCATCTGGCCAGAGGACTCCAATTTCTGTAATCACTGTGCAGCTGGTTCTCCACCATATACTGAAAATATACATCTCTGCTTTCATTAGCTCACAACTTTCAACTGTTTGTCTGCAAAAAAGATGCTGCTTCAGCTTCTTGCTCACTACAGGTAGAACAGAAAACTGCCGAAATATTCTTGATGAAGGCAATGAAAATGTGATAGTCAAACAGCTGAGAGGAGAAAATCACTTAACATTTTATTTTTCCCCATGTTTCCATTTCCCCTCTTTTCTCTTCTTTTCCCTCAGTCTTCTCTGTTATAGGTAAACGTGACAAATCGTAACGACCACTCTAACTGGGTTGCATTAATTCCAATTTAATAAAATAATTGAGCAAGTCACAAGTAAGCAAAACAGCACTGGGCGGCCGGGGAGTCTCTGCTCCACCAACGGCGCGCAAAATTCCCCCGCTCACAGTCTCCTTATATGCGGCTCTAGTTCCGGGTATACGTGGCACTTCCTGTAACTTCTGCGGTTGCGCCGACTGTTGCTAGGGAGTCTTCTTCAGCCCTCTGGTGGTCGTGGGGATGAAGGCTGGAGTCTTCCTCGGCGTTGTGAGTGATGACCTTCAGGTCGTGTGCACACATTTCACAATACAGTTGTGCAATACCGCCATATTAGGTAATCTAAACTAACATTGCAGTTTCGCTAGCTCAGTGAAATCATCTCAGGTGGGGGACATGTTCTCGTTACAGGATGTTGTAGTTTAGCCCATACTTAGCGCCTAGTTTCATCGTACAATCACTTCCCGAGTTGATGTAACAAATTAGCACGTATCACATTCTCTGTAGGCTAGCTGAGCTTTATGTCCCAGGCAGCTGAAGGACGAAAGGTTTGCTGCTGTGTAAGCCTGAAGATCCCGAAGTGGGGTATAAAGATGGGTGTTTTTTACCATGCCCCTTCTGGATGTGGGATCCCAGAGCATTGGTAGCGTGAAGTGACCTGGTGTAGCTACCTATGAAGTCCGGGTTGTAGCTGAGAGGAGAACCTGTAAGTCTGCAGGCAGTATGCCATAATTTCTTGCTTGAACTGTTAGACTGTATTTGAAAACCCCATTACACCAGATTTAAAGACTTCATTTGAAGGTGTATTTTCTAGATGATATCTTCTAGATGATTCACCAACGACTACTTGGCTTCCTGACTTTTTATAATCGTATGTTTTTAGGATAAAATATACACCAGACCCAGACTATGACTGCTTCTACCAAGAGCTTTGTCAATGCGTAAGTGCTAAACAGAAGCTCTTTGATTTGAAAGATGCTGCAGTAAGGAATTCTTGTTTAGAAGTTTTTTTGTCTTACTGAACATGCTGAACTGCATTTATTTTTCTGCTGTGGAGTATCATCAAATATTCCATAACTCAAAGTCACCAGAATCAGAGTGATACAGTGCATGCTGGGATGTGTATTATTTGTTGACTACATCTCCATAAGACTACAGAGTAATGCTCCATCTACATATGAGGTAGGAGGTCAGTGGGACCAAGGTGAAGTGTTGCAGTAGTCCTCTTGTTTCATCCAATTTCCAGAAATGACAAAGGCAGTATGCAATCTGATAGGTTTTATGTGCAGTGGTCCTACCCACCACAGGCCTGGCAGATTGCCAGCCAGGACCTTAGTAGGGCAGAGTTTCAGAGAGTGCTTGTGGTGGTCATGAATGTCAAATTACTGATGCCTCTCTGAAATGACATGTAGTAACAGCTGTGCATTCCTATCCCACTGTAGAAAAGGGCTTAAATTTATATGCAAGAGCATGCTTCTGATTGCCTTCCAAATGGTGGTCAACTCTGACTCTCACTTGGGTGTTTAGAAAGCACCTATGGCATCAGAAAACTCGGGACCTGAGAGTGGGGGAAGATGGAGAGCAGTTAGCAGTCTTCAGAGAGTTTGAGCTGATGAGTGCATTGACTCTATATGGCAGCTATGACCCAGTGGAAAGGGATATGATCAGGGAGAGCCAGGGGAACTGGGAATTCTGTTCCTGGTTCTTTGACCCATTTTATGATGATGGTGCAATAGTTTTACCACTCTCTGCCTCAAAATTCCTATCTGCTAGATGGGATACTGCTTGTAAAAAGTATTGACTTGACAAAATGAAATTGGTTTTCATGCAGCTGATTACTAGGGATGGTATGTTTCTATCACAACTTTGTGTAGCCAGTATGCAGAAAATGGATGACCACTTGAGACAAAGGAGTAAAAGTTAGTAGCTTGAATTTTTTTCTGCTTTTGCTTCATATAATACATCATCACCACTAATTGTTTAACGGCTTTTAAACAGGCTTTTGTTCATACAAATAAGATGCTCACTTTGCAGTGAGAAAAACAAAAATTTCTCCCCCCAAATCAAGCAAGCACTGAACAAAACTGTATTGTGTGAGCCAATGGCTCATTTGGAGCCTTATTTCGTGATCTCTAGACTGGAAAAAAAATCAAACTGAGCATCTTCATGTCTCACTGAACTTATTCTTCAGTGAGTTAAGATCAGCTCTGTTTCCCACCAGCTCATTGTTTGGTCAGGAGTGTGCAACTGTCCAAGATGTGGAGCAACACAAAGGGATGTTGTGTCTGTTCATGTAGCATAAAAACATGTACAGGACAGGAGAACATAATCTGAAAATGTAATTTAAAAAAAAAAAGGAGTGTTGATGAAAAATGTGCATGTGCTACTGTAATTCTGGTCTTTTCAAAACAAAGAACAAACATGGCTGCTGGAGTGGTTTATTTACATTGCTCTCCAGGAGTACCTGTTTTCCTTAGTCTGTAAGCATGCATAAGAAAAATCATTTTAATTGAAAGTAAATTTAAAAACACAAAATAATTACCAATAATGTGTTTAAAGATGGCCTCCTGTAAGCTTTCCTTCCTTGCTCTTTCTCTGCATAGTCTAAAGCTCATAGAGTAAATTTGGTGTGCAAATAAGGGAGGGAGGAAAAAAAAAAACTTTTTGGGGGAGAGGGCTATTGTACTGTGGGAAGTCCTTTAAAGAGCTTGGTTTCTTTTTATATATTTTCTTCACTTATGTTGTTCATCCCTCTGCACTAGAAATGCAGATAACTGCTACCTTGTTCCTCAGAATGCTTGAAGAATTAGATTGTGCTCAGGGTGACACAGTCTGGAGCGATAATTAGCTTGGGTTGTTGAACCAAGCTTAATGAAGAGGCCTCAAAGCAGTGGCCTTACTCATCTTCTGATGCATTCTGATGGACCAGACAGTTCCCGTGTGTAACTGTACTCCAGCCTCTGCCATGCCATTTTTCTAAGGACTGGTATGCCTGAGTGAGCTATTATAAAATCAAGGCAGCAAACAATGGAGGGGATATTTCTGAGGTTTAAAACATGATTTGTGTTTGCATCTTTTTAACCAAATACCTGACAAGCACCTGGGAGAAAAACTGTGCATGTGAAACATTTAGCATGTGGATCTTTTAAGGGCTACGAAAGCTACTCTAATTGTTCTTTGAGGTAATGCTAATAAAACAAGAGAAGTGATATGGTATTGCTGAGGCTTCTAATGCAAGGAACCTGAACTATATGCAGTGTAGGAAGTATACATGTTCATATATCCAGGTTAAAACAAAATAGGAAGAAAAATCAGATTACATTGGCAGTGTGGATGGCAGCCCCAGTGTGAATGGGGGGTGAAAAATAACCTGCATATACCTTTTCCAGTGCTGGGCCGTGTGACAAGGGCAGACCCCGGCACTATGATGGGAGCAAGTCGGATGTTGGTAGGAAGTGAGGGAACCAGAGCTGAGAAATAAGGGGGAGGGGGAACATTAAGACTTTGTCCCCTCTTTCTACCACTTCTATTTTCTTGTAAAGCTATGTTTTGTATTTGTTTTATTTGCCTTTAAAATTCACTCATTCAAGTTTTCCTTCCCCTCCCTCTCAAAAGAAAAAGAGTGGTGTCTAGAAACTCTCTTCCCTGGCCACGACTTCCAAGCCCAGCTTGCTGTTTGATAGTGATGACAGACTGACACACATACCCTCACTCACTCCAGTTGCTGGCACCACAGAAACATGGGCCCTGTGACCTGTGGTCTCCACTCAGTTTAATAAGAAGGCGGGACAGACTGCACTGCTCAGGCCCAGCAACCTGTTTAAATGCGACTGGCCCCTTTTATGCCATTATGCCTCTATTTTCCCACATTTGTTCCTCCCCAGACCACCTCGATCCTTCCCTTTTCCCACCTTTGGTTCCTCCTCTAAGCCACCCATAATAAGCCTGATGCAATCCCGAAATGCTCTTGCCCTGCATCCCATAATGTATCCCACGGCCCTAGGCAGTAACCCCGTGGGTGTCTCGGATGACCAGGAGAGCTGCTCCTGTTGACTGATCTGGTGGGTTTCACCCATGGACCCTGGGGCTGATGGCCCTCCTGGGACAGCCCCGGGAGGGGCCGGGGCAGGGCCCGTGTCTCTGAGGGGGTTGTTTGGGTTCTCTCCGTGCTCCTTTGTGTTTGTGGTGATGAGCCTTTTCTGGGCTGATGGCTCTTCTGTGATGGGCCTGGGAGTAGTTCCCACCTGCCGTTGTTCCTCTGTGCTCCTTTGTGTGTGAGGAGATGAGCTATTTATCACATAACCTAACAGTCACCACCTGCAAGAAGGTGAGTTAGCAGGCCCCAGCCTTTGACCCAACTCCATGCAGAGCAGATGGAGTTTTAAAAGTTTTTATTATTTTTTTCTCATTTCTGTTTTTGTATGACTTCTATTACATTTTTTTAAAGTACTGGGTAGCTGCAAAACAGCTTTGTGCGGGACCTAACAGTGATTGATGCTTGGCTGTATTACTGATCATCTTTGCATTTATTTGTCTGTAAAGGGCTTTTCTCTACTACCCATCATCAGTGTGTTTAAGTGCTTATATAGAGAAGATTCATGGTGTGATGAATGATGGCCTGACACGGTTGATGAGAACAATTTTAGGTTATTCTATTTATGCACTATTACTTTCCTGGCTGCAACTGGTAAAATGTAAGAGAGAGGAAAAGGGTGTGGGAACTCCAAAGATATCTCTCTGTTGTCCCAAATAACATCTCCTTACGTTGTTTTGATTCAGGGGTTAGGTTGGCTCCAGTCTCTGCTCTCCCTCCTGCTGTGTCTCTCTCTCCCCCTCTCCCCCTCTCTCTTTCCCCCCCCTCCCAGTGTGCTGCAGCTGTTGGAACTTCATCGTTTTCTCCAAATACCACATTTCCCATTAGCACCACAGTCCTTTCTGTGCTAAGGGGAATGTCGTTTGTGTGCCTTGCATGTGTATTATTGCTAGGCGATCTGCAGCCAAAGGACCACATCCCTTTGAATGCTGAAAGGCTCGATTTCTTGGTAAGAGGCACACACAGGTCCCAGAAATGTGAATGCTGAGATTTGCATGCTTGCTGGCAGCAAGTGGTTATGGTTTTATTGTCCCATGTTCTTTTTTTCAAATGCCACTGTACTATAGTGAGCCTTATTGATATCTGATTTAACCTTGGATACGGGTTATTTATTACTTTTGGCAGTTTTGGTGCCATGTCACTCACTGACTGTCACAGTTGCATCAGATACTAGATGCCCGATCCTAAAAAAAAAAAAAAAAAAAAAGTAGGTATGAAACCACTGCCCATTTTAATATTCTTAATCTTCTGTCTGTACATATGTATTTTTTCAGTAGATTTTTAGGTTTCTGTAAATGTGTGTGTTTGAATCAATTGCTTTTGTGAAGTTCTTCCTTTCCACTATCTTAATTTCTGCCTTGTCCCTGTGGCACTCATCTTGGCTTCCTTCTACTCAGGCAGTGCTATTGCCCTTTCCTTACAGTCTCCTCTGCTATTCCAATCCTGGGCTCCTTCCACTACCTTGGCAGTGCATCTTAATTTTGACCCCAGGATGAGCTTGGAGTTCTAACATGTTTGTACCTTGGTCCTGTACTGCTGTCTTGTTTGTCATATCTACACAATTCATATTGAATTATTTGTGTGTAGAAGAGACCCTGAGTGAGCCGTTAGGTTTTGCCTCATGTGTGGTACCAATTGCATTGAATTAGTTATCTCTAAACTTGATATACAAGTACGTTAGTATTACTTTTAATAATCTGCAGGAAAGTATATTCTACAGTTATGCTGTAGCTGTCTAGTTCAACCCCCTGCTCAAAGCAGGGTCAGCTAGAGTAGGTTGCTCATGACCTTGTCTAGTTGGGTTTTGAATATCTCTAGGGATGGAGAATCTACGACTTCTCTGGGCAACCAGTTCCGGTGTTTGATCCACCCTTAAAGTAAAAAAAGATTTTTCTTATGTTTAAACAGAATTTCATGTATTTCAATTAGTGTCCATTTCCTCTTGTCCTTTCGCTGGGCACCACTGAGAAGAGTGGTTCCATCTTTTTCACAACCCCTGCCCCCTGCCCCCCCCCCCAAATCATGTATTTATACATTTTAATAAGATCCTCCCTGAGCCTTCTCTTCTTCAGCCTAAACAATCCCAGCTGTCTCAGCCTCTTCTCATATGTCAGATATTACAATCCTTTAATCATCTTCATGGTCCTTTGATAGACTTGCTCCAGTATGTCCATATATTTCTTGCACTGGGGAGCCCAGAATTGGACACAGTACTCCAGATGTGGCCTCACCAGTGCTGAGTAGAGGAGAAGGATCACCACCTTCAGCCTGCTGACAACACTCTTCCTAATGCAGCCCAGGATAATAGCAGGCCTTCTTTGCCTCAGGGATGCATTGCTGGCTCATGTTCAACTTGTCCTCCAGGACCACCAGGTCCTTTTCTGCAAAGCTGCTTTCCAGTCAGTCTGCCCCAGCCTGTCCTGGTGCATGGGGTTATTCCTGTCCAGGTGCAGGACTTTAAATTTCCCTTTGTTGAACTTTGTGAAGTTCTTATTGGCCCATTTCTCCAGCCTGTCAAGGTCCCTCTGAATAGCAGCACAACCCTCTGGAGTTCTAGCCACTCCTCCCAGTTTTGTGTCAACTGCAAACTTGCTGAGGGTGTATTTGTCTTGCTGCTAATGTCACCAGTAAAAATGTTAAACAGTATTGGACCCAGTATCGACCCTGGGGTACTCCTTTAGTGACTGGTCTTCAGCTGGACTGCCGGCTGCTGATCCCAACTCTTTGAGCCCAGCAATTCAGCCATATTTCAATCCACCCTTGAACTTACTGTTGATTTGTCTAGCCTGTCCTGTACTTCACTAGTTTTTCTATGAGGATGTTATGGGAGGCAGTATCAAAAGCCTTACCAGAGTCGAAGTAAACACATCCACCACTCTCCTCTCATCCATGAAACCAGTCATAGAAGTCATAGAAGGCTGTCACGTTGGTCAGGCATGATTTCCCCTTTGTAAATCCACACTGACTACTCTCAGTCATCTTCTTGTCCTTAGTGTGTTTGGAAATGGTTTCCAGGAGGGTTTGCTCTATCATCTTCCCACAATTGAGGTGAGGCTGACTGGTTCCCTGGATCCTCTTTCTTGCCCATCTTGATGATAGAGGTGACATTTGCTTTCTTCTAGTTCTCAGGGAACTCATTGAGAGTGGCCTTGCAATCACATTGGTGAGTTCCCTCAGCACTGCTGGGTGCATCCCATCGGGTCCCATGGACGTGTGTATGTCCAGTCTGTTTAAATATGCCCTAACCTGATCCTCCTCCACTGAGGGTAAGTCTTCTTGCTCCAGACTTTCCCAGGGAAAGTCTCACACACTCAGTCCCCTTTCACAGTGACCTGGGATTTCTGAAGTCCAATCTTACCAGTAAAGACTGAGGTGAAGAAAACACCGAGTACTTCATCTTTTTCTGTATTCTTTGTTACCAGGTACTCTTTGGCCTTCAGCAGTGGGCCCATGTTTTCCCTAGTTGTCTTTTCCTGCTGATACATTCTTATTGGCATTGATTGTTCCCATGTATCCTGGATGAAGTGTCCTCTAACAAAGCAAGGGCCTAGCCTGTTTTAGTGCCTTGAAAAAGTCAGCAATGCGATGAAAGCACTAATATAAACAAATAAGGAAGAGCAAGATTGAGGTGTACAGAATCCAATGAAGACAGAGCAATATTGAAGTGAGGCATTATGAGATCTGTGTTACTTATCAGTTGAACAGATCATGTCATGTGAACATCCAATTCGTCTGTCTGTCTCTAGGGCTAGCACAGTGTGGTGGACAAATTGAGGAAGGGGTGTGTAATGAATGCTTGACATGATGTGACTAAAGCAGTATTTGGGAAGGGGATGTCCTGTTTAGAGTTAGGACAAAAGGAATTTCTCTGCTGATGACTGTTGAATCTTTACTTCTGTGGTGGTTTCACTGCTGGACAATTGCTGCTTCTCAACTGTGGACAGGCAGTTATTCAGAAGCTTCTCAGGATCACCATTATCTTGTTCTGCTTTGTATTCTGCCACTGCTGCTCTTTGTAAGTGCTAATTTCTCTTTACTGCTGCCATAGTTAGCTAAGATATTGCTGCCTTTTGCTTTGAACATGCAGTGAGACCAAGATGCATCATTTCTGCATATTTCTGTGAAGGAATAGAACAGAACCTGAGCACTTAGTGTGGAGATATTTGAACCTTTGGGGGTTCAGCAGAGATGCTGTGCAAGAAGCATGGCAATTATCTCTTATGCCTATCTTTCGGAAGATGTTAATAAAGTGAAGGCAATATGATGTCACCTCTACAGGTTTTGTAAACTGAGTTGGTAACGGTTATTGGTCATTGGCGGTGAAGTCCATGGACATGTTAGCTGGTGTTGGCATAAAGGCATGTCCCCTGCTGAGTGTGAGTTGTTTGCCAGCAGAACTGGAGCACATCCACATGTCTTATCCTGTCTAGTAGTGGTCAGCAAGGTGGGATACCAAAGGGGAGGAAGTGATAGTGTCAAATACAGCTTCACTGAATTCTCAGTTGCTTTGGTAGCTTAGAGTGAGAGCAGGAACCGGCTCCTAGGCAGAAGAATATTTGCTGAATACAGTTAGGACTCCATTGTATGAAGCTTGGAGAGTGTTCCTCTGCTTCTCAACTCTTGAAATTTCCCACCGATGAGCACTGTATGTGTCCTTTCTATGTTTTAATACTTCAGGAAGGATGTCCTGTGCTACTGAGCCTTTGCTGATATAAAGGCAGAATGGAGAAGTCTTTTCAAGTGAATGCTTCTGATGATTACCTTTAAACATTTAAGTCAAAGAGATACTAGATGGAAATCCTTCTGAGTCTCTTGGAAGTCCTAGGGGCTGCAGGTACTGTCTCCCACTATCTGAGTGATACTCGGAACATTTTGAGAAAAGGGGAAGGCAACTTTTTGTAAATAACTGTGGCTTTGTCAGCATCTTGAATGGACCCATCTGTTTCTTACTGACTTACTAGTCAAGAGAGATCTGTTTTCTTGAGGAGTCTGTGACTTGTTGGCCATGTGATTGTGATAAGTTCCATCCAGGAGAGAATGTTTGGTCCTCCTCCAACTGGTGTTGAATGCTGGTGGCTGCAAACTGCATCCAGCATGGCTAATGTTCTCAGAAAACAGTGCTGAAAGCTAGCTTTTACCTTGTGTTTCTTGGCTTAAAGGTTGTGAGGAGATCATTGTAAACAGTGCTTTTAAACTCTGGGAGCACTGATCTGAAACCGGATACTGAAAACTGATTCCCAACTTCATTAGGGATGAGGAACAGTTACCTGGTTTGTGTCACATGTTGATAATTCAGTTAACAATGTTGTTTTATGGACTTATCTTTAACAAGCCTCATTGATTCTTGCCTGCTCTCTCCTGCCAGATAAGTATTTCCTAATAATTCCCAAATCTGTTCTTTCAGCTCCTTTATTTATTTATTATTCATTGAATACCCTGTTTTCTCAAAAAAGCCCAAACTGTCTAACGTATGAGCTGCTCCTTGGCTGAACCTCATAGAGCTTCTTGTGTAGTGTGCTGTATTTAGCAGTGTTCTTTGAAGAAAAATTGGTACTCTGCAAAATCAGCACTACATAGTGATATTACTTGGGGGTGTGTAGGTGGGTTGGGAGAACAATATGAAAGAGGTCTTGCACGTCTTTGCTGTGCTAAAGCATCAGGAAAGTAGTTAATTCTGGGCCTTCTGCTTTTTACTGTACTTCTCATTTCTTAAGTTGACAATGAAATTCTTGACTATTTGCTGGATATGAAATGGGACTCCTGTAGAATTTCCCTGCATGTCTCTTCCTACTTGACAGGAAAACATTAGTAACTAGTAACTAGTTCGTGTTGCCCAGGCCACATTTTGAATGATCTTCTTTTAAAATTCCATTCTCATTTATTTTCTGTGTATCTTTAATTTCTGATCCATTGACATTCTAATTGAGGAATTGCACACACAATCTGCAGTGCCATTTCCAAAGAAAGAACAGGAAGGAAATTCAGGTTTTGACCATGTCACTCACTTTTGAATGGGTCCCTACAGAATAATAAAGGGTTTCAGTGACATTAGCTTTTTTTCAGCTACATTTTAAACCTGGCATTGGCTACAGTCATGTACCTCATATACACAGTATAAGCTCCATCTAGCTGGATACCTTTTTAGGAGAGCTCTATATTGTATTACATATTTCTAGCTGCCGGTTCAAATATCTGAAGCAGGATTTTTCTGATTACAAGCTAAAGTTTGGATTTCCAGACCCACTGACCCCCCCTGTCCAAACCTGCTGACTATACCAGGCAGACTGATATTCTAGTGGATTTGTTAATGTTCAAGCTACATTCTTACCATTCTTTTCTCATAGGAAAATATCTGTGAATAACTGTCTAAAACTTCTTACTCTGCTAGGTTTCCTGTCACCCTCAGTAACTTTAGCACCCTCCTTATTTTGAGTTTTAGTGTACCTTTACAAATACCCAACTCAGAGTATGATGATGGATCTGTCTCATTTGGGTGAAGGAGTGTATGTTGAAGCATGCCTCTCCTACCTTGTTTTAAAGCTGTTTATTCCTGCATGTGTTGATGGAAATTTTTATTTCTAATTTTTAATTTTAAAATATGATTGCCGTGGAACTATTTTCTTTTTTTATTTGATGCAGGAGTCGGGCATTTTTGAGTTCTATTAAGGCTTGATGCTTGAATCTCACCTGAACGCTATTTTTTAATACTAAAGTTCTAATCCATGAATGTTGAAGTCAAAAATTCTGTTGTATTTAGTGTATTTGGAATTTGATCATGACTTTTTTTACAGTGCTGTCTTTTTTTTTGTTTTAAAAAACTAATGCCCAGTTTAACTAGAAAAATTTGCAAAGCTGTTAATGAAGTTATAAGCTGGAGTTGTAATTGTAGGATTGAATTTAAAACTTTTTTCCTCTTGAAGACAATTTGACAAATCTATGTAGCTTCTTTTCTATTCTTTTTTCTTATTTCCAAAGTTATTCCACATAGTTTGTGTTTTGACTCAGAACAGATGAAATGTCGATGATGGTGGAACTCTGTCCACAGAGCTATGTTTACAACAACGTTTTCAAACTTTTGCACATAAAAATACAAACTTGAATCTGTTTTTCCATTTTTTCCTTAAAAGATTTTTAATAAAATTGTGGATACTTGACAGTTTTACAAATTGAATTTAAATATCAATTTCAGAACTCTAAGCAAACAAGTTTCAAAAGTTGGGTGGTATTCTTAGTTTGGACCACTAAGACGATAATCCAATCCTCATTAAACTTTGAATGTGAGGTTTCTGTGTTTGTCTAAGGAGTTACTGTTTGACATTTTTACTAATTAATTTCTTTCTAAAAACCAAGCCAACTATTTATTATCCAGGTTTCACAGACTTGTAAGACCATCTGAGAAGCAGTAGACAGTTCATTTCACATTAGTCATGGATATTACCTTGAACCTGCAATGCTTTTTTTTTTTTTTGGAACTTCAGTGATTCTTTGAACAGAGTTCTGAAACCAAGCAACTAAGAAGTTTCCTACTCTGACTGTCTTCGGTAAGTAGATGACACCAAAACAATTCTTGGAACACCCGTTCTGTACTACTTTGGCTGTCATCTGCTTCATCTTAATGGGTAGCCTGCTTGGTTCTACAAGAATCCTGACTGTCAATAAAACAGTTAATGTGAAGTTTGGGCCCTGTTGAAATTGTTCCTATAGTTATTTCCCTATTAAAAACGTGGTTGTGTGAGTCAGTCAGTGAACTAGTCAGGACCTTCTCCAGCACTGCACTGTGTTGAGAACAAAATGCATTTATCGTTGGGTTTGAGAGGGTTCTGATGATGTCCCAGCTTTTAGCTGTGATGTAGTTGCATGCTGGCTTGTCTGAGGAGTGTTGCTGGAGCATGGCCATAGAAAGGTGTACATTATCTGTACTCTGAGCATATGAGGGGTCTCTTATTGCTCCACATTTGAGTACTTGAGTTGGATAAAAGCCTTATCCCATGCCTCAGTTGTTGAGAGTGGAGTTTTCTCCATCGAATGGCTGTAATTACAAAACTCCCTTTTGGGAATGTTCTTTCTGGGTGCTGCTGGGTTACTAGGCACAAACGTTTCCCTTTTTTCCAAAGAGTGGGATGCCTGTAGCACATGGGAAGGCCTAAGCATTGAAAGTCTTGCTATTCTTATAAACAGCACCTTGGGAATTTGTTTTTTTTTATGTTGTCTAGTCTTAATCTTCAACCTTGAGGGTTAGACACTTTACATGTAAAGATGAAGGTGTTGTAATTGCATGCTTTCTGGAACTGGGACGACAAAAGGTAGGCAGGTATATGCAAGAAATAATGACACAATAATGAGAGCTGCAAGTGCTAGATATTTTAAGGTAAGACCCTCTTGCTCTAGTTGGCTGGCAGTTTGGACTTAACTGGATTTTATTTTTTATAGTGATAATTTATATTGAATTTAATTGCACAGTACTGGCAACAAGAATTACATTATAAATGTAATACATCTTCTGCTGGCTAGTCTGTAATACAAGGCATTTTCAAGAGCCTGCTAGTTTTGTACAAGCTTCATTATCATGCAAAACATCTAGCAATGTGTGATTTATGCCAAAAGTGCTGCAACACTGCATAAATGTAATACTTTTATTTTGAACTACTGCATTCATATATTAAAATGATTATAGGGTGCTGACAATGCAGCACCATTTAGGAAAATGAATGACTGAATATTATTTAAGCCTGTTCTTTGAAATAAAACCATGCTACTGTATTAAAAAGAAATAAACCTACACAAGAGGATGAAATGCTGTCAAGCCATAGATCACAACATTGGAATTGGGAGTGGCTTTATATGTAGAGAAATTATATTGTTTTTACTTGCTTTCATTAAAGTGTCATTACATGATGAAACAGTCCATATGAATGCTGAAGTTTGGTGAGATCACTGTTGTTACTGCAGTGGTATCCCTGATGGTTTGTGGTTGGGTGTGAGTACCCATATCTTAAAGCTGAACCTGAGATTGTCTACTTGGCTTTGTTTTTTCTGGAAGCCAGCTTCCCTCATGTGCATCTATGGGACTTCTGTGGGTGGACATGTTTTGATTTTGCTTTGTGCTGCAAGATTACTTTTTTATGGTTAATTGTAGGAGAACTTGCCTGTCCACTTAGGCATGTGGTTTGCGGGGCCTGCAGGGGAAGGAGGACTTCCGGGTAGGCATTGAAAGGCTGTTGACATAGGAGTGATTAGTTAGTTGTCCTCAGTCTTGCAAACTGGTACCAGCAAAAGTAGCACCTGGCTTTATCTGATGTCCAGATGAAAAACATTAGTGTATTATGAAAAAGACAAGAAAAAACTCAAGTTACTTCTGCTGTGAAGAACAGTCTGAAGAGGTAGTGCTTGAACCAAAGAGCTTGAACTGTCAGTAGACAGACAGAGAAAGAATGATGCTGAGAGAGAGATGACCTGTTTCACGCCACATACCAAGCCTGTGTCAAAGCGAGAAGCAGCATCCATCTCTCAGGAGCCCTTCCTTGGGTAGTGCTGTATCTTCCACTTAGGTGCTGTTTCTCAGGTGTAATCTTGTTGAACAGAACTTTACCTGTTTGTGTACTGCTTGCTAAGAGTTTGAATCTTGTTCAGTCATAATCCACATCAGTTATCTGTTAGTTGCCTGTGCCTGCATGGCAGTCATATAAAGTACGGTTTGTTGTGGTCACCAAATGGAAGCAGTGCAGCTGGAAGGGAAGGGAGGAAGCTAGAGAAAGGATGCCTGCTTTGGTGTTGTAGACATGGTGTGCTACAACTCCTTAACTCCCTGTGCAATGCCTTCACATAAGGACCCTGTGTGCAAATACAATGTTAACAGAAGTCTGCGATGCATAACAAGAAGTCGCCCTTTCTGCTGTTTCTCATTCACCATCAGCATTGAAAGGGAAATGGAAATAAGTGCAAAACGGAAGAGAAACTGATAAATAGCTGACACTATTTATCAGCAGTTCTTTCCAGGTCGGTATGACATTGACAAAACAGATCCCAATCACTCTGTAAATTTTCAGTGAAAGCTCAGACACTTCTTGTTTAAGTTGTGATCTACCGATCTTAACCCTTGCTTTCTTTGTTTCACATCAGACCTCAAGCTTTATTTCTCACCTTTTTCATTCTGACCACTCTGAGCTTCTTTCTGAAAACAAACCTAAACTACTTGCAGTTGCCAAAGCAGAGGGCTGGTGATATAAACAGATACACTGGTGCTCTGTTGTCTCAGACTTGTAGAAAACTTCTTTCAGTCAGCAATAGCTACAGGGAAAGATGTGAATTTGCTTTTCTTCAGGTGATTTCAGTGAGGTATGTGGACTTTAGTGCTTTTGTAGAACTGTGCTAGATTCTTCTCAGATAAATTTTATTCCAACTTTGTTAAAACAAGTGAAAGAGCTGTAAAAACCTTGACAAAGCAATGGCAAATTGGCACATAAGGAAGGAAAAATGAGCTTCTGCATATTTTTTTCCCTCTTGTTTGTGCTGATTAAAGAAAGCTTGGAAGACTCTTTCATGTTTTTTTCAACCTCTATCAATAGAAACTCAGGTCTGGCTAAATTTAAAAAGACCTCTTTGGTAATTCGAAAGTTGTAGTATGACATCTATCAAATTGCTTAAATTTTGAAATAAATGACTACTTAAAGATCTCTACCTTTTGTTTTTAATGTACGTAATTCCAACACTTTATGAACTGTGTGAGAAATTTAAGGATGGAAGAACTCTAAGTCCACAGCAGAATCATCCATTTTCAGAAAACGGAAAAAACAAAACTTTCATTCTGCTATATCTAAGAGGTTAAAAAGTCTAAAACAAAATCTCCTATTTTTTTCTGTAGTGGCCAGTTTTAAATTGCCAATTTTATTATAATTTAAATAATCAAAAAGGAAAGGGTCAGGTTTATTCTTGTTTTGCATTATTAATTTAGTTGTTATCCTGCAGGAAAAATGGGTCCATTCACAATGGCAGATAAACTTTGATTTATTTTTTGCTGCAAGAGAGGGAAATAGTTATGGGTTATACTATTTCTACTCATATAATGAATGGTCCATTGACTGAGATTTTTAATTACTACATGATTTTTCATTATGTTAAAAACTCATAAATTATTTAGTTGCTGGTGTAATACTTATGATTATGTATCATAATCCACATCCACTGGATGTGGATTGAAGTCTGGAACTCGCTTAAAACTATACAAATTTGTTATTAGTTAAATTAGGCTACATTAATTGTGCTGGAGGCTTAAAGAAAAATGTTTTTATAAACATACTTTGCATTTAAAACTAGTATTTTAAATAAAGGACAAAGTATCTGTAGTCTGTTGAACTGGTTATGCTTAGTCACTGTATATAAACATGGACCTCTAGGCTGGTGCACCATCTGTAGATTGGAAGAAAATGAGTTTTACTTTTTTTTTTGTCAGTTTCATTGAGCTCCTAACTTCATATGAGGCGGAGGCAGAAATGAACTAGTTGACTAAACTGAAATTAACACATTCTCAGAAAATATTGCTGCCATCAAGGGTGACATCCCCCAGTTCTATTCTATACTTTGTTTAACAGCAAACCTGGAATAGTCACATATGCTTATCTAATTCAAAATTTTTTAGTTCTTAAAAGCCGTCATAATTTGGAATTCTTGCTAAATTCAATTTAGAAGAAAAATATGCCGTATAATTGAAAGTACATCTGATATATATATATATATTTAAACATTTTTCTGTCTACAATGTAGAAACTGAAATGGCTCATCTTTAAAATGCAGCAATCTATCTCCCTCAAAATTGTTCACCCTATTTAAAAAAAACTCATTTTCTTTCAGTTGCTCTGTGGACCATAGCTTTTTAATTTTTTGTTTTTAAAAAACGGGCTGTCTGAACTCAATTGTGATATTTATGTAGCTTTTTGCATTTACAAGACAAAAAGAGATCTGGGATAGTGTTAATTCTTACTAGCTCCAATATAAAACTGCTGATATATATTCTTTAGCTGCTATACAAGACTGTTGGAGAAGCTAGTTTCCCTTCAGGGCTTCAATTCAGGAATGAAAAAGACACATGTGGCAAGCAATCTCTGCATTGCCATGTTGCAGCAGAATCCCATAAAGTGAGTTATTTGTCTGTAATTCAAAACTTGAAGACGGATTCAGCTGAAGCAGTGAAGGTCCCAGTTTTGGCATTTGTGCAGCAGCTGTCTGGGCACTGAGCCATTCATTAGAGGCACTGCACATTCCCTCTCAGTACTGCTATGATTCCCTTTCCCCTTGCTGTTTCAAATGCTTTAGTAGAGCTGAGCTGTGCGAACTTTCACCTGAGGAGATGAAAGTGATGGTGCATGTTCTGAACATTCCAGGATTATTTTTCCAAGTTCAAATCCCACTGAAAGTATGTTTCTGTTTTTCTCCCCATGGTTGCTCCCTGGTAACTCTACAGTTAGTTTGCATTTCAGTGTAATTACCAGGAAAAAGCTAAGAGCCTTTTCCAGGCAAAGTAAATTAGTGTCCTTTTACTCAGAGCTGCACTGTTTATGTTATATGGTTATATTCAGCCCTTTCTGAATGAAGACCATAAAACACAAGCACCTCTGATCAACTCAGTTACAATAGCCTGATCCTAACCTGAGATTCTATCCTTGGAATCACTGTCTCCTAACTTCTTTTTTTTCACAAACAGATGATACGGTTACTGAACGTGGAACCTAACTTTAAGTTACTTTTCATTGGCATATGTTATAAATTATGGTTGGTGAGATTTTTGTTAGCTGCTTCCCTTAATTTTCTGGGAAGTTATAACTAAAAGCATATAAAGCAGTTGTCTGTCTTCTGGAAAGAATGAAATAAAATAAAAACCTTGGCATCATGAAAGAAACCTCAGGAACCTCTGCATAAGACATTCTCACAGCTGTGAGAGGATGAGACCACCTAATGGGTGGTCTTTCCATCAGGGAATGATTGTTTGTTTTCTCTCTGATAAAAGCCTTGCTGATATGGGGAGGCTGATGAGCATTTAGGTTCCAAGGCGACTTTCAGTTTTAATACATATTGTGATGAGACTGTTTTATTTAAAGCTTGCTTCAGGTGTTTCCCTGTGTTATCTTAATGGCCATGTACTGAACTAAGAAACTGCTGTGGTAAAACAGAGGTGGAAGGAATGCTGATTAAGAGTAATCATAAATCTTAATGGATGAAAGAACCTTTCTTGGTCTCCCCTGCCCAAGATGAGATTCTACATACAGAAACTTGAAAATATTTCTCTGAACTTGAGTACTACTATGAGTAGGAAGTCAAGCAAAGGAGGTAGGAGACCTGCATGGCTGAGCAAGGAGCTCCTGGCAAAACTCAACCAGAAGAAGGAAGTAGAGAGAATGTGGAAAGGGGGACAGGCCACTTGGGAGGACTATAGGGAGGACTATAGGAATGCTGTTAGAGTATGCAGGGATGTGACGAGGAAGGCCAGGGCCCATTTGGAATTAAATCTGGCAAGGGATGTCAAGGACAAGAAGAAGGGCTTCTTCGCATACATCAGGAGCAAAAGGAAGACTAGGGAAAATGTGGGCCCGCTGCTGAATGGGGTGGCTGCCCTGGTGAGAGAAGGCAGAGTTACTGAATGCCTCCTTTGCGTCAGTCTTTCCTGCTCAGGCCAGCCCTCAGGACTCGCAGAYGCTGGAGGCAAGAGAGAAAGTCTGGAGAAAGGAAGCCTTCCCGTTGGTTGAGGAGGATGGGGTTAGAGATCATTTAGTGAAACCTGACACCCACAAATCCATGGGCCCTGATGGGATGCACCCACGAGTGCTGAGGGAGCTGGCAGATGTTATTGCTAAGCCACTCTCCATCATCTTTGCAAGGTCCTGGAGAACAGGAGAGGTGCCTGAGGACCGGAAGAAAGCCAGCGTCAACCCACTCTTCGAAAAGGGCAAGAAGGAGCACCCAGGGAACTACAGGCCAGTCAGGCTCACCTCCATCCCTCGAAAGGTGAGGGGCAGCTCGTCCTGGGGGCCATCTCTAAGGCTGTGGCAGACCAGAAGGCGAGCAGGAGTGGTCAGCGTGCCTTCCCCGAGGGGAAATGATGCTTAACCGATCTGATAGCCTTCTATGCTGGAATGACTGCCTGGGTAGATGAGGCGAGAGCAGTGGATGTTGTCGACCTTGACTTCAGGAAGGCTTTCCACACTGTCTCCTGTRACATCYTCATAGGTAAGCTCAGGAAGYGTGGGTTAGATGAGTGGCTGGTGAGGTGGCTTGAGAACTGGCTGGCTGGCAGAGCTCAGAGGGTTGTGCTCCACTGATGTGGAGAGTCTAGGTGGAGGCCTGTAGCTAGCGTCGCCGCGCCAGGGGTCAGTCCTGGGTCCAGTCTTGCTCAACTTTTTCATCAGCGACCTGGCTGAAGGGACAGAGTGCCTCCTCAGCAAGTTTGCTGATGATACAAACCGGGGAGGAGTGGCTGACGCAGCAGAGGGCCATGCTGCTGGTCAGAGGGGGCTGGCGAGATGAGCAGGCAGGAACCTCCTGAAGTTCAACAAAGGCAATTGCAGGGTCCTGCACCGAGGGGGGAATAAGGCCCTGCAGCAGGACAGGCTGGGGGCTGAGCTGCTGGAAAGCAACTCTGCAGAGAAGGACCTGGGAGTGCTGCTGGACACCAAGTTAAGCACGAGGCAGCAGTGTGCCCTTGTGGCCAAGAAGGCCAATGGTATCCTGGGGTGCATCAGGAAGAGTTGTCAGCAGGTGGAGGGAGGTGAGCCTCCCCCCCCCCCCTCGACTCAGCCCTGCTGAGGCCACATGTGGAGTAGTGTGTCCAGTTCTGGGCTCCCCAGTACGAGAGGGATGTGGCACTACTGGAGCAAGTCCAGCGAAGGGCTACAGAGATGATGAGGGCACTGGAGCAGCTCTCTCTTATGAGGAAAGACTGAGAGAGCTGGGCCTGTTTAGCCTGGAGAAGAGAAGGCTGGGAGGAGATCTTATCAATGTGTACAAGTATCTGAAGGGAGGGTGTCGAGAGGATGGGACCAGACTCTTTTCAGTGGTGCTGAGCGACAGGACACGAGGCAACGGGCACAAACTGAAACACAGACAGTTCCATCTGAACATGAGGAAATACTTTTTCACTGTGAGGATGACAGAGCACTGGAAGAGGTTGCCCAGAGTGGTTGTGGAGTCTCCTCTCTGGAGATATTCAAAACACGCCTGGACGCGATCCTGTGCAATGTGCTCTAGGTGACCCTGCTTGAGCAGGGGTGTTGGACTAGATGATCTCCAGAGGTCCCTTCCAACCTCAGCAATTTTGTGTGATTCTGTGAACTTCTCTTAAATCTTTCAAGTTGTAGAATATTGCAGCTTGCCTCTTTTTCCTAGCTGTATTCCTTTTGGCTTTTCCCTTAAGCCCATCATTCCACTACCTTTAAGGAAAAAATTCCAGGAGGTCTGGATGGTATGTATGATCAGTACAAATCATAATAGTCTCTCCATGTCCATATCATTGGTTTGCATCCAGTCCAGGCTGGTAAGGTCTGAAATTTGTTGCCATCTGATAGCTTTTTGCTGACCTGTGAGAAATGAGCTCCAGTCCAGACCTTAGTTAGTGGGCAGAGATTTCTGATACAGAAAAGCAGTTTCACTGCTTACTGCCTATTTGCGGTCTCAGCAGAGGTGCCAAGGCAGAAAACGATCCTGGTAACTGAATTCCTGTGATGTTGTCATGTTATGATGTTACCTTAGTGTGGAGAAAGTGACTTCTTGTGTTTCAGAATAGACTGTAAGGAAGAGTTGGGCTACAAATAGACTTTGTACAGATGCAGCTGTATTGTTTCTACATGACAACATATAATAAGCTGTGTTGCAAATACAGTAAAATCAATAATAGGAATAAACTGTATCAGTTTTACCTACTAAAGAGGAAACTAAAAGAGCATTACTGAGGTTGCGGAAGTTAAGTACTGTCAAGAAGGAGGAGGCAAAGGGGGCTCAAGGTGGCTGTTCTTAACACTGAAGAAAGGACAGCCTTGAAATAGGCTGATGGAAGAAGGTGCAGAGCCTCCATCTTTGGAGACTTTTAGGAACAGATATTGCACAAACTACTCAGATGGTGAGTGCAGCCCTGGTCAGTGAGTAGATTTTTCGTGCAGTTTTAGTGAGGTCTGGCAGACATATTTCCCAGTCTTGTTGAGAGGTAGTGTATTTCTTCTACTAGTTTCTTGGGGCATCTTGGGGTATTTACAGGGCATCTCTCCTGCTTCCCAGCTGTGACAGTGGCATGCAGCATCTGGCTGAGCTGAAACTGGTACATGGCTTCCCTGCTGAGCAGATGTCTGTGTCTGTTCATCCTGCTTTTGGAGAGAGGGGTGTGCTAAATGAATTCCTGAGCCCTACTTTGCTGTAACTCTAATTCTCTGAAAGTTAGGGGGAACACTGAGCTTAAGGTAACTTCCATGACTTTTATTCATTCCCCATATGTGGAGTCATTGTGATGCTGCTTGTCAGTATGGAATCACATCCAGTTGTTTCCCTGAGATGCTGCCTCACCTCAGTGTTGTATGCTGCACCGTGCAGCCAAGGAATACCTAGTCACTATTTTGCTTTTTGTTCATTGTTCAGTTGTAATTAGTGAGTGATGTTCAAACTCTGCTCTGAAGACAACCTAACATGACCTTATTGTGATGATACTGGAGTGCTTCATAAACCATTAGGACTTCATCTTCCGGGGTACTCATTTGAAGGAAAGTGGAGGTTGCTTTTCTCCCTTTTAATGCATGAGAGTGAGATACAAGCTAGTTCAAAAAATTTCCCTGTTTTAACTGCCCAGATTTTTAGATCCTATAATTTTTCAGGACACTGGTGTCCTGAACTGGTGTTTAACACTTGGTGTTAAATAACAGCACGTGCTCACGGTGGAGGTCCTCTTGTAATTGTAGGTATAGCTGTAGGTGCAAAATGTCTTTCTGTCTGTAAAGCAACCTCGGTCTCAACACAACTCAAGGACAAGGAACACGATTAGTAGCTGTTATGTGAGAAATCTGGTTATGCATTGCATAAAAACTCTGTGGTAAAGGCAAGGGTGGCATTGGATTCCAAGGACAGGAATCAGCTGCCTTGACTGCAAGAGCATTCTTCCTGTTAGTGCAATCCCTGGCTGCCTTGACTCCGTACCTTCTTGTTGTGTAACAAGTGAGGATATGGGCTATCTCGTACACATTCCTGATTCCTCTCCAGAGCAAGCTGGTCACACTCCTGGAGCAGGGAAGTGGTCACATGAGAAATAAGCCTGTGGTGGTCCTGGAGCAGGCTGATAATGATGCTTCCCAGCATTTTGCTGGTGAATTTGCAGCTGTGATGTCCTCTTAATGTAGATCTCTGTGCATTAGTTTCCAGATTTTAAAAAAGCAAACGTAAATCCCCCTCAACTGTTCCATGTGTGTTATGTTGCTGTTGTGGGTTGCAGGCAGGCAGCCTTAGATTCTCAACACTAATCTCTGCCACGATTGCTGATGTTGTATGTTACCTCAGTGTTTGCAGAATGGTTTTCCTCCTTGTGCACTAAAGAGAGTTGGACCCTTTGCCTTTGGGCTTTGCAGCTGTTAGTTGTGCAGTGGAATATTTAAAAAGGCAATTGAGTCTCCCTCTATACTCTGTTAAGGAGTGATTTATTTCTTTCTTGGAGGAAGTTTCCCTTCCCTACAAGATAAGATTGTCTCCACTATGCTGCTTCAGTTGTGACTCGTGTATCTGTGATTTTATTTTAGTCCCATTCTCCTCATCTGTTCTTTTCATGTCTCTGTGCTCTGCAGGTTTTTCATATCTGTGTTGTTCTTTGTTGCTGCTCTATGCCTTCAGTCTCCCCCTTATCAATTACTTTTCATGGCTTTTTTTCTATTCTTTGTGCTGGAGGGGGATGTGTCTAGGGAAGGGGAAGGGGACATCCTGCACTGCTTCTCCTACTGGTATTTCCGAAGGTTGTCAGTGTAAGCAGCTGTGTTTTCTACACCATTCTAATGAGTTTTAAAAATCCTGCATGGTATTTAACAAACCGCTTCTTATGTGGAAAGTAGACATGGAGAAACATGTCCCTGGTATACAGCTCCCTTTGAAGACAACATGCATTTTTTAAATGTGTTTATAAATAAATGTATTGATACTTTTATAATTGCAAATAAGGCATGCTCTTGGAATTGGCTCTTGTAAGGATGGAATGATTGGCTTTTCTTCACTTGTTGTATTTTATCATTAAATCTGACAATAAATATCTCTCTTGCTTCTGAAGAACATTTTGACTGAAATATCACCTGTGCCTGAGGACTTGAAAGTGATGTTTTTGAATGTCCCTTCCCTGTTTATGGGGTTAATTCAACTAACTCCCTAATAACGTTGTGTGTTCCTCCCTACTTTCTTCTAGTATCTAAGACTAATATGTTGGCTGCTTTTGCCATCTCAGAATAATTTCTTGGTTCTTTTTTGTCCCTTCCACAAAGGAAGCCAACAATAATTGTGAATTATTTCCTTAAATACTTACCTGTCTTTTTCCGTGGTGGTGTTCAACTAGACCTGTGTTCTAGCACACACATAAGCAGGAGTTTATAGAGAAAGCAAAAATTATTCACGTGTGATCTAAATAACGCCCTGTTGTGATCAGAGTTGAGTGCTATAAGCTTCAACCATGAAAGATCATTTTAACTGATAAGAACAGGTCCCTTATTCTCTCTGTGGGTAATACATTACTGATGGCAGCATTATTTGAATTTATGTATGTAAATGGAAAGCTGCAATTCTGCAGTCAGTGGGGTGGGAGAGTTGGAATGAAATTATATTGGTATTCCTAAGCTGTACACATAGCCTATATGTTCCTAACTCATCCAAGGTGTGACCTTCAAAACAATTATGCAATACTTGAGTTTGGCATTGAGCGTTCGGGATTTGTTTTGTTTCTTTTTTTTTTTTTTGTGAGGGAAGAAAAAATCTAGGAATAGATCTTTTAAAATGGGTTAGTTCTCATGTGGTCACCTCAAAATCCATCATTCCTGCGAATGTCTATTGAGACACAGTCATCTATGGGGAAGACCTGTAGAGTGCTGAGTGTCTTTGGATATTTATTTACTGAAAGTAAGGCTGTTGGGCTCTGAGCTGTCTTAAGAAACTAGACCTAAGACAAAAACTTTAATATTAACACCCTCGCCCTCCCTCACCCCCAAAGTAGCCATTTTTCCACTACAGCATTTTTCTTTTTTGAGCTTTCTCTGTGACTTTTGTTCTGCTATTTTTATATGCTGAGTCTTTCAGCCTAAGTCTGTGAGGTGCTCTCCAGCCTCCCTTATAAAACTCCAGTGTCTGCCTTATAGTCTCCTTTCTGCTTTTAGACCTAAGTAATTGTTCATTCTCCCCCTGGTTTCTCACTGATTTCTCAAGATGCAGTCCTCCAAGTACTGTGATATGTTTGGGCTTACACTTTCTATTTGAGCTGAGTTCTCTGTCATGTGATAGTTGCATGCTTGCATTCTTGTGCTGGAAATAGATACTTTATGTATAACCTTCTTCCTTATACCCTTTAGCATCTAAAGCCTCTGGTAAAACACTGTCACCGCTACCACAGATGGAGTAGCAGGAGAGTGATCAAAAGCTGAGAAAGGTGACAGGGAGAATGTAAAAGTTTCTAGGTTGGTAAGAGATGAAAGTTCAGAGGATCTGTTGGTTGTGAAATACCATCATTGTACTCCTGTTTTTATTTAAGCTAAAAGAGAGAACCTGTCTTGGCTTACTAGATTCATATATAGACAAAAAAATCGAAGTGCCTTATGAGACATAAAAATAGGACTTGATGCACAAACATTAATGTTCTCTTAGTACTCCTCTGTGCCCTGGCTAAGAAATTATTTGCAAGTGCTACTTTTGATTTTGCCAAAGGATGTCTTCTCAAGAAGAATCAAGCAGCAAAACTGAAACATTGCTCACGTATTGAATGTATTTTGTTGGTCTTCATCAGCTGGCTCTTTAGACTTTTGTTTTCTCCCTCACTGAAAAGGAGAACCTAAGGGGTTATTAAAAAATGAAAGTTACTCATTTTAGGATCCTAGAAGATGTGGATATATAATATTAGGCAAGGACTGTCTTGTAAACATAAACTTATGGTGTTCAGAATTAATTTTTGCCTGTGGTTCTATCACAGGACACCTGCCTCTGACTTGGGGAAAGTCACTTTTCTCATACGGGTATCGGCTTCCCCCCTTTAAAATAGTACTTCCATTGTCTCTTAGGATTCCAGCTCTTTGCTGCAGAGACAGCTTCAAGTGACTCAGTCCAGTTGTTGGAGCAGGCACCACTTTAATCGTGGGAAACGTAAACTCAGCTTCCCACTCTTGACAGAGGTTTCCTGTGTGAGCTTTGGCAATTTACTTGGCATCCCTGTGCCATCTGTGAAATAGGATAACAGGCCTGTCCTACTGCAGAAGAATATCCAGAGGGTAAGTGTTACAGAATGGAGACATTTAGGCTGTGGTTCCACAGCTGCTGAAGCTGACCTAAATTGGAATTGCTGTAATCCAGCCCTGCCCTCCTTTCCCATGAGCACACTTTCTTCCTTGTGCTGGTACCCTGCAGAGCAAAACTGGCCACAGACTGATGGTGCTTTTTTCCGAAGGATAGATTTTGCTTGGTGCAGCTTCTTGAGATGTCTCACTGAATAGGTATTAATGTCAGCACATGGGAAGGGTGAGGTGCTGCAGAGAAAATGAGGAGATAGAGAAACTCAGGAGTTTGGACTTGCAAGGGCTAAGGTTGACAAAACCCTGCAATCTAGAGCACTGTTAACGATGAGGTAATTATTGAATAAATAGCTATGTACAGTGCAAAGAAGCTTTGTTCTTCATGAGGATGGTATCCAGATTGTCTTCACTTGAAAGCTCATGTGGAATAGTGTTTTAAAGTAAAATTCTTAGAGCTTTCTGCAGTCCATCTTAAATATGTTGAGAAATTGTGATCCTCTGCTCACTTTCTGTATTCCATGCAGTCCTGGTGTTACTTGTTCTTGAGTTTACCTTTCTGTGCTGAGTCAACTCCTATTACTCTGCTATGCAATCCATAGCGTTTATCTCTAAGGACTCATTCTGTGTTCAGGAATTATTCTGAACATCAAAGCAGTTCATTCTCTTTTGCCTAGCCCTTTTCTCTTGCAGAACAAACTTAGCACTCTTCCACATTACTCTAAATTTGTAGGAGGTTGCTTTCCCTGTCTATTTCTTTTTTAAGATATTACAAAGGCAACAAAGAAAAAGAAAAGAAGGGCTGAAAACAGCATATTTGATTTTACTTAATTTCCAGTGTGCAGAGCAGGAGACTTTTTAATAAGACACCACAATTTGATCATTCTAAATGTGTAGGTGACTGTGTTGATAAATGCAGGGTTTCAGCGAAGAATAAATAGTTTTCAAAGACATCTCACAAGAAACAAATCACTGGGCAAAGTATCTCTGGGGCTGTACACTTTTTAGTTTAGTGTCCCTGCTGGCAGCCGGCAGCAAAATGGTGTAAATCCATCATTTTATTCATATATTTTATAAACTCATGTGCACACAGAGAGAGAGAGAGAGAGAGAGAGAGAGAAAGAGAGTAATTTTAATGTTTAAGAGCAAGTTCTAAATTTTCATGCCGATATTTAACAAGGGACTTCTGCAAGTTTATGAAAACAACTGCATGTTCATATTCATATGCAGCCCCTTAGACTGATTTCTCCTCCCCTTGCCTAGACTGATTCTGTGGGAGAAAACCTGTGATGGGTAAGCAGAATGCACTCACGATCCACTCATTCACCTCAAATTCCAGAGGATTATGTTAGGTTACGTGATTAAAGGCTCATCTTTGTAAACACAAGGGAGCAGAGGAGCAATGGCAGGCGGAGGAACCCCACTAACCAAACCAGTGCAGCACCCTGCTCTGGCTCCTCCCAGGGCTATCACAGGAGAGTGATCAGTCCAGGTTTGGAAACCCATCAAGCATCAGTGGGAGAGGCTCCCCAGATCACCTTACTGTCTGAGGGAGGTTACTGCCTGCAGGGGTATGAGACTCATTATAGGGTGCTGGGAAGAGCATTTGGGGATTGTGCAAGACTTACTATGGGATGTTTAAAGGAAGGACAAAAGGGAGGCATCAAGGTGCATTAGGGGCTGAACAAGTATGGGAAAACACTGAGGAAAGGGGATAAAAGTGGCCAGCTGCATGTAAACAGGTTGCTGGTCAGTATGGTTGTCTGGCCATGCCCTGTGCCTAATCACTGCAGTCTGTCCTGTCTTCTAATTCAACTTTATTTCTAACTATTTTTCTGGGTGAGAAGATCTCTATTCTGTGTGCATGTGTGTGTATGGAGGTCTAAGTGTCAGCAGCTAGAGAATGGGCTGGGGTCATAGGGGTCATGCATCTGTAGGGCCAGTATCTGGAGAGACCAGAATACGTGCATATTGTGTGTAGGTGTGTATATCTGTGTGCATAATTGCTAGTGAACGTAATAGTAGACTAGCCAGCGAGTAGGAGAAGAGATATCGACTCTCCAATACCTGGCTCCAGTAAGTCTGGGCCAGGTATTGGAAAGACCAGAGGCTCTGACAGCAGTCCGCTTGTGGAGGGACCAGAACATCCAAGCCAGCTGCTAGGCAGACCGGGGGAGTCTGATGGTCAGCTATGGGGAAAGCCATAGGTCTGAACCAGCTACCAGAGAGACACTTTTGTGTGTGCATGAGGTAACTGGGAGACCAGGGGAATCAGTGGTCCAGCACTGGATAAACTAGGTGTCTAAGACCAGTTACTGGAGGGATCCAGAGGATGTGCTTGTGTCTGTATGTGTGTATATCTATGGGAGAAAAGTGTGGGGGGGTTGTTTTGTTGGGGGTTTTGTGTGTGTGTGTGTGTGTGTGTGTGTGTGTTTGTTTTTTTGAAAAGGACATTTGAGAATAAAGGGATTTATAAAGAATTTGGTACCTTTTACACAAATGAGTAGTAACACAGTATTCTTGGGCCTCTGCCTGTGTTAGCAACTGGGACTGTGCTTGCAGTCATATGTCTTATACTCTATGCATCCTTCTGGCACATTCAATTGGCCTTTCTCCATCTCAGAAATCTGGCTGTTGAATAATAACATTGGTCCATCCCTGCTAAGTTTTTCCAGGACACACAATGCCTGCACTCTAGGACATCCTGAGTAGAAGAGTTTGGCTAATCTGATTATGAGGGCAGACTGTGCAGAAGTGCACAGCTGGTTTTGTCAGCAGTACAGTATGCTGTTACTAATGCTGATAATTGATAATGGTGTATTTATTTAAAAATAACTTCTGGTGGATTTTGTCATCCATGTGCATGTGTGACTTTTCTGGTGATTTTGGACAGTGAAACTGTGATATAAAGGAGGAAGCATCATGTGAAGTTTGGCTCAGAAATGTTTCTTGTACAGATTTTTACAAGATAAACTCTGTATGTAATTGAACATAGAGCTGCACTTCTTGTATTTCGAAACCATGACAGAAAAGTTCTTGAAGTGTTTGCAGACACCCCTTAGTGCCTGAGTCCTTTTCCTCTTCCAAGAATCTTGAAAGTACTAGAGATGAAGAAAATCAAAATGACATTAAATTATATTTTTTTTGTGATGGTTACAGGGCTAGATGCTGCCTTGTTTCCTTCTTGGTCTGTAAGACCTCTCCTCTCAGATGTCAGACCCTGTATTTCTATTTCTTCTGGAGCAGAATTGTCCCATTTTCAGAGCAGACCTCAAATTCAGCACACAGTGGATCAGTTGCAATTATCTAGAAAGTCCTGCACATTCAGTTGTTTCTATTTTTTCCCCTGTTGATCTTTGATCACTGATGATTTAGAGACTAAGCAGACATTACTTAACGCTGGGAGCAAAGCAGCAGGAGATTTTCTCAGCTCCTTACCATTCCTACATGGCAAACAAGGGAAGCCTAGCTTCCCTCAAAGGTACAGCAGTGTGTGGCATTTTTGCCTGGTTCCCCAAACCACTGTCACGAAGAGCTGGCCTCTTGACAGAGAGGAGACTTCTTTAGGCTTGTGATCTGTGTGGTCTATAGGCCTTTGTCTCATAACAGCCCTCAAGTGTTTGCAAAGAAACCTTTTTACTTTTAAGCCATTCTGTTTCTTCACTGTTTGTTTTTCTTTTTTTAGCTTCCTTGTTAAGCATGAATACAATAAACATCTTGGGAGTAAAGCTAGTCTGTGTTATGCCTGAACTGTAACAGTCACTCTGGGTCCATGAGGCCATTGCTATTAATGCAGGGTGGAAAACAGGGGCTAATGTATGCATCCTAGCACAGACAGCTGAAGTAAAACACAAGAACAAATACAATGTACAATTCCTGTGTCCTTCCTCCCTTCATGGACTCCTGGACAGCACTGCCCCTTTATTTTTCTGCTGGAGCCATTGGCTTGTGCCTTGTACCAGAACAGCATGACCCTGCTGAAATGTCCTCAGAACTCCTCTCCTTGTGCTCATTGAGGCCTGCTGTTCATTTGTTTTATTAGCTACTGCCAACTTGAATCCTCTTGCTTTAAACCTTTTCTGTGTATAGTTCCACTGCTTTATTCATTGCTGTTGCAGTTTAACTGTTAATTTCTATAGAGATGATGTGGCACAGTTGCTGTGCTGTTCACTTTTAACCATCTTTTGCCACTTCCCCTGACCTCCTGTTCTCTGCCTTGCTTCTCTTCCTTCCTCCTCCTATCACTATATCAGTCTTGTTTGTGCCTTCATTGTTTTCCTATACCTTCAGTTTATTAGTACCTACAGTTAACAGAACTTGCCCCTTAAAATCTTTGCCGTGCTTTAGTCTTGTCTTTTTCTTGATTTGTGACAGTGTCCATGTGAGAAACCAGACCATCTTCACTCATTTCTCTTCTCCACCTTATATGTTCCCTGTAATATGGTTGGTTCTAAAAAATCTCTTTCCCAATCTAATTTATACAGAGGCATGTGTAAAAGCTCACCTGAGTTAGTGTTTTATTTTGCGACCTTTATGCACACACATGAGAAATGTCTTTCTTTTTCCATGTATTTTCCTACCCCTCCTAGCTTACTAAAATCTAAATCTTCTGAAGTGACCGAGCTGCTGTCACTACCTGTTCTTGTCTGTGCTGGCCTTCCCTCCCTTCCGTGCTGCTCAACCCCCTGGCATAAAAACAGTTTGTACCCTACTACCTTGCTTTTGCTTCTGTTGTATGTATTTCCATTTCTAGGAAATTCTAGGTCTGAATTCCTATCCATCTTCTCTTATCTGGCCTGTCTGTTGCAACTCTTCTCTCTTGTCACTCCTGCTTGTCACCTATTTCCATCTTTGAGACTTGTATATCTTTTTTTTTTCTGACTGCATTCTGATGATCCTGTCTGCAACTTACCTATCTTCCCTGTTTCTCTAACATTAGGGTCCAAGTAACAGACTTTGGTCAAATGCTGCCTCCTCCACACATGAGCTAATTCAATAAGTTGTTTTTCACTGTTGTCTGGTTTTGCTTATTGACAGAGGAAAACTGGTTAAAAGCATGAGGAAGCTTGTATAAAGCAACTGCAAATTTTATCTTTCGGTGTATTAGACATGTAAGCTGAACGTATCATTTGTGTGCTCTTGATAACTCAGATGAGTATCTTTGTGGTGATGAAGGCCAACTGCACACTATGCTTCAATGATGAGAGTGTAGCCAGTAAGCAAGGGAAGTGATTATTTCCTTTTGCTCTTGAAGCCACATCTGGAATACTGTGTCAAGTTTTAGGCCTCCCACTGAGAGATGCTGACAAGTAAATCCAGTAAAAGGCTAGTAGGTTTTTTAAGGGGCTAGAGCACATGACGTACAAGGCTTACATAACTGTATTCATTTAGCCTCAATAACAGGCTAATTTACATAGTCCTCTGTACCTGAAGGGGCTTGTAGAGAAGATGTAGTCAGTCTCTTCTCAGAGATGCACAGAAAAGACAAGGGGCAGTGGTCGCAGCTGATGACAAGGTAAGTTCCAGCTGGACATGAGGAAAAAAATTCTTCCCTGAGAGTGCTGCAGTGCTCTGGGAAGAGGTTACCCTGAGAAGCTGTGGAATCACCAGCCTTGGAGGTTTTCTAAATTTAACTGGACAAGGCCCTAAGTGACATGATATAGCTTTGAAGTTGGCCCTACTCTGAGCACTGGTTGGACTTAGGTGACCTCTGGAGGTCCCTTCCAACCTAAATTGTTCTGTGAGTCCAAACAGTATTATTAAATGGTCTCTTGTAGCAGAAGGCTGACCATTAAATTTTCTTTTAATATTAAGTAGTAATTAAGGGAGTATGTGAAAAACTGGTCGATATTTTCCTCTCCTCCTATCACAGACTCTATATAATCTGAATTTAGCAAGCCTTTTTACACTGCCACTGACAATTGTTTTTGTGGGATAGTAGCTAAAAGAGACTGTCAGTGAATGAATGAAGTGGCAACTGTAGTACTGAACTTCAAAAGGAAGGCAAAGGGTTCTTAGCAATTGCTGTCCTGAAAGTATAACTGCTAGTAAAATAATGGGCCTGATATTAAAAGGGTATGCAAAACCAAGAGTCTGCAAGAGGACAGAACTGTAAATAATAACAACATGAGTTCATATAAAATAAATCTCCTCAGACAATGTAATTGCTTTTTGATAGAATTACAAAATTAACGGATTTAGGGAAGGAAGAGGGAAGAAGGTATAAGATTGCTTTCTAACCTGAAGATTCATTGAAATTGGTTTTGGTAGGAAGAGTATCGGATGTATTGAAAATCTGGTGAAAGGTAGTAAACAAAAGTTGATTATCAACAACAATGCATTAGTTACATATGAAAACAGAGGACTTGGGAGTTAGACTAGTGTTGTTTAACATTTCTATTAATTATATGGGAGGATGAGAAAAAATACTTTAATGAGCTTTGAAGATAAATTGGGAACTGTGAGCCTCAGTGAGAGCAGAAAAATAACACAAATGGGACAATGGGGTTAGACATGTAAGGAGAAAATAAAATGAGATTCAACTTTGAGAACTGTTAAATCTGGGGAGAACTATCTGAAGCCTATATACTAAATGGAAGTGAGGGGAGAGGTTTTCAAAAGAGATGTGGTGCTGAAAACAGCAGCTGGTATTCTAGAACTGCCTCTGAGCAGGTGAAGCAGCCTTGCTGGTGCCAATAGTCAAGGCCAGCTTAAACTACTTGCCATACCATTGGGCTTGAACAACATGATAAATTGTTGGCAGAATTTTTTTGTACAAACTGTCCTATCCACATCAGTATTTTGGAAGTACTAGGATGACCTGTTGATAACATTCTTTTTCTGGAAGCATCTGTATTGCAAGAATAAGCTGGGCTTGAAAATGACTGATGGAATTGGTTGCACCCAGGGCTGTTCAGACCATGAATTGAATGAATTTTCCCATAGTTATGGGAGCATGGGGCTTAATGTCACAGCTTGTGAAGGAAGGTGTTGTGGTCTTCAGCAGTATTAGGAAAAGGATACACAGCTGAAAGTGTGTTTTTGTATAGTAGGGCTTCAGAATATCGCTTGTAAAATAGCACTGATGATGTGTATTTTGTATGACGCACAGTCTATATCATTTCAGAAAGCACCCTGCAATCTAGAATGTCCTCTGACTCCACTGCTCCTGGATAAGGTTTGTCCATGCTAGCAAGGGAGTGGATAAGTTTGGTTTTTTTACTATTGTTACCATGGTTGTGAGCAATTGTGTAAGAATAAGTAGAAGTACCAGATCCATGGCTCACTTCTGTCAATGAGAATTGCGTGCACCTGCTTTCAACAGGTTTGGACAATGCCAAAGTTTATTTGATTATTGTTTGTATTGCAACCTTAGGTTAGAAACTGAAGTCAGGGACCAGATCTAAGAGCTGTAAAACACAAAGCAGAAAATGATGATTGGCTCAGAGTTTAGTGTAACTATCATGGAATCCCTCAAATTCTTTATTGTTTTTCACAACCTCCCCACCACCTTGACCCTTCAGCATGCAGAGTGGTTCAGTTCTACCATGTTATAGGTGCAAGCTGAGAGCTGATTGAGCCACGTGAATTATTATCCTTTATGTGAAAACATGTGATCTGTATATTTAATCTCATTGCATAAAAGCTGTTTGTAAAGAATTTATGCGGTAGTGATTGACCTCACCTTCCTGGGCTGAAAAGAGTTTTTATCACAAACTGTCTCACTTCTTTACTTTGAGGGTGACAGAGCACTAGAACAGGTTGCCCAGAGAGGTTGTGGAGTCTCCTTCTCTGGAGATATTCAAAACCCGCCTGGACGCGATCCTGTGCAACGTGCTCTAGATGACCCTGTTTGAGCAGGAGGGTTGGACTAGATGATCTCCAGAGGTCCCTTCCAACCTCAACCATTCTGTGATTCTCTCTTAAGCTTTTTATTTATTTTTTATTTTTTTTTAGAGATAGTTAAGGGTCAGGGCAACCCTTATCAAGTTTTGTTTACTTCTCTGTCTGCTAAGAAGGACATTAGCACAACTAAGATTTAGATAAGGGTGGTTTGTACTCTTGGAGAAAGAATGTTGGGACTAATGAGCTGGTTAAATCACAGCTTCTTGGGAGGTAAGTTTCAATCAGAACATAACCTCAAGGAGAGATGTTCATAGGGTGAAGGTATTGCATGAGGTCTGGATCCCAGTTACAAGTCTTTGTGAGAGTCTTGAAGATTTGTTGGCTAGCTGAAGTAGAGAAATAAACATATACCAGTGAATATTATTAGTCTTTTTTGTGTATGTAAGCTTAACGGCTTGAACTGTCACTAGCGCTCTCTGTCTGCAGTTTCACCTTAGCATTTATCTTGTGTTCTGGGTGACTTCAGAATACCTGGCCAAGGTATTCTGTTCTCCTGTTGGTGTGGAGATCCTTAAAATTGAGGTAAGGAATTATATTACTTGGACCCTCAGTGCTTTTAGGGTGTGGCATGTTGCTTTGATTTTTGTATCTGGTTTTGTGCATATTGTAGAAAACAGCAGTTGTGATATATTTAAAAAAAAAAAGACAGTGTTATTGGGAGTGGTCTGCTTCAGCAGTGCTTGAGAACTGCAAGGGCTGCATGTCAAATGTCTAAAATCTGTTAGCATTTTAGAATTCTTTTTTCAGTGATTTTATCAGGACAGCCTTTAAAGTGAGCTCCTGCCTCTTCTCCTCCTAACCATGTTACTTCAATTGTTGCATTCATGTTGACTCCTGCTCAACTGACAGCTTCAATCAAAATCCCTCTAATGGCTTTACTGAAGCACTCTGTCTCAGCTTCAGTGGAGTGGCTCTCATATGAGGCATGTCATTTTTTTTAGCTCCCTGTTCCCTGTTGTGATTCCAGGAATGCCTGTGAATCAGGTTCAGTTGTTCCAAAAAAATGCAATAAAGTATTTACTTATTTCTGATAGGTGTAGAAATAGAAATGACATTCATTTTAATACATGGAGTTTCTGCCCTCCAGCCAAGTCATGGCCCCTTCTTGGTGGGAATCCATAAATTTCCTTCCAGAATGCCCAGCTGTGGAAGAGTCTGGGGCAATCTGACATGCCTATGGTTCATGGGAACAGCTATCAAACTGCCTTGACCTGACTTGTGAATATTCATTTACTGCTTCCATTGAAATGTGTACTTGAGGCTGCTATGCACAACACCCTTAGAGTCGAATGTATGGCCTCCCAGCTTCAATTGTCTTGTATCTTTCAAAGTTAAATAATTCTCCCAAAAGCAGAATGAATGAGTCCTGATTTTCTTTTGTACTTATGTTTATGGTTAACCTCAGTACAGACTTCTCCCTTCCTGCCCCACCTTTCCCCTCCCCCTTCTACTCCCACACACACTCCAAGACCTCCAGCTTGTCTTCATATCCCCATTTTATCTGTTTGGGCTGTACAGGGTGCTAGTCTGGATACATGTGCGTGCTTGTTGGTCACACAGCCTTTGGGTGAGTCTTGCGGACTGTTCCACCTTGCAGCTGTTGACAGGACAAACGCATGCTGCCGTGAGCTCTGTGGGGGTTCCCATGACCTGTGTTGCACTCTGCCTGTTCCCTTCCCTCAAATTTCACTGAGGCTGTCAAGTCGTCTCAAAAAATTACTGAAAGGTTCTGATAAACAGTCCAGTTGAATGAACCTTATTTCCTTAGGAATCCAGAATGAAAATAAGCTGTGTGATTTAGGGAAGGAAGAATGGCTAGAATCTGTTGTTGCTGCCATGTTGCAACTTTGCTTATAGCAAAGACATGTTTTGTTTTGTTTAAAAAGTACCAAGGCAAAGAGACCTCCAGGATAAACTAGAATTCAAAGTGTATTCTCTGATCATTCATATGACTTTCTGAAATGCTTCCATGGAGGAGTACTCTGATGAGGTCAGGACCCAGGTACACCTGCAGAAGGACAGTAACCATTTAGACTTTGGAGAAGAGGGCAGAGAAACATTCTGAAGAAATGTATAATAGTTTAGGCCTCTCTATTGGAAAAAAGGAAACCACAATACCACTAAATTTCTCAGGTTTGTCACTGACTGTATTTCTTTTCAGATCTTAAAAAGGAAGTTCAGTTAATTTTCTACATGTCCATCCCTGCCTTTGATTCTTGCAGCTCCTTAGCTATGCATTTAGCTGTACTGAGATGCTGAAATGAGAATTTAAAAACTCTCAGGGAGACCTGATCTGGTTAGGAACAGAATAACTTTTTAAATCTATAGGAGCTTTGCCATGTGGGGTTTTTTTTTTGTCTGTTTTTTTGGACTATGGCTTACCCCTGTGTTGTTTTTCTGCTGAGTAACAGCAGGCAATATTAGATTAGTGTAGAATATTGTCACTTACTATCAGAAAAAATGCTATTGTCAAGTTGCATGGCTACCCAGATTAGCCTTGAAATAATAAATTGTGTCAGGGTATGAAAATCCTTTCAATTCTTCAAAAATGAAAGGAACACACAGAGCTTTATAGGTATCTGAGTAAATTCTTGTATTCGATCATCAAAATTAATTGTATTTTGTAGTTAAAAAGATTTAAATTCTCTCAGCAGTTTTCTCAAAGTGTCTCTTTAACATTATCAGCACTGAAGGAAAAAAAGCATGTTTGTTTATTTTCTTCCTATAGCACAGTAAACACGCAGCAAAACACTGAAGAGGAGGTGTTCCCCTGTGCTAATGATTACAGTGGAGGGGCTTGTGACAAAGAGGTTAGAGACAATGGGAGTAATAATTTAAAATCTCAAAGAAAATTGCACCCAATGTGTCCGCTGCAGAATAAAACATGTAGGTGGGCTCAGCCCAGTGATGGGATTGAGATTGTTCACAACTGTTATAGGCTCTAACAATTAGGCAATTATTTGTGGATGCTCAGAGGGCCTGGACAAAGTAAATTGCCCTGGATTTTCCTTTGAAAGACTAGCCCTTTACTGGGTCTTTTAATAAAAGGCTTTAGTAATCAGACCAATATACTTTATTCATACACTCAATCTGATATCTCTTTTAGCACTTAGAGGAACAACAGCTGCTCAAGTCAGGCTCCTGTTTGAAAAGTTTTATTCAATCTTATTACACTGGCATCCGGGATGTCCTGATCTAAGGTGACTGAGCGAGCAAAAGCATTTTTTCTCTCTCCTTTTTCTCCTGCCCCTATTCTCCTTCCCCTCCTCTCCTCTCCATTGATTGATTGTTTTTGTGCAAAGTTTCACTGACTCTCCCTTCTGCCTCACTAGGGAGAGAGAAATGCTTGCAAGAAGAGAATAGTATGTAGGAAAGCTCTAGGGAGGTACGTGGGACATTAAGTGTGTCTGAAACAGCTTGCAATGCTGCTTTTAAAAACTGGCATTATTTTTTGTTGATAATGCCCAGTTAAGGCAATGGGTTGGTCTAAAACTATCAGCTTTCTGGACTGAAATCCTTAAGTAGTCTTCCACTGTCATGACATAGCAGCAACATCAAAAGAAATTCTATATCTTTGCGCTTGAGGATCAAAGTTTCTTTTCCCATATAAACATCTGTAATGTGGGATCTTTAAGAAATTTACTGTTGAGATTAATCCAACCCTTCATCTGTGCAACTGGTAAATCCCTGGGGCCAGATGGGTTTCCTGTAGAAGTTACTAAAGTCTTTAAAGAATTACTAATCCCTGTTTTTTCAGATAAGTTATATTCTTCTCTTTGGGGAAGGCCCTTCATTCTGACAAATTCCTGTATGGGATTCACTCTCTAGTAGGACAGAAAAGATGCAGAACATGGTGATGGGAAAGACTGGAGTTTGTTGTGTTGTTTCTTCTGTTAAATGTGGATTTCAAAACCTTGGCCAAGACACTAGCCAACAGATTAGAAAGAATAATTACCAAAATAATTCACAAAGATCAGACAGGCTTTATGCTCTGTAGAAACTCAGTTGGTAGGATGAGGAAGTTGCTAGTTAGCCAAATCTAGCTATTGATAAGAAGCACTTTTTTTTTTCTCTTGTCAGAGTGATTGCAGTTTCAGATTACGTATCTTCAGTTTACCAGTATTTCAGTGTCTTACTGACACTTACCAACTGTGCTTACATTGTGTTTATATAAGTAACTACTACTCTGTCTATAGAGAGCTTTGCACCATGGAGTTTAATCCCAGTCTTTCATGCTCTGGGGAGGAGCTGAGCTGTGGCAGAGAGTCATACAGCCCATCTTCAGGGTCAGAGACTCACTCATGTTTTGCATATTAGAACAAAATGCTAGAATCTTAGTATAAGTTGGAAGCGAACATGGTTATCCAGGGCCCTTTCAAACTGAGTCTTGAATAATTCCAGCAAGGAAGATTCCACCATTTCTCTGAACAGTCTCTTCCAACATTTAATTGTTCTTATGCTGAAAAGTGTTTTTTTCTTATATCCAGACCAAATTTTCCCCTGAAGCAACTTGTTTCTATTGCTTGTCCTGTCACCATGCATCCTTGTGAAGAGAGTACCTCCATCTTCTGTAACTACCCTTTAGGTATTGGAAGACACTGTTTAGCCTCCTGAAAAGTGACAGTATTTTAGGTGGTAGGCAGAACATCTGGTCCAGATTTTATGTCTGCTTAAAGCCCTAATATTAACATTTTCCAGGCTGAAAATTTTATTTCAACGTAGTATGTAGCACATCTTAAAGATACCTTTAATTGGCATTCTGCCGCTAAGGAGATCTCTTCCCCCCCCCTTTTTTTTTAATAGAAGTCAATGCTTTTAGTTTTCTCAGCATTATTAGAAATCTGTGTCAATAATACGTATCTGGTTTTTCATTCTGAAGGATTCCTAGTTGCTTTAAAAATGTGATTTACAGATTGTGCACACAGGGCTACTGGTGACCAGCCCAGCCTGTGAAATCTGAGAGGGCATCTGGTTAACAGAGCTTTGCAGCACTAGTGTACAGTACCATGCCTGGCCTTGAAATGATACTCTCCCCCTGCCCCACCCCAAACACATACACACACTCTTTGAGAATGCTGGATACAATGTGCAAATCTGTTTTGGATTCTTTAAGTATTTATTCTTTATTTTAAAATAAAAATAACTGTACCTTAAATAGGAGGGATGCTTAAAATGTATTAGGATAATCATGAGATAGACGTTTTGAAGGCTATGGTGTCTGTGAATGATTCATTAGGGAACAATTCATTATTATCCCCCCACCTCCACCTGCCTACAGCTTGGGTATTGATGTAGTCTAAAAGACTCAATTAGAGATCATTAATGTTTGAGACATCCTACATATACATAGCAGGCATATTAGCTGTGAACAAAACTTAGGCATCTTTATATATTGAGGTGAAAGCTCTGCTACAAAACGGTCATAGGCAGTCTTTGAGAGGCACTGAACTAGAGTAATATTTTTTGAAAAGATCAAGAAACTTTTTCAGTCTTTTTTGCAACCTAATATATAAACCTGACATCGAATTACAGGACAGATGCAAAGCATCGTTCTGTTTGGAAGAGTATTCTGTGTAGAAAGAGAAATGGCGCCTTCTTACTCTTCAGCTCTGTTCCCTTTGTTTGTTCAGAGATCCATAGCTCCTGATTCTATTGATAAAGTTTTTATTGCTTTTTGTTCTCTTTAAACCTATAGAGCTTCAATGGTACAGCAGTCTGGAACTGAGAAGGGCTTTTCTCGCCCTGTCTCAGGCAAAATTACTTAATATAGTTAGAATTTCTGAACCTTTGTTTTCAGTGTACAGGGTAGGAAGCATTCAGTGAGACTCTGGCATTAAACTAGTAACAAAAAACAAACAATACACTACTGTGTGGAATGTATCATCGCAAGTTTACTGTGTACTTACTCCTCTGAACAGAAAAAGTCTGGAAAGCCTTTTTGGTGAAATTAGGCTAGGTTTGAAAGGCTAGGCTTGAAATTAGGGTAGACTTGCACAGTGGGGAGAGATGAGAGAAGGGTTATTTGCATATTATTCCTGTGAGCATCAAATTTGACTCCTACAAGGCATACCTGGACCAAACCTAACGGCATCTTCCCTTATGTGGTATGGTGTTTTGACAGCCTTTAGTTCATGTTGTTTGAAGACCCATCCTGGTGCACACCAGTTACTAAGCATTTATGACCGTGTATTTGGTAGATTCCTCTGAATCAATGCGCACAGCATAGCATGCAGCATCATATTGGTTATTTCTGAAACAAAATGCCAGTGTCCCAATTAATTTTCAAACGGAAAATATCTGCCTTTGATGAATTAATACAGTGCTGCTTCTAAAGGCCAACTGATATTTCATACCATAACTACTGCATACTTGTTACATGCTTAAATGGATCATAGCAGATTGAATAATACAAGTAATTCCTCTTCTAAAAACACCTTTTTTTGTCTCTCAAATGCCATTATCAGGAATTTTTGCAGGGTTTTTAATTGCTGGCTGCTGATCAGGAATATTTTGGTTTTCTCATCCCTGAGAGATGTTGATGGTACAAATAAACTTTTTCAAAACTGAAGTGAATGTGGCTTGGCTTTTGGCAAGGAGTCGAACATGCTTTCATACATTCTTTACACCCCATATTAGGCTCTGAATGCCTGATATTACAGCTAGCACATAGCATTCTCACCAAGTGTAAATGAGTCCTCCTTAATGTGGATAAGGTCATAAAACTATAGATTACATATTGTAGTAAGATTTCTGCATTTAAAATGGCTCATTAATCAATACACAGTAAAAAGTTAAATGGCTTATACTGTAGATCAGGTAATTGAACTGCTGTATAATTTTTGTGAATTGACAGACTGCATCATGTCAAATCGTACCCTATTTTTTTTTACCCTTCCCTTTCCTCCTTTGTTATTTTAAAACTCTCACACTCCTGTAATAAGAGCTGATGCTGATCACAAAGCTTATGAATAGCAGCACCGTTACATAAACCTGCTGGATTACACTAAGAGGTTTACCTTGGTTTCATTTTTACACCCTTTCTTGTATCTCATGCAGAATAGATAAGAACCATTTAGCTTCATTCTTGTGAGATGACTAAGATGGATAAAGTATCTGCATCCTCTTGGGGTTCAAATCTGACTTTGTTGTTGTTGGCAAAGCAGAAGTGTTAATTGCATGACTATTACATTGCAGACACATCCTATTTTTAATGTTGAAGTTGCCAGTATTCCACGGTGATGCAACAAAATAAGCAAGAAGCTTTGTGGAAGGGTAGATGCAGATGCTCAAATAAGACTGCCTTTATAAATCTAAACTGTGGCAGATGAATGGCACGGACTCAGGAGGGTTTGCGTCCTGAGACCTTTATTGTTTGTTTCTGAGCATATTTAAAAAGTTAGCTGCTTCAGTGGTTTCACAGACACACTTTGCTAGGCCAATCAYCATGCAGATTATGTCACAGGTAGCCAATCATTACACCAATCACGCACGCAGCGRTCATGCCTTGTACCTTGCTACTTGTTTAGAAAAGCTGTCTTGCCCTWAACCTTGGTTCCCACTGGCTTCTGCTAGTTTATCTGTACTTTCTCAGGATGTATCGTTCCCAGCTGCACCAGTGTCCTTGGGTACGTTTGTCTGAGGTTCCTGTTGCTTGCTGCTTGAAACTTTCCACCAGTTTAACCCTGTCATGACCCTCCACACTAAACAGCTTGAAGACAGGAAGGAAATCCTTGGGCTTTGCGCTGCGTAGATATTGCAGAAACTTGTGGGAAGCCATAGAAGAGAGTCCAGCACAAACTGGCTGGGTAAAATATAACTATTGTGCAGTAGTTTGACTGGAACTTTAGAAGTACTATTAATGGCACCTCATGTATCTGCACTTTCATCTTGAATTATTCAAAATATGTTTCTCATAGTTTCAGGAATGTCTCTTGAAAGACAAAAGGGGAGGTGATGAGGAATTACTAGGCAATAGAGCTTGTTACCACAGTTGCTAGCCCTTAGGGAGGGCAGGGAACAGGCTGGGGATTTAATAGCTCTAGAGGCTAGATGCCACCCTTGCTTCCAGAGATTGCTGCCCTGAGTCACGTTGAGGGCCCAACAGAGGGGAACCTTGTACTGTGGCTTGAACTCAGCCCATTCTGGTGATAGCTTTCTGCTGTGAGGCTACTGGCTCTGGGTCTTTACCAGATACTTAACTCATTTGGCAGTTTGGTTCCTTAGTGAGAGCTGTGGCTTTTTGACCTGAACATGGAATCTGGAATTAGGTTTTGCTTGGAAATGCTGCTGGTAAAGAGCCTTTTGATAGCTCACCGTCTCTGAGGAGATTGTTCTCCAGTGAGGCAATCAGTCAAGCACTCTCAGCAATATCTTAAATAGGAGGATGGGCTAGTGATGAATTAAGGGGGAGGGAGCTGCAGATAATGCAGTAAGAGAGCTGCCCATTGTAGACATCTGTCTGTCTGCCAGCCCTGACACAGTGGTTTTAAATGCCTCTATTCATGGAATCACACCTGCTTATGCTTATGTGCCAAAAATGAATATTTTAGCAATGAAGGAATTCACTCAATTATGAAAGGAATGTGCCTGCAAATGTCCTGTCATGGCATAATTAAGTAGTTTGGAGAGAGGTGTGTTGTCTTTTAAAAGTGAATACTCACATTATTCTCTTGGCTCTTTTTTCAGGTGGAACTATTTATGTTAGTTTGTGTGGTTGTTTGAAGTGTCATAGTTATATTAGAGCATAGATGCCAGCTGCCACTTGGTTCAGAACACCAGACTGCTGATGAAGGATGGCCTTTTTAAAATAGAGGTTAGAGAATAACCATTTGATTTTGTTTAAGGGATTCTTATACACTGGACAGGTGTTTCTCATATTAATGAATTCCTCCTACACTGGCTACAAGGAGGAAGGGATGTCATCTGTCATGATAGGCAAAAGTATTGTGCTATTTGCTAAGTTTCTTTATTCTGTAGCTCTTGCAATTGGGATGTCATAAAAATATAAACTGTAATTTAAAGTGGGAGTGGAAGAGAAGCACTCAGATCATGGAACTTATCCCTGCAAAAGTTATGTGGTAAAGAGCCCTCACCTCCCTGCTTCCTGCTTTCTTTTTTAATTTTCAAAGTGTGGGTTTAGAGATCTGATTTCTGAAGTTTCATTGCATGGGGGCATCAGTGCTATGGGGCTGCTGCCTTCCTGCCCATTGTTGACAACTTTCTGCTCCCTTAATCTTGTTTTCTCTGCATGCGCAGTAAAAAACAATTCTGTACATATGCTTTTTTGTGTGCTGGAAAGGGACGGCAGTTGGTGCCACATATTTATTTGCATCATTGCTGACCAACACTTCATTCAGCTTATGTTAGCTTCTCTACAGGGAGTCCCTTACTTGAAGATAGGGATATTGAGGAATTTGTAAATAACAACTATTAAACTAATGCTTCTGTAGCGAGAGAACACCCTCCCCTCCTGCAGATATGATACAGAATTTAAACTACAAGGGTTTTCCTATTAGGCTCCAGATTAGAATATAGTGGGCTTTTCAGAGACCGAATTTTGAATCTGAAATAAAAAAGCAGAATAGGAATGATGAAGAAGGGTCTGTTGAATCTAAATGACTTCATTTTCCTGAAGATAAGCTGTTGACAGGAACAGAATTGATTGAATTTGTTTAAATTTGGATGTTAAATTTTGTCCTTTAAAAAAAAGAAAAAGATCTTGTCTTCAGCAGATCAGAAAAGGTTATGGTGCTTGTCTCAAAAAACATATAGCTCAAACAGAAAGAAGCCCTAAGATGGCTGCCTGAAATTATTAGGGAGTTGGAGAGTCTTCAATAAGAGGAGACACTGAAAAGATTAGAAGTGCAGAACAAATAACCTGGGACATAATAGAGATTTACAAAATAAAGAATTGTGTGAAGATGGCAAATGCCAGAGCGGGGGACAAATACTGAAACTGAAAGTCATAATACTGACAGCAAATAAGAAGAAGCTGTTTTTTTAAAATAATGCGTACCTATGGAACTTACTGCTGGAAGATATTGAGGCCAAGATCCCAGCAGAATTAAGGAAGGATTAACTGTCAATGTAGCTAGAACGATGTGTTCACTGCTATAGAAGATGAGATTAAAAAAAAACATGATTAGAAGGATACAAATTCTTATACGTAAGGACATAAGCAAACTTTTCTAAAGCATCTTGTACCCTCTGCTGTCTGATAGGACAGGCTGATCTGATTGGGCAAGTCCTGTTTTCTTGCCCCAATATTTTCTAACATCTACTAGTGGGAGAATTGGTAAGGTAGTTTGTGAGCTTTTAATAATGTTAGGTGTAGTTATTATGCTTTCCTGACCTTTTCAAATCCAGCTATTTGTTGCTTGTTTTATGCCAGGATTGTAGACTCTGTGCAGGTTGTCTTGGCCTCCAATTACACACTACCAAGCCCAAGAAGGTTCTGACATCCAGGGCTTCCCAGAAGCAAATGACAAACAGACTTTCTAGACTATAGTTCTTAAAGGCAAAAATATCAATGGTGAATTGTATTCTAGAAATAATCTTTATAGGACTCCTTTCAGATCTAGCGTAGTTCACAGTGCTCTTTGTAAAGTGAAAACAGAAACCAAAAAACTAATGTACTAGTACAAATGTTTCAATTTAAAAGCTTAAATGTAGATAGTGGGATTTTTATTTTTTATAAAGTAATGTTTTTCTTTAGTTTCTGAAACCCAGGCGTTCTTTCCTGTTCAGTCTGAGAGTCCCTTTAAATGTCATTGGTGAGACACAAAGGCTAATCAAAGCTCTACCTGAAAGAAATGCAAACACAGAAAATTGCAGTAAAAGCAGTAAATGAAATGTTGAAATATTGAATTTATTTATAAGATAGGACACTGTGTGTGGTCAGATAATGGACTGCGCTTATCAAACATAACCGTTTTCCCCAGAACTATGTATCATTTAAGCCAGTCTAGTAGTGTGCCCTTTTAATGTGCCATTTTATGTTTTAAGGTGAGGTGAAAATCACAAAGTGTAAGGCTGATCAGGATGCGCTGAGTATTTCCTTGGAGATTTCCCATAGCAGAAGATTCTGAGTGAGCCGGTTGTAAATTCCAGGCCATCCTACCAGTGCCTGAAGAAGCAAGGGATTTGCAAACTTTCATGCCTGTGTTCTCTGTAAATCTTGTAAAAAGACTGGATTTGCTTGGTCAGTTAGTTTCCACTGCTCCATGGTAATATACCACTGTATTCATCACATTTGTGTGTGCTAGAATTATCTTTCAAAAACTTAAGTAGTCTGGACATGTTGATAGGTATTTACTTATGTTTTATCTGAGTATTATGGACTGCTGTTCTGGTCTTGTTGTTAGAAGGTATCAAGCCATTTATCAGGTACGAGATTGTTGCAACTGATAATAAATTGAGACAGCTGTCATTGAACGTGTAACATAATGACAGTATTTTAGCTTTGGGACTCTATATTGCACTTTGACACTTATTCCCCATATCTCTGGTACATTAGCATATCATTCTGTCATTTGCATTTGATCACAGCAGGTTAAGGCTCCTGACATGTTACAACTAATTCCCGTGTACAATTTTGAAACAGAATGACCTGTTGTCACTGGTGTAAAATCTTAAATCTCAAACCTCAGGCATATGTGTGCTGTTGACAGTAAACTATCTTTAAAGGAAATCCCAGGGACCAAATGCCACAGATGTTTGGCACAATGGAAAGTTCTACAACTGGGTCTTATTTTCATGGTCATCTGTGGCTGTCTAGCCAAAACTCTGTACTTGCATCCAGTGAGGACATGTGCTAGAAGGCTAAACTGTTCTTATTATTATATGTAAGTATAAATTAGGTAAGTGTTGGTTTAGGCCATTCAAAGAGATTTGAATTCTGCACCTTGGGTGGACAAGGATGGCTATTGTGTCTTTGATAAGGCAACTGTGAGCTGTTATGCTAGTGCCTTTGTGCCAGAGGAAACAAATGAATTCATTTTCTCTCCAGTAACAATTCAAGAAAAGGTAGTTTCTCTGGGTGAGGTCAGAACTGATAGAGGTAGGTGTTGAATTGAGGTAGCTGGAGACTTAATTTCTATAAGAACAGATCTTGTCTCCAGAGACCTCAAACTCCATGTCTTTTCAGGGGCTCTCCTCTACATAGTTCCTGCATTTTGGACTGCTGTCCCACTCCTGTATCTGTGCCAGGCCTCCTTTTGCTTCAGCCATGCAGTCATTGGTCCATAAGTAGAGTCCAGGAAAGTAGAGCTTGATCTCTAGCAACCCATCACATTGTGTTTACCTGGCTTTCCTACTTCAGTGTGTGTGCTTTCCTTCAGACTTTGTATGCGCATTTACCTGCCCCAGGTCCTGAAATGGCTCTTGTTTACACTGGGGAAACTAATCACACATTTTGCTCTTTTCTGAACACTTGGTAGTGATTCTTTGTAGTATTTATAACATACAAGCTGCTCATATATGCTCTAAGTAATGTGGGAAGTTCTTATCAGTGAGTAGGAAAGTCCAGAACTGAAGTAACAGTAGATCTGTTTGTTTCTAATGGAATACTTTTCCTGTTGGAAAATTAGGATGTATCAAAGGTGAAATATGTGTTGAGATATTTGTTTCTGAAAAATACTGACAGGTTCCAAACCTTGTCTACTGTACAGAGTTTTCTTAGAAATCTACCTTGTTTCCATCCAGCCTGGCAGAATGCTTTGTATTTACAACATGAGAGCTGGGAGCTTGGAAGGCCCCAGCGTGTGGGACACAACCTTCAGAGCTTCCAGGATCTTTGTTATAAATCCTGCAGCTTGGGATCGCTGGGGGACCTCAAAGTCAGGGTATTTTGACTTGCCAGAGTTTGTAAGCTCTATCTTGTAGAGGCAGGAGCATGCAAGTCCTGAGAACAGTGTTTTCTGTCTCTCAGATGACACTTCATTTCAGTTATTCAGATTTTTTTTACATTATATCCCTTTTAAACTTATTCCAAAATCAAATATATATATTTCCTAAACTAAATTTTCATCTGTATACCAGGGATTTTTTGGTTTATTTTTGCTTTTAGCTTGTTTGTGCTGCTTTGGAAAAAACATAGAGGCTCCCTCTGCCAGAGTAATAGGCTGTTCTTTCCAACTCTTTTTACATATCTCCTTTTCATGGCATTTCAGGATTCTGAGCAGTGATTTGAACTGCTGACTGGAAAGACATAGTCATCGAGTTTGTGTTCACCTTATGTTTATGTCTAGGTTCTTTGTCTCCCTAGAGCGCTCTGAGGAGGGTTTTTATAATGGAAGTCTTGGTCAATATCATTTACAAGAAAACAATGAATTTACGAATGGTATCCCTGGAATGTTTGATAGTGTATACAGTTGTGTATCTCTCTTTAGGGCCCAATATAGTTCCAAAATCATGCAGCAGGATTCTTAAAACTCATGATTTCTAAAAATAATTAATTTGAAAATGGTGCAATGTTAGTGCCCTACTCAGAGCCAAGGGAGGTCTAGATTCAGTTTGTTCCTCTGCCAGCTATTTCCTGTTGATCCTCAGCAAATGGCTTGGTCCTCAAGTTCCCTGTTTATAAAATGGCAACGGTAGTGTTGTCCTACATAATTGAAATTGCAAGGTAATATATATAATAGATTGTAAAATGTTCATATATCACAGTGGCTACAGTTTTGATTTCCCTTTTTAAAAACTCCTAAAGTTTAATATTTTCAAGCTGGAATCATGGGGTCATAACACCAGCTTAAGATATTTTTGCTCAGACTTCAGCATTTGCTTCTATTCTTATCCCTATCAGTGGATCAGCATGGCCATTTAGGGGACTGTCTTATAAATGGGTCAGGGACTTTTACAAAGGGAAATATATGCATCAGTTATATATGTTGGTTAAATATGTTTATATCTGTATTATGTCTTTATAAATACATAGTTATGAATATGTATATAAGTTTTGTCAGTTGCCTGCTCTGGTTTGCAATGTGGCTCCACAAACTAGTTGTGCAAAACAGCTGAAGAGATCAGAAACAAGTGGAGGGGTTCAGGAACACTGTAATTGTGTGTAGTTGACACTGAACTCCTGGTAGGATAAAACTAAGGGCCAAGAAAAATACCATGTACTTGGTGACTTACAATAAAAATTGGAGGATTTGGGATCTGTATTTTTAGGACTATGCCGTGCTGCGCCCAGGAGGGAACTGTGCAAATCAATATCAGTTGGAGAACCAGCTTGTATTGTTTGGACCTTGTTACTAATACCCTTCCTTTCCTTTCCTTTCCTTCTGCTGCACATACTGGGACATTCCTTTGCCTACCTGGTAAGCAAAAGTGCTCTAAATTCTCTCCTTTAATACTTGCTTGAGCTATTTGGATGCCATGGGCTGAAGTTTGGTTTTTTTTGTCCCAGGCACTTTTGTGTGGGACTGAAAGGATTTTTTTTTTTTTTCATGTAGGGGGAAAAATTCTGTGATTCAGTAATCAAAGATTAATGAAGTACAGAATGGATTTTTGAATGTTTTTCATGTTCTATTTCCTCAACAGAGGTGAGATCTGCAGTGAGGCAAAAGGCATTCTTTCCTGTGCAGAGGTTACACTGACAAGTGGACAATGTTTAGGTACTGCTAAAGGGTCTTGCTGCAACTCTAACAAGTGAAGTCTCAATTAAATGCGGATTTAAGGGTAATGGCCAGTCAGAACTTGGGTAACAGATACAGCTTTTTCAGGCTAAATAAGCAGTTCTGTGTGGTTTATTAACTGAGCTACATAAGTACCGAGTTGTTCCAGTAGGAGGAAGTGGCATCTAATCTGTAATGCTGCTCTGTGGCCTCCGATTCAAGTGGCAGAAGGTTATTGAAGCTTGTAAAATCTCCCTGGTGGCAAAAGCCTAACCCTAAGAGAGTCACTCGTTTCCTTTGTACTTAGCAGAAGGGCAGACTGATTAGGAACTTTGTGCCCCGCTGTCCGTTGCTCAGGTTTGGATTTTGAAGGTGGGTATGGGCCATACTTGTTCCTTTTGTTGTTCCTTCTAAAGTAAAAACTCTGATGCGAACCAGTTTTTAATGAAAGGTGTGTTACAAGTAATGGTAAAGAAAGCAAATATTTTGTAGTATTTGAATGCAAAAATAGAAAACTTAAATGTGACCCAATAATGAAAACTTGTTTAAAAAAAAAAAAAAAAGCTTGGGGTGGGGAACTACTTTTTTGGTTGTTTGTTATTAACCACCAATAGAAATGTTTCCACTGTTTGCAAACTCTGATGGCTGGATTTCTGGAGGGTTTTTTGCTACAAAGTATTCCTTCAAATTTTTTAACCTTGGGGAGATCAGATAAATTATTATTGTCATGTAACAGTTGGAAGTCAAGGCAGAGATTTATAAAGCATTGGTTTTCATGAGTACACACCATAATTTTTTTTTCCTCTGAAGATCTTATCTCTTTGCTTTCTAGTCTATGTCAGTGTAAATTTTATGACAACTTGAAATGATTGTGTACCTGTTGAACAACAGTGGTTCTGCATTGATAAGCCAATGGGTGCAGGAGAAGAAAAATGCTTTAAAATACTTGTAAATTTTCATACTATTTTTGGCTGAGGGCTCAATTCTGTGTGACAAGTAAAAACCCGTGAAAATAGTTACTTGCAGCATAGAGTTGAAATGGCACAACTTTACTCAGGCAGTAACTAAACTTTCAAAAAGAAGAGCTTCTTGAAGTTTCTAAAACCATACTAAGGCATGCTTCAAATGCTATTCATCCCACAGGTTCTAGTGGCTGAAGCGGGTATCTAGAAGTCTCTTCCATGTTTTCTTCTAAGCATATTGGCCTTTGTTGACTGCTCGCTGTGAAGGTGGCATGTGCATCACAGACATGTATAGAAATGCCACTGTGGTCACTGCTAATTTATCTTTTTTTGCATGGGTGTTTTCTGTGTAGCCTTTTTTCTGCTGCACTGGACCATAGGGACTACTGGGTCATTATCTTGCAGTCACATGATGGAGAAACTTGATGCAGGTAGTTCTGGAATGACTTTTAAAGAACAAACATGTTTGATATGGGCTTGGGCATGTTTTAAATGTTATTCTAATGGGGAGCAGAAGAGATGAGAGAAAAATTACATGTACATATACTGTTTATTTCATGGCATGAAGTAGTTAATGGTAGAGGGATCTTGTCACAGAAGAAGCCTATCAATAAAGATACAGCATAACTTTAGGATGTAGATTCTGATATTATTATATAAAAATAATAGTATTATAAGTGGCTGCCGGCCGTAGATGTCTAAGATTGAAGAAATGTTATACTGTCTTTTCTCAAAGGTATCTGATAAAATAATTAAACAGTGCATTATAACATGCATGTGAAAAGGTCGGTTGAAATTCTGCATAATTTTTGCTTTTTCTGGTAGCTTTGCTTCACTGATAATAGTCTCCTAATATCATTTCTTTCTTTACAAAAAGAAAAGAATAACCTGCATTATAAATCTGTTTTATTGCTTTGTGCTATCAGTGTGCTCTTTTTACACTTACCATCTACTGTATAATACATTGTATCCAACCAATATGAAACAACCCCGAAAGCACCAGGATTTCTATCCCTCCCCTCCCAGCACTCGCTCACATGTACCTAGGCACACGTGCACACTCATGCCCCCTGTGTTCAAGTCCTAGCAGGTATGTTGCATTGCTCTCTGGTAAAGAAATACAGCATTTGAGTCAGTGTTTCTGATTCACAGGTTACACGCAATGTAGAATGACTGATTACTGTATGCAGGAGTAATCTCTGACCTACCACTTAAATAGTGTGTAAATAGTTGAAGGTTCAGATACCCTTACATTTCAAGAAATTTAAGAATTGTTTGATTATCCTGTAGGAGAGAGCAGCTCTGCTTTTCTTGTTATGATTAATTATATCACAGTTGATGGTGTCACACTATGTTCATATTTAACTGACACATGTGCCTATTCAATGTATTAGTCTGTTCCAGTTCCTTGTCCCATGGCATTTGTTTAAGTCAGAAAAAAATGCGAACGTTACTGTTAATTTCATGAGCAGGGACAGGTTAGCTCCTATGTATCTACACGTTTGCAATATTTTATTGCAGGAAAGGAGTATCATTACCTCATGGTTCTAACTCTCAAACAGCCAAACAGTACTTGACATTTAAAGAGATTTTCTGTTGTGCACTTGTATAGTCAAGAGTAATTCTAATCCTATTAAAGATATTATGTCATGGAGGTGTGCCCTGGGGGAGAGTGCTTCTTCTCATTGGTTAGATGGAAAGCAGAGGGGAGGGGCAACCAAGAGGGTGGATTTATTACTTGATAGTTAGGTCAGGGATTTCTGTGAGAAATGCCCAGTGGTTGCAGTTGCTGATGATTTCACATCAACAGCAGTGCAACACAGTGTGCTCCAATAGCTGAGTACTGATTGAGATACTGCAAACGGGTGGGAAAAAAAAAAAAAAGCAACAGCGTATGAGAAGCAGTTAGAGGGAGAGAGAGAGGAAAGCTGAGAGCAAGAAAAGTGCTCAGGCTAGAGGAAAGTCTCCCAGGTGTACTGCAGAAGCTTTTTGGAAATGGATGCAAGGACCATCTGCTGCGGATAGATCAGGGGCTGTGGACTAAGGACAGAGAGAGTGAGCTTATGGCTCTTTTGAATAAAATTGAAGTTCCGCATAACTGATTCATCAAGATACATCATGAGTATGCTTCTGCATGAGATATTAATGTGTGAATCCACACTACAGATAGATAGAGTACAGCCTACTGTGGTATAAAAAAACAGATAAAAGCAGCAACAATGCAGTGAATATGGCAATGAATTTTGCAGTCATTATCTGATTTACGTACAAAGAAAAAGAGAAGCAAAACACAAACAGCCCTTGTAGTACTGTGGAGTTTGCGAGGCACTGCATTTAATGCTGAGAAATGCTAAACATTAAATCTGACAACAGTGAAAAGAGAGATCATGGAAAAGTCAAGTAGTGAGGATTCTTCAATTCACCGGAGTCCATCTTTGGATAGCAAAGACTCTGACTTTGCTAAACCTTCTACCTCAGGGAAGCAATTTGGTCGAGGTTTTACTGCTGGAGCTTTCTATGGTACAGCTGGATCACGCACACAGAGCCACACCGGGGTCGGAACTGGGACCGGCGTTGGGACTGGGACTGGCGTAAAAAGTGACAAATACAGTGCACCCAAAGGCAGCAAATATGTGGTCTTTTACCTGGATCTATCCTTTGTTTTCCTTTTAGAATTTAAGAAGTTCAACATGGCAAGAGGCTGCCTGTGTTGTTTGAAATATGTGATGTTCCTTTTCAATTTAATATTTTGGGTGAGTACTGCCTTTTCAGTTGTCTTCATTTGTTAGTGTATCCTGTACTACTGCATTATGTGTACAGTGCATCTTTAAAGCACTACAGTAAGCTCCCCGCCACTTCTCTCCCTCTCTCTCATAAACGTAAGGAATATTTTCAGTGTTAAACCTATGCCTAATAGGAAAATGTACTTGTTTTTTGTATCCTTATTGACACCTGCTTACTGTACTTTGACTACCAATTCTTAAAGCTCAAGGTTCTAATATGTGTTTTGAACTGGGTTATTTAAGGAAGGGCAAAACTGTTTTAGCATTAAAATCCTGTTGTAGCAGGGTTTTTGCATTCTGTTGTAATACCTCATGTTGCATTAAACTGCAGGTTAATTTAAATTTCAAGTACATTCTCATTGTCGCCATAAATTCCACTTTTTTGTAAACTTCATTTGACAAACTGCTTTTTCATTTGAAGGAAGTTCAGTCTCATTTCTTCATTAAAAAAAAATAAAATACTCTAACCACTTAAGGTGTCAGCATAAATGTGGAATGATTGAAATGATGAATTAATCTGTATTCAGTTTCAGCTGCAGTTGTCCAAACTGGCATGTGAAGTTGGAAGCTAGTGCTTTTTTTTGAGGGATCAAAATTGATTTTCCTCCATCAGCCAAGAGGCATAAGGAGTTGTAACAGTGCCTCAGCAAGCAGATTAAAAGCATAATGAATACTTTGAGCAAAGTAATGCCATGTGCAAGGGAGGGAGCTAAGGTTCAAGTCAACCATCAGCTGGGCATCCTTGAGTGAACAACAAGGTTGGGAAAATCACAAGCTAATTGAAATATTGATTTTTCATGAATACAGCCCAGTATGAAATTGGTTTGCTTAACTGAAATCAAAGGTCACTGCTTTCTTTATGGCTGTAATGCTTGGGCACATGAGTAAAATGATTCAAGGTTGTAATCCAGAAATATAGAGTACTCAGAAGTAAATGAAAACACATTCTCTGGATTTATTTTGGAAGAAGAAGGGGCATTAACAGTCTAGTTCAGATTGATATCTCTACAGCAGAGGTAGCTATGTTCAAATCTGGAGTCTTACTAACAGCCTCTCTGTTTGTCATGACCCATATACTGAAATAACCTTTAAGAGCAAGAGGTAATGGGAGATTTGGTATGGTGTTGGACCAGACCAAGCATGCAATAGTGAGCTTTAGCAGTAATAAACTGAAATGTTGCAGCCATTGAAGGTGTGGGAATCTTACTTAAATAGGAAGGTGGAAATCTTTATTAAATAGAAAAGTGGGACTGGCCTCTGAAGAACATCTGATCCAAGCTCCTTGGTTCATCTGTGTTTTTTTTTGTTTGTTTGTTTTTTCCTGTACACCAACCCTACCAGAAAGTTTCCAAGTTTCCTCACCTGTTTCTGGAATATATCCCTTTGAAGACACTAGCTTTATATCAGACTGGCTATATGACCCAAAGGCTGCATTGCTGTGACACCTTGGAAGTATTTCTCTTTTTCTCATGCTATATGTTGCAATTAGTTTTGGAATAGCCCTCTTGATGTCATTGCTTATGTTCTCTGGGATCAGCCATTAGGAATACCTTGCCATTCCCCTCATCTCCTTAGACTCAATATCTTTCTTTCCTTTTATCTCCCTCCCAAGCAGCATTTTTCTTGACTGTGTGCAGGCAGGGCTTCCATATCCATTTTTCCTTTTCTTGAACTTGCACAAAGTATTTCCAGCCTCCTCTCTGTGTTCATCTCTGTATTCCCCCTATTCAGCTCCCACTAGACTTTGGACAAACACATTGCTTCTTGGGCTAGGACTTACCTACTACCACCTGGAACAGGTCTCTAGTACCCCTGTGCTTCCTCAGCTCTTAATCTAACCTCTGAATTCCCTTTTTCCCCTTCCCAACATGCCTTTGCTTGCTGGGTTTTTACCACTTTTCTTTATTATTAATCTTTGTCACTGCATCTCTGTTTGATACTCTAAAAATGCTTTTTGTATGAGCCAGGCTACGCAAAATGTAAATGGTGCTGTAGAATAATGAATCTGAGGGTTTATAGAGAAAAGCTGAATGCAAGATGTCAAATACTTTTTAAGTAGTTTACAACAGAAATTTGATCTACTAGCCATGTTTAGATTGTTCTGAAGTTCTGCTTTTTTTACTTTAGCTGACTTAAATTCAATCTTACAGATCAGTCTTGAGGTTCCTGTGCAACTTTCCAGTGTTTTCAGAAGAGGACTGCAGTCTTGCTGGATTCTCTTTTTTTTTTTTTTTTTTTTTTTTTTTTTAAATAGGCCGTTTTATTGTCCTGTGTCTTGGGGGACTCAGATGAATACAACTGTCACCTCTTTTTCTTCATGAAAATGATAACTAGACTGAAGCATACTATAGACAGGTGTTCTGTAGTTTGCCGTCTCTGGCTTCATACCTGGAGACTATGCTAGTTCCACCATAACTGTTTGACAGGCTTTGGATGTTAGCTGAGTTCTGTGTATGCTCCTTGCTGACACTGTGCTCTTGTCAGTGTCCCTCGCTCCTATCCTGTAGTTTTCTGCTAGCCCAGCCCTGGGTTCTCCATATAGCTCTGTCAGTACCTGCACTCCTACCCTGCCCTAAAGCACTCCCTGTTGTTTGAATCCTGTCTTCCCTTTCAGCCCTTTGCTCCCATTCCCACGTTTGCCAGTTCTCCTCAGTCCTGGTCTCCTAGCACACTGGGCTGTTACAGTCCAAAGCCTCTCTCCCACATCACTATCAGGGCCCAGTCTGGGACTGCAGCACCCCTCTGCATTTTGAGCATTGCTCCTTCTGAAGTTTTGTTAACATACCCAAGTCCAAAACCATGAAGTTGTGGCCTTGTCTTGAGCAATGACTGTCATCTTTTGTAATGCAAGGTGATTTCCTTTAAAAAAGAGAGAGACCAATTTTTGAGCATGAAATCTGTCTCAGCCTGTAGTTTAAAGCAGAATGAGACTCCTGGTCCTCAGAGGTAAAGAGACCACTTCTGTGCGAGAAGCAGGATTTTTATGCAGACATTGATTTAGGCAACTGGAGACTGTAGTAGAAAAACTGTGTTTCAGGGAGTCTTTAAACAGGTGCCAGTCTAGCAGCTGTGTGGTGAATGAAGCAGTTAATGGGCAGTCTGACTGACCAGCTTACATGCCACAAAGCTACATTGTTTTGAGCCTGCAGGTGCAGAGAGCTTGGCTCATGTGAAGCATTATTATCCTGTAGTAAACTGGTGTTTCTTAGAAGTTGGTGGATATTTCTCCTGCCACATGAAAAGTGGTGGTAACCTTTGGTGTCCCAGGAAGGCTGGGTACTATTATCATGAAAGGTCCTCAGGGTTGCTCTTGCATGTTGGCCCAAAGAAGGATGTTCTTCTGTAGAATAAGAATCTTTTTCCATTGTTTGCTTCTTGACACCAAGAAAAAGACTGGGACCTAATCTGTCCATCATGCGGCAGCGAGCTGTACTGGTCCTCCAGCCTGACAGCCAGCCCATACACATTTGAAGACCACCTAAGTGTCTATTTGAGGATAATGGAAATGTGCAGTGATTAGTAGGTTGTCTCTGTTTTTAGGTACCAAACATACTGCCACAGTGACTACTTTGAGAAAGAGGTGGTGTGTTGTTGCTGCCCAATAAAAATTCAATATTGGTGAATTAGATTCAAGACAACAAAATATAGTTCTTGAAAATTAGTAACAGATCTGTTAGTTAATGTGGAAGGATTGCAGGTGAGTTCTGCAAAGCAAGTTGATCAAAGAGGGGCCTAACAGTAAATTGAAACAGAAGGTGTTTCTCCACTGTATCACTAAGAACTTCAGGTATTTCTCTGTGGCCATCTGTGATTCTTAGCAGTTGTTCTTGGCCATCTGGCATTGCTTTCTTTTGGAGATTAAGAAAGTCTGAGCTGAGGGTTAAGAAAGCTTATAGTATTTAATTGTGTGGCTAGGATGATGATTTACAGTGAATTCATCTAAGTGCATAATATGTTTTGCAAAGGGCCTGGGCAAGTACATACGTTAGTTGATTTAATTTGCCTTCAGGAATATTTACGTGCACATGTATGGAGATGGCAAAGTAGCCAATATAGCCCTGTAGATAGAATTGAATATTGATTTTTTTTTTTTAAATTTCTACAGATAGCATCTTAATTGCCAAGAAGAATAGTAACCAAGTACAAAGATTAGGGCATAGGTGTTTATAGGATGGATTTCACTTCAGTGAAATTAGGCAAAAGAATTAGATGAATTGTTTTCACAGAGTATATCAGAAAATCTTACTGCCTATAAAAAAATTTCTACAAAACAGAAATTTTGAAAAAGAAGTTTCATTTGTGAAATGAGAATTTCATAGTGTCCTAAAAGGGAAAGTTTAAAGTGACAGGAATAAATTATCAAAACTTCAGTAGAAAACTTTGCACATAATGCTTGATCATGGATCAATTTTAGTTTGTTCTGTTCATTTAACTAAGATTAATGATTCCATGTACATTGAAACATTCATAATACACATTTTGTTAGGTTTTAGCATTACTTAAGTTTAATATAATGCATTTTGTTGGAGGAAATATCTGGCAAGATTATTAAATCTTGATGTTTTCTTTGTTGCAATTGGTAAGAAAGTTAAGTATAGCCAGAAAGTCCCTTAATGTGGTTTATTTGTTAAATTAAGTTTAAATTTAGACTACTATAAAAATCTTCTGATAGGAATAATACCTATTATGATTAGGAATAATATCTATTTATTAATGCTATAATTAACCTTAAACGGTAGTTAACATTTATCTAAATTAAACTGAGTGAACTTTCCAAATTCAGATATTTGATACTCAATTTTAAAGTAAATTTTATAATAGGTTGTAGGCATTTTCCTTCTGCTAAAATATAAGACTAGAAGAGAAAAACGTGGGCTGGAAAGCTGGCTAGCCCAGAAGTAATAGCAAAAAGTTAAACACAGTAAATTGTTCACTGATTCTTTGCTGTGAAAATAATAGATAAACGCTAATGCTCTTAAAGTTTTTTTTGATTAATTATTTGTCTAATTTAGTCTTACAATCTTATAAATGAAAAATGTTGTTGTGTATTTATCAGTGAACATAAATGCAATAGTTCAGCAACCATGCAAGTCACTTTTTACTGAAGTCTGAGGTCTGGGATCGAACTGAAAGAGAACGAGCATGTCTGTTGTCTCTTTGGGTGAGGCTGCTGTCACAGATATTAATACTGTAAAGCAACTAAGAATTCTAGAATGGTTTGTATAGGGTAATCCATACTTGAAGGTATTTTTCTTCCCAGCTGGAATATATACTATAACACACTATTTAGTTTGAAGTACAAAGCATTAATGCTTATCTGAACCTGCTGGACAAACAGTTGAAGCTTGTGAACAGGCTTTGTCCTATGCATAACTGAAAGTTAATCTTTCAGGTTTAATGACATTTGTGGAGTCCCTGAAATGAGAAAAAAATGACAAACTACAGACAGCTTAGAACAGGGAACACAATCAAATTCACTCCCTTTTATTGTCCAGCCCTGACTGCATGATCTTGTAACCAATATATTCTGTGCCCTGTATGCTGCAGTTTTCTGACACAGGGAATAATGACAAGGAGAGACAGTGAATGACCCTGAGATGCTTGTCCCGTGACATAATGGCAGTATTTATTTCTGTCATATTTTGGCTGTAATGACATAAGTGAGCAATCCAGTGACAACTGCAGTACAATCCCATGAAAGTAGGACTACTCAAAAAAAGAAAAAGAAATCACTTTAAGAGCAGCATACTGAAATCTGCAAAAAGGAATAGTCTTAATATTCACAGGGCTAATATTTTCGGTCTCATTGATAGAAAAAAAATCAGGTTTTAATAGAGATTCAAGATATTTTGAAAAGATTCTAGCTTTTAGCTTTAGTTTCTTCTCCAAATGGTATACCATTATTGAGTGGGCCTATGCAACCATGCATGTCAGTGTTGGGGTACAATTAGGCAAATGTTTCTGCATGTCAGCATTTTGGCTGGGAGGAGAAGTTATATTTAGTTCAAGCTGAGTGATGTCCTTATGAATATATTGTATGTTCAGGTGACATTAGAGAATAATGGTCAAATATTATTGAAGCCTGAGACCAGTTTTATGAGGTGTATTTCAGAGCTGTGTTAGACTAGTTAATCCAGGTGGCAGGAGCTCCATAACCATTTTTAAGGGAATGAGTCTAAGCTATTTAAACTCGACAGGGGAGACATCTGATACAACACTTTACACAGTATTCCTCTCACTTACTGCTCTTTCCTAACACTGTATTCTGATCAAGTTGTTTTTTTCCATTGCTTTTTGTTTTTCCTTCAGTGTGGAATTTTTGAAACTATTTTTACTCTAGCTGTAGGTAGGTATAAAAGCCATTTGTGTCTGTTATTATGGATAAATGATGTATTGATAATGATGTATAGCCACTGAATGTGAGAAGCAGAATACAGTTTGGAAATGGAAAATAATTGACTGGTCCCCCTCTCCCCTGGTCACAGAGTTAAACCTCTTTCTTTAAATATATGATTCAGGTTCTCTTCCTCATATCCTCTGATTGACTGTGTGACCTTGAGCAAATTTCTTCAGCCTTCTGTGACTCGATTCCCCTAAATTTTAAAAGTAATGATGATATCAACTTTTATAAAGCTAAGGTTATAAGCATGGGATACAATTATTGCTAACTTTTAATAAGCTTAAAAACTGTAATGTTTCTTACTTACCTCTGGGCTCATAGACCATACAGAACATTTCAGTAAGCTACTCAGTTTGGCTTGTTTTCATGCTTCCTTTTTGTCTGTTCCTGCCACCTTCTAAGTAAGTGTGCAGGAGGCCAGTCCAAAGCGGTATAATCTTCTTCACGCAGATAGAGTAGGATGAGCATGTAACTCTATTATCTGGCTGTCAGAGGAGGCATGTAATTTGTTTATTTAAATGCTGCTGAGACAGAACAAGACCTGGGTACAAAAGATCAGAGCATGCAGTCCAATTTGTGGTAAGTAAAGTTAATTGGGGTTTCATTGTACATTAAAAAAAAAAAAAAATTGGATGTGCCTAATGGGCAGCTGAGTCATCACAGACTCACTGTTAATATTGTGTAATATACTTAGTAGTTCTTCTGTGTTCATTTCTTATCATTGGTAAAGTAACCTAACCTTTCAGCAGCTCAGTGAAACTTTGAATCAAAGGAGAAATTCTGCTGGGTATCTGGAGCTCTGCCTGAATTATCCTGCAGAAATAAATAAGCCACGCCATGTCAGCAAAGTAAAAGAACCTGATGTGGCTGAAGGTGTGGTATTAAATAGTGAATATTTGCTGAACCTGTTTGGGAGGTCACATAAGACTTAATCATTTTAATACCACTTTACAGAAATGACTGCAGGCACTGAACTTAAAGCAATTTCACAACTCTCCAAAACAAATTAGCTTTAAATCAATTCAGACAGAACATCTCCATTCAGTTCAGTCCCTTACTGCTTAGAAGCAAATTAAATTGCTGTATGTATTGAGCAGAGATAATCGAACTTCCAAATGTTTGGAAATTTGACTGAGATAATCCTTCTTCCTTCCTCCTGCTTTTCATGAGCTGGGCCAAAGTTCATGCTGCTATCCAAACCTCTTTAACTATTCCATCCAGTATAGCAGGGATAGTGAATATTCTTGCAGCCCACTGTCACTATGATTTTTAAAAATCATTGCAGCTCATCTTCATTAGTGTCAGCCAAAACTTGGCACCATGGCCAATGGATTATCACTGCTGAGATAGTGCAGGTAAGGCTAGGTTTTTCCACAGGGTTACAATATATTCAGGCAATTTTTGTGGTTGTCTTTGATCAAACCGTAGCCAAGTCCCTACAACCACTACAACCATCCCCACTCACATATAGGTGTCTAGTGTCACAGTTGGCACACTGGCTGTCTTGTCTGATCTTCCATCCAGAACACAAGATTTTGTACTCTACGCTGGCTGGGAACACAAACCTGTTGGTTACCCCTTGCATCCCTTTCAGCACAGAATGACTAGCTTGCAATTACTTTTACTCTATTTTGCTTCCTGTGTGTTTGTCGTTAAATGCAGTAAATGAAAATATAATTTTCCAAGTCAAAAGAATTAATGTTTACAAAAAAACAAACAAAAAAACCCCTGTGCTTCTATTTTATTGGGGAAGGAATTTTGCACCCATCAATTCTTGTTGAATGTACTTGATCCTTATTACAAGCTGAATTTGGCAATCTTGTCCTTTTGTGATTCATGAAACCTTTTGCCTGTCTTCTGTATCTCCTGAACCAAAATCTTCGTGCTGTTTCTAATCACTGCACCAGAGGTGTATACTTTTGGAAATATTTTGAACTAGTAAGTGTCTTTCATGTTTGTTCCAGTACAACCCTGGCAAGTCATGAGATGTCAGACATAGAATTTGTATCTTTCTGATTTATTTTATGGATTCCCCCAAACTTCTGTCTTACTTGCATTCACATGCAATTTCAACTGCTGTAGGTATAAATTGTAGGTCTACAGTAGGAAATGATGAGATGATTGCTGATTCCTAAATGCACATCCTCAAAACACCCTTAAGTATTTGAGAAGAGTATAACATGTGTTGAGAGTTGTTGCAAGGAATAAAAAACAGAAGCAAACGGTGTGCTAATCTCTTGACAATTACAGAACTATTAATTTCTTAGACTGTAAGGGGCTGTGATGTACAAGTATTTTTTCCTAAAATAACTTTCTCTCTTTTTTTTTTTTATGATGAAGAGGACTGAAACAAGAAAATCATAAGCTATGGATGATAAGATTATTAACAGAGGATTATAAGCTGTAGGGGTTCATCAGCTTAATGAATTACTAGTCATTAGCAGAGATGTTTTAGTTGCTTATGTGCATACTTCTACCATGCTGCATGTGTGGTGCAAAGCATGTTAACTGAAACAAAGCAGTTTACTCTGCAGATAGAATGTGTAAATGTGTAACAGTTAACTATGGCAGCAGTTAACTCAAAACAATTCTGTTGTTTGTAATCATCTGTGTATACAATATTGTCCAATCACTGAGTCTGAAATAATGTAAAAATGAAAAAGAGGGAAAAGAATAGGCATTGTACTATTTTTGCACTGCTTTTAAACCAAGGACTTTAAAAATGTATTTTTAACCTTGCAGATAAAATTTAGTGCTGATGTGTGTGGCTATGCCTGTGCAGTGATACACATTGTATCTGCGACACCTTCTGTTCCCACCATTTCCAAACACATATTTTTCCTCTCCACACCTGAAACCCATATCTTCCAGAGCTCCAAAGTAAGAGATAAGAAGTGAAGGTAATAGCCCAGTTCCACACCTCAGTAAAATTAATGGCAGGACTCCTGTTGTCATCTTTAATATATGAAAATGTATGTGTGAGGATCTAATTTGCATTTGTAAGTGTCCAAATGTATTCATATCCAGTACACACTAATGTGTATGTAAGCATTCAGTAAAATATGCCAGCTTAATGTGCTGGCTTAGAGAACTGAGGTCCACATAAGCTTTGTTAATCTAACACGATCGATCTCTGCATGTGACCACTTGTGCTTTATTAACTTTTTGTATTTCCTGAGCCTATAGCACATGTTCTGATTTTTCCTTTTAGATGGCTTGATTTGGATGGGGATCTCTTTCTCATAATTCTTTTAATTCTAGCATGATCTACTACGTATTTTTGGAGCCTTCTAGATTTTTTTCCACCTTTTAAGCTTTCAGTTACTAGAAGGGCTACTTCTGAATCAGAGGTTTGTTCTTTCAGTCTTTTTGAATGTATTATTAAGCACTCTTCTGTTTAAATGCTGCTGCTGCATGACCAATACTTATATTTTGTTAGTAGCTATGTCACTGCTGACTAGCTTGGTTCCTTCATAAAGCTAATTTTTTCTTCAGTATAGTCTTGGAGACCTTCCAGCCAGTTATGGTCTTAAACCAGGTAAAAGAGCTGCCTGTCACTGGACTGCAATTCAGAAGTGTAAACATTTCATTTCATTATAAGCAGCAGTTTTAAACTAAATTGCTAGCCAGGAATCACAGTGACCTATTTACTTTCCCCATTCCAGTTCATTTAGCTTTGGCCATGCCATAGCTAAGGGTGCCTCTTCCTCAGAGTCCTCAGGATGTGAACCAAGACATAGTTAATTTAGAAAAAACAAGGTTTATGTTCTTAGTTGCTCTTTCCTTGGAGTTTGATAGGCCAGTCATCTTTGTTTTCACTACTTTAAGGAATTAATATTTTATGTGTTGCCATAATGCCAGAGTGCCTTAGGTTTGCTTCATGTGATCCTCTTGATGCCTACGTAGGTATGGGCAGTGCTCTTATCCTCATGATACAGATGGAAAACAGAGCCACTGAAGCAAAGGGAATGTCTGCAGCAGAGCACAAGGTAGACGGTTGAGAGCTATTGGAGACCAGAGTTAGCAAGTCCATGTATAGCGCAGTTCAGTGTGGGTGGACTTGTGTTGAGTTCTGTTCAGCTGTGTTTGCGTGGCATTGTCCATCAGCTCAGAGATCCTGCTTATCATGCACCTCCAACTGGGGTGTGACTGCAGTCTTCTTCCCTACACTTTCATTTCCAGATTAGCTTGAGCAAAGACAGCATAAATCTGCCTGTATTCATGCTGTAGATGTGTCCTACTGAGTAACTTGTACAAGATCAAACCAAATTTGAATCCAGATTTCTAAAGTCCTTGGTAAGTGTCTTAACCCACATGCCATATGTTAGACCCTGTGCCTTGTGAGAGACTTGATGCAAGCAAGCCACCCCTGAACTCCACATGCTTGTGCAGGATGGTCTGCAGGCACAGAAATCCTTTCAGTTTTAGGACCTTAGACTATCCTCTTTTTTGGGTGTGTCCTCCGGAAGTCTAGCACATCACTGGCTTCTAGTGAAAGTTTCCTTGTGACACGTAGCATAATTCCTAAACTTGTCCTCCCCAAAGTGTCAGTAAGAAAAATAAAGTTCTCTTCTTGAGACTGTCAAGGGACTTCAGTCACAGTGAAGACTTTGTTATGGGATGTCTCTCTTTCCAGTGGCCATTGCAATGTCTTTCTTTACCACTCCAAGCCAGCTAATAGAACCATTCCATAAATGATAAATACACTGACATTATATTTAACACTTATGAAAGGTGGAGGTGAGAAGAAAGAACTTATTGATTAAAAAGCTTTGTATTTGATATCTGGTAATAATATATATTTTTTTACTTTTTGGAGCCCCTCAAGCCTTATTTTTGTCTCCTATTGTCAGAGCAGTGTTTGCTCTAATGGCTTTTTCAGGAGGTGGGATGTGGAAAGAACTCTGTGGGATTTTTTTTTCCCCACTGACAGCATCCAGGAGGGTGCTGGGCTTATGTCTTCCAGTGCAACAGTGGTTTTGTGTCTTATTGGGAGTACTTTAAAATGCAGATAGCCAATGTTATCTTCAATCCTGTTTTTTGTTGCTGTTGTGTTTGCTTTTTCATTTGGAGTTCTTTTTTTAGGTTTTATCTACTGTGCTTATAGATGTGACCTGCAGAGGTGTCTATGATGTATGATCTTAGCATGACAGAACTATCTATTACTCTGGTAGATTGGAAGGTCTTGAGAATTTTAACTCTCTCTTTCTGCCTTGTGGTAGAAATGGAAGTTGGCCTTATTGTTGCATTTTCTTTTGTTTTATTTCTTAGCCTCTTCTTCCATCTATAACTTACTTGAAATAAAGTATTCTTATCTTTCATGGTTTGTTAGATGTCAGTGATGAGGCTTTTTCCATTCTGCTGTGAGCATCTGAATTGATGATCCAAATAAACAATGGTGGGGTTACAAATATATTTGGTTTGGTTTATCTCTGGTATGTGAGACTTGAATATAAAACTGAGTATATTGGATCAGACCTAAGTTCATCTACCTCATATCCTGTCTCTGAAGGCAGCTGCTAAAGAATGCAAAGCAAAGCAGTTATGAAATTGGATAAATGCAAAGTAATCTTCCCTCAGCTTACTTTCCCATTTTCCAGGGGACACTGGATTAGGGATTTCATAAACTGGAGGTGGCAGCTATATCCTTTGCGCTTAATAGACACTAAAGGACTTAGACAAATTTGTATAATACCTTTGAATCCATTTATCCTTTGGCCTTCCAGAATTCTATGCCAGTGAGTTCCCTTCTTTAAATATGTGCTGTGTCAAAGAACACTTCCTTTTAAGCCTACTGCTTGATAATTTCAACAGATGCTTATAGTCATTCAGAAAAACAGGGAACTGTCCTTTCTGCTTCTCATCCTTTTTTGTTTGTTTGTTTTTATTACTAGAATGGGAAGAAAGATCAGAGAAATTTAATTTAAAAATGAGACAAACAACAACAGAAGTAGTGTTTAGCAGTGCTTAACATAACAAAGAAAAAGTCTAGGTTGACAGAGACCTCTAGAGATCATCTGGTCCAACCTTCTCTTGAAAGCAGGGCCTTAGATTAAATTATCCAGGGCCCTATGAAGCTAAGCCTTGAATATTTACAGCAAGAGAAATTCCACCATTTGTCTGGGTAACCTATTCCAATATTTAATGGTTCTCAAACTGCAGAAATGTTTCCTTACATCCAGACCAAGATTTTCCCTGCAGCAACAAGCCCATTGCTTGTCCTGACACTGCACGTCCTCATGAACAGAGAATCTCCATCTTCTCTGTTACTGCCTTTTAGGTAATTGACAGACTGTGATTAGATCCCTCCAAGCCTTCTTTTCTCTAGGCTGAAGAAACTCAATTCCTTCAACTTTTCTTCCTTTGTCAAGTTCTCCAGTCCAGTAATAATCTTGGTGACCCTTTTCTCAACCATTTCCAGATTTTCAATGTCTTTCCTACCTGGGAGGTCCAAGCCCGGACACAGTATTCCAAGTGTGCCTAACAAGTGCTGAATAAAATGGAATAATCACATCCCTTGATCTGCTGGGTATACTCTTGCTGATGCAGCCTGACACGTGATTGGGATGCTTACACTAATATTTTTGCTGTCCCGGTGTACTGCTTTTAACACAGCTTTTAGCACAGTGGAATGCACATCACTCTATGTAGAGTTCAGGGAGATGAATAAACTTTACTATGAGGGTAGAAAACTTTCATTCCTTACTTTTGAGCATGTACATTCATAATATGATACTGCAATTAAATATTTTTGTCCTTTTATTGTATTGTCCCTGAAAGAGTGAATCTGACTTCTTTCCCTTATGCTTACTCAATCTCTCCTGAAATATGCTTCAGCTAAAACACTTTGGCTCCTTTCTGTGCCATTCAGCACTTTTGGTAGCCCATCATGCAGCTGTGTCACTGTAAGTCGTACTTAGTTTTAAACTCCATCTAGCCTGATTGTACAGTTGGCACAAGTGCTGACAAGAACAAAAGCATTGATCTTGTCACTCTCCCATCCAAGCAGCAGCAGTGTGTAGATTGTGTTTTCTAGCATAGTATATTGATTTTTATGCATTGCTAAATGTTACACTGCTTTGCAGTATTTATCTGGACTGCCAGCTGCTTGTTTGCTTTCCACAGTATTTCTGGTCTGATTGTGACTCTTGCAGCCCAGCCAGTATTTGTTTTCTCTGTTTAGTCTCATTAACAGGGCGTGTTTCTCAGAACCATGACATTTCACGATCTCTTGATTTTTACTGGGGCTTGAGGGGGGTTGATCTCTTTTTATAAAAAGCTAATTTTTAGGGTGGTCTCTCACACATGACACTTTAAAATGGATGCTTTATATTTTAGACTGAAATTGGGGGGATGGGGGCAGGGAACAACTAAACCTTGAGTACAATGTGTCTCTGTGGAAAGTAGTCTGCAGAAATAGAGGTGGGGGGGAGGGTTCTGACGTTTTGTTAAAGTGCAGACTCCATGACAACTTTGTGTGTTTCCCAACAGTGCATCTGTTGTGACGCGTCCTATTTTTAATCCATTTTTAAAGTTCCTGAATATGTTTTCTTTAGAGGGCTATATTGCAGCCAAACCGTATTTCTTTCATGATACTTTATCTTGCTTGTCCTCACAGAAAATATCTGTGTTCAAGTATGTTTCCACATCACACACAGTTTTGGAAGGTCCAAGAATGCAGGTTTCTCACTTAAAAGCTTCCATAGCTGTGTGTGAGCAGTAATCAGCGGTCGACACAGGCCTCTGGGGACAAGCTTAAATGGGTGAACTGTTCCCATTTCAGCAGTCTTGGGGATTTTTTCTCCACTGGTTGGATGCTACGTTAGGACCTGACCTTAGTGACAGCTTGTTGGGCTGATTAATGCAGACTCCAGAGAATAGCTCTTTGCTATCCGATTGTTCCATTTTGCCAATATAGTTCACATTCCTGTGGTTTGAATAATAACCAAGTGATTTAATGAGTTCCCCCAAATCCATTCAAAGTGGCATATCCTGATTGTAGCAGGGCATGGTTTTGGAAAGCTTAAATACTTGCTGCATGCTGAAGATTGACTGAATTATGTACTTCTCCCATACATCCAAATTAGAAACTTCACCGTGAATTTTCTTGTGTGTTCTACAAATAGAAACATCACCATGAATTTCATTGGTATAACGACTATTACTTATTCCTAATTTTGCTGATTCTTAACCACTGGAATTTGTTTCTATTTCCTACCCTGGAATGTGTTTCTCTTGAAACTATTGTTTCTTCACAGCACTTTTTTTTTTTTTAAATCTGAAAGGGTGACCTGCAAAAAATGGGAAAAGAGATTTGTTCTTGCTCATAGGTTGTCTCACCAGCTTTTGTGGGGTGTGTGTGTGTAACTGTTCCATTTTGGAAATGTAGGTGTTGGCTGTCCCAATTCCTGTGTCTTGGGAGAGTCTCAGGACAGCTGGAGAACGGAGAGCATTATGGCACTGCAAGAAGGTCAGGGAGTGAAGCCAGAAAAATGGAAAGGAGAAAGAACTCTCTTTTGGACCCAGATGGTTTCTGTTTGCTTATTACCCAAACCCCAGTTTGGAGATTCCCATTTTGAATCTACAAAGAGTTCTCCAGCAAACATGTTTAAGGAAGATATGCATAAAATTAATATAAGAGGAGGACAGCAACATTACTGTAATCCTCTATGGCCTCCTGCTTGTGTGAACACATGCACAGAAGAACTTTTGCTTTTTTTAAAGCTGTACTATGTGCATCATAAAGAAATATGAAAGAAAATGGGGAGGATCAAAGCTTCCTCCATTTCTTCTCCCGCTCCCACCCCAGCCAATCTCTTCCTGCCTCCTTCCTTTTGCCAGGATCACCAGCATGCAAATTGTCACTGCCCCAAGTTTAGCTGTATACCAAACCTACTTCTTGTCCACTTCCAGCCTTGCTAGTACTGATGTACTACCTGCCCTGTTGTGATTCAAAATTTGAGCAACTGAGTGAGGGAAGCAGAGGTCCTGAGCAGGTTATGATCAGGATTTGTGAGGAATAACAGCTGCTTGCTTATTTGCTTTCTTTCACAGCCTCTGTCAAAGAAAGCTGAGAAGGTTCATTTGCACTTGTGTGAGGTGCTGCTTTTATAAATCTGATAGCACTGTGCCTGCGCCCGCATAATTCCTCTGACATGACTTCAGATTTTTGAGTGGATAATAGGTAGGCAGCCACATTCATTATATTTTTTTCTGAGATGTTGAAAGAAGCTCAGCACCCTTTAAAGATCCTTCTTTTTGTCTTCAACTCATTGGTAAAGGGTTCTAGAAGCTATAATTACAATCCTGCTATAATGACAACCTCTAGCATAATTTTTTGCTTCATTGCAGCCTGAGGGAGAGGCTTCTTCCCTCGTTGTTTCTGCCTTGTAGTGTCTCCTACCTCTGTTTGCTCTTATGAGACCACAACTTGATGTGACATTCTGGCTCTTTTTGCTGCAATATCAGTGCAAATTTATGGCTGGTCCTTGATGCAATGTATTCACTGGCTGGTCAGCTCAAGGTTATCTGTGTTATGGGCAGGCTTAGCAAAGGAAGTGTTCAAAAACAATAGCATGAAGGGGAAAAACAGGTTTACTGCATTATGGCGCTACTCAGGATTATATAAGACTTAAGATCTGTCTTAGGGCTGGAATGTGCACTGAAATGCTGAAACAAAAGGCAGTGTACAGAATCAGGAGCACATGGCAGAAAGAAAAAACCATGGGAACATAAAACTTGCTACAGAGACGTGACAATGTCATCACTGTGCTAGATGGCCCCTGAATTATTTTTTTCTCCTGAAAGATTAGGCAGTATTGGGGGTGCTTGTTTTTTTTTATACTAGGTGTCCCTTACATTAGTTGAAAAGTGGTTAAGAAACACTGCTATAGATCATGACATTGCACATGAGCAGGGTTTGAGATTGTTCTGATCACACAGCACAGCTCAGCTCTTTGAGATTCATCAGAGGCAGCCTTTTACCTGGTGTTCCAGAGAGAGAAGAAGCAATAAGAGGATGTAAAAGGGATAGTTCTCCAGGGTGAAATGAGAGGCACTGGAGAACAACTAAGCACTTTTGGTCATGAATATGCCTAACTTAAATTGGTTTTGAGTATTTGACAATAGTTAACATTAAAATGTCTAAGATAAACACCACATTTGGACAGAGACTGGGGTTTTTTTTCCTGGTGTGTGCTCCTATCCTTTTATTCCCTGTAAGACTTCATCATACAGAGTCATAAAAATTTTTCTTGTAAGCCTTATAGTCCTCTCAATTAGCCAGTGTCAATACTTGAATCAAAGGTTTTCTGCAGCAAGGAATTCTAGAAGGTACATGAATATTTTTATCTGCCTGTTCTTATTTCATTTGTCATTAATTTCAAGTGACATCTTCATAACTTATTACAATAAATTTATGAAGAGGGAAGCAGTGATTTTACCCCCTATGCTTTCTATAATCATATATCATAATCTTTCTCCTATTTGCTCAGCCTTTTTAATAGTATGTATTTTTCAGTAAAGTTGTTATTTTATAACACTTAACACTTGAGATTGCTGCTTGAGCCATCAGTTGTAAAAAACAAAACAAAACAAAAAAACAGACGAGAACAAAAATTTTTAAAGGGAAGTCTTGAACTGGACTGGAACATCCAAAATCAAAAACAGTTTTTTTGAAAGCATTCCTCACTGACTTGACCTTGCCGACTGAAGTCAGCTCACTGAAAAAGAATAGGTCTAGGGCCAGTGATCAAACCTCCTGAATGCCTGGTACAGTATTCAGGGACTTGCCAGGTGGAATGTGAAGAAGCTAGTGCATCTTGATTTGTTAAGCTTGCTCTCAACAGCTTGTGACAGAGGTGGGGTTTTTTTTGTGTCTTGAAAACTTCATTGTCTTTCCAAACCGCAGACATAATTCATTTTGCCTTACTTATCTATCTATGGTATGCTTGCTATGGAGATCTATCCTATGGATGCTGTGTCTGAGAGGTTCCTCAAAAACTCCCTTCATAGACAAGAGGGACTTGTTCTAAGGTAGATGCTTAAAATTGGCTAGGTGAACATGATTACAAGAGCTTCTGGGGCTTCTGGTTAATTTGTAGATGGCTAAAACAAAGTGAGATGAATCTTATCCTGAATGTTCAGTTATGCGTCTCTCTAAGTGATCAATGGCAAAGGTATTTCCAATTTGCAGACTCCCAGGGCACATTGCTCTGTTCTAGCTTTTTTACTGGGTTTTCTTTGCTTGTTTCAGATAAATAGGATTGTCATTTTGTGGGAGACTTAATTTAAAATGTCTTTGGCATTGAGCAAAAGCTGTCCTCTTGATTTTGTTGCTGTTGAGTCACATGATGGCAAGTTATCTCTGTTTAATGTCTTAATTAGGAAGAGTCTTTTAAATGTTGTTTTCAGTGCCTGGTTGTTCAACTATAACAATAGGGATAACAAATACATTTCAGCTGACAAATGACATGAACTTTTATTTAACATTTATTCAAAGGTACTGAATTGGGAAGAGCTGCTTAAATGTACCCATTCTTCTACCTCCAGAATAGTGTGATTTTGTAAAAGAGATTCCTGCTCATTCTGGACTGATGCCCCCATGTGATCCCATGGCAAAAGCATAAAGAACTCTATTTATGCATGACTTCATGGGGACTTTCCATAGCATAGTGAGTGCAAGCTTAATAGCACAAAACCCATTGCCATAGCTGCTACTGAACTGCTGCAGCCTTGAGGCATTTTCTTTACAGAGGCTTCCTTTATTAGATTTGCTTACAAAAAGATGCCTGGTGGTGATGCCTTCCAAACAGGTTTGGGATGCATCTGCAGAGGAAGTCATGAGAATGTCATATATTGTTGTTGCCTGTGTTGTAGATGAAGGACCTTGCTTTCCAAAGCAAGTGGTTCTTCCAGTTTTCTAAGCAAAAAGTGGGGCTCAGAAGTCAGAAGAGCCCAGGGACCTGGGTGGATCCAAGTTTGCTTGGTGGTTACATGCAGTTTGCTTCCTACTGCTGCCTTTCAGAAGTGTAAACCAATCAATCAAATATATAAATAAAGTCAGTCAGGACTTCAGGAGAAGCCCATTTCTTTTCCTGTGCTAATCCTCCTGAAAGAAAGACTGACCAAAAAAAATCCAAGAGGGAGATGGGTACAAGGAATGTTAATACACTTTTCTTTGTCAGATTTCATAGCACTTCCTTAAGGAGAGCAATTGTCTTTCTCTTGGATTTCAAGGTGGATGCCTGTGATATGTGAGTGGGTTTGTGCCTGACCAGGGTCATGCGCAGGTCATGGCAGAACTGGGAAGAGCACTGTGTACTTCTCTCTTTGAGTCAGATCTCCTGTCTGCTATAGATTCTCTCTGCTCTTTTTTTCTCTTTTGTTTTGTGCTGTAGTTGTAACAACCTGTGGAGTAGCAAGCAGGGAAGATGACATTTTATTAGCCATGTTGCTTGTGGCCTGAGAGCTGTATAAAAGTGACATTTAGCATGTATGTTTGTGGGTGTATTCACTGCTGGCCAACCCTCCCAACCCTGAGAGACTTGCATTAGATTTCTCGGGCAGCAGGGTGCTGCAGGGCGCATATGTCATACCTAAGAGAGTTCTGGAGAAGGGGGTTCGATGAGTAATTTGAGAGTGTGAGATGACAGCAGCTTCTTACAGGTCTCTCTGCTCAGTTGCTGCATGAGGCTAACCTGATATGTAGTCAGCTAGGGTTGACCCATTGTTTTCATCTGCACTTGAAGCATTTGAACTATACATGGCTCAAGTGCCATAGGTTAGCCACCTGTGATCTATGTAGTAGTATCTAATAACTTTGGTTACAGAGTCAGTTGGAGAGCTTTTCACTTCTCCTTCTCTTAGTGCTTATCCAGCCCAGGAGTGGTTCTACATGATTCACAGAACTGGTTGCTTTGTCCAGTCAGCGAGACCCTTCACAGTAGCATTGCACCAACTTCCTGAAGAGCAGAATTTGTCTAGCAAAAGCTTTGCTGTTAGTGAAAGTATGACCAAAGAAAATAAGTCAGCTTGATTGTAAAACCCAAGACTGATGTTTCAGGATTCAGAGTCAGCAGAAAGAAAAATAAAGCCATCTTTGATAACTGCGAACCAAGCATTACTGATGCAAAAAAATGGAGATATGATGTAACAGTGGACCTCCCTACTCCTTTTTTTTTTTTTTTTAACCATTGTCTTTTGAAAGAGGGTCATGCCCAATCCAAACAGCTTGAGAGGTTAAATTACTGATACTCAGGACAGAAAACATTTTTGCTTGGAATGGAAAATACAGTTGCCTGTGGAAGGGATTGTATGTCATCAATGCCACATAAAACAAACTTGTCCTGATAATTGTAATTTTTTCTCTAGGAATCAGACCTGGTAGTAGAAAAGAGCTGTTCTTTACTGACTGGCATACTGGTCACAAATACTCAATTTCAGAATGATTTGAGACAGTACTACACAAAAGATGAAATATGAAGATGAAACTTTGTAACCAACAAAACTTGGATATTAATCAGTTTAAGATTTTTGCAGTCTTGCTTTGCACAGTCTTATTAGCTGAGGGGAATAATACAAGAAAATTTATATTCTTTTTAAAGATTAAGAAATTAATATTTTCTTCATATAAACACAGCTCTCTAAAGCAACTTTTTCTGTATTGGAGTATGTCACTGTTTTATTGGGTTTTAAAAGGTCAAACAATCCATACTGTTTGAAAACAGGAAAGCAGAAATCTTTTGTAATGATTTGATGTTTTGGTAGACGTTTGAAGCTTTCTGTTATTTCTTGTGTGTTTAACTTGAGTTAAAATGACCTAGTTCCCAACAGTGATCTGCTTTTATTTTTTCTTTTTGTTAGCCTTTTTCATGCAGTCAGGTTGTTGATAGGCTCAGGGGAGGTTTGAAGCAAGTGGAGAATTGATAAGTGACCTGCAGAGAGAAGCCTAAAAATGACTTAAGTCCCGGTACATGCTACATGCTCACTAGCCAAGAAGTTAGTCATGGAAGGAGGCTTTAATCTCTGTTATTTTATGTCTGTGCAAGTCTACCGCTCTTGTTGGGACCCTACTGATAGCCTGGAGAGGAGCACAGTGGGACTCTGCCAGTGTTGCCATACCATAGAGTACCTTCTGAGGATACCTCTGAGCAACTGAGGCTCTATTTGATGAGCTTCTGAATGAAGGGACAGTAGAAGGTGCTCCCAGCAACTGAGAGTCTGTGATCTGAAACAGGCAAGACAGACATAGGAAGTACTCCATATATTTTACAGATGGTGAACTGGAACATGAAGTTACAGTGTGACATATAAAAGAGCTGAGAATTGAACCCATGTCTCCAGAGGCTTGGTTAAAGTTCTCAAATGCAATACTGCTCTTCTTTCAGTTAGGGCCTCTAGGTGATGATGGGCTTTCTAGAGTGTTAGAGGTTTTTTGAAGTCAGTAAGTCTGTAGACACTTCCAGTTTCCACAATGTCTCCATTCTGAAGTGATGCTGAATTCACAGTGGTCTGTAGACTGCAGGAGCTAAGGGAAATTTGAAAAAGGTGCTTTGTCTCTTTGCTGTCCCTCTGGCTTTTCCAACTGGGGACGAGGAGAGGAGTTGCAGGAGGGGAGAAACAGTAAATCTATGCTTTTATAAAGCTAGCTAGTCTTTCTCTAGTCTGTATATATGATCATTGTGTTCTAAAAATAATTGTGGAGCAGTTGATTGTAAATGTGGGGAGAACTCTTGAAAAGAGAGAATTAGTTGAAAGCTGAAGGGAATATGAAATATACTCTATGAATCCTCCCCTGAGTTTGAGGGACAACCTCTCTAACTGTGTCGCTTAGGGATCTGCAGTCCAGCCTCTCCAGACACCCTCAGTGTAGAAATTGACTTTTGTTTTGCTGGCTGCTGTTTACCATGAAATGAAGCAGATATTCACTGAAAAAAACAATGAGCAGGAGTTGTCATATTCTTGGGGGATGGCTAATGAGAACTGAGCTTGCCAGGTGTAAACTTAACAGTCTGTTACAGGAGAGTACTTGTGAGGGAGAGAGAAGGGCTACGGTGTATCCTTTCCAGTGAGGATACTGCTACATTGATACAATAGCAATAGGTCTGAGCCAGGAGGAGTCTGGAAGTGTTACATTTCATCCTATTGCTTTTACTGAATCAGTTGTCTTTATGAAAGGAAGATTTTCCTCATGGTCAAGCCTGGCATTTTGTTTAGCGCATGCAGTCTTGTTGCTTCAAAAAACATTTTTGTTTGAGTTTCTTATGCCAGAGTGGAGGAGGTATCTTGCTTCTTTTAAACTGCATGGGAATTTTGCAACTGATGTCAATAGGAGGAAGTAGTGGGAACTCATGAGTTCATGAGTAGTACTCTTTTCAAAGAAAATACCTTGAATTTTGTATGTAGAAATTCACAGATAATTTAACATAAGGCTGTCATAGACACGTGTGGCCTTTCAAAGAGAAAAAGATCACAGAAGTGAAAAGTGAATGCTGAGCAAGCATTCTGGCTAGAAAGAAATCCAACAAGGTAGCCCTCATTTTAATCAAATATTTGACAACTTTATTGTTAGTGTTTTTATGAACTAAAAGAATCCAATTCCAAGCCATTTAATGATGGTTGCAAATAACTACACTGTGTGTGTGCCTGCATATAGTGGTGTAACAGTTAAAAGGTGTTGCTCTAAGAGAAGTTAACCTTTATATATTTTAGTTCTTCCTAATGTAGAAAGAGTGGAAGGTAAAACTTACCTTCATCTTTTGCACTTCTCTAATAAAGTAAGATCATGCATTTAGGATGCTGATACTTCTTGCCCACTGTCATGCTGCACAGCTCTTCCCCACATGCTTGTGTTAATGAACACAGACAGTTAGCCTGTTCCCTGAAAAACCTGTGACCATTCCCTAGCTTATCCTCCTCCACTCTTTTTAGCTGTGTATGATGGTAAATTAGGCTAACCTGCTCTGTATCCTCATTGATTTGTCTGTTTTTGGAGGATTGTAAGTGCATTTTTCTGTTAAATTTGTTTGTTAGGGCCCAAGATTGATTATTTATTTATTTTTATTTGTGTAGACCCTTTTTGATCAGATTAATAATATGGTAAGAATCTATCATGTTTTCATTTGCCAGATGTCTTTGGCTCTATTCACTTGCTAATGCTAATCAGAACTGCTCAACCAAGACCTTTCTTTTGGGCCTTGTTAGGGCCAATATCTGGTGTTGCCAAAGAAAATTAAATACAACTTCTGTGCATCTGAACAACTGAACAGTGTTGTACTTTGGGGAGAAAACAACTTTCCTCCATGACCCCTGAAGTGATCATAGTACTTGCTGAAGCATGAGGTTTGATTACCCATATCTTAGCATGTAGAGCTGCACGTTAATAAAGTCCATACTCCTTTTTTGTGTTTGCACACCTCATTCTAATTATCTCAAGGAAAATCAAGGTTTTTGAATTTTCAGTGTACATATCCAACATATTCCATCTAGTCCTCTTATTGCCAAGCGTAACATCAAATGCTCTAGAGAGGACGTGTGTTATCAAGAAGAGTGATTTTGGGACTGGAGAGGAATTAGGTCATCTTTACATTATGAAATTGCAATGTCAAAACTAGGTCATTGTTTTGTTTAATGTCACCCTGCAATTGGCTGAGAAATCTAAGGAAAAACTGAGGTAGTAAAGAGTGTGTTTTTGATTACCCAGGGAGGAGTGCTTGGTTTTCTGGATTGAAACTGATCCAGTGTAATGCTTACGGGTTTCATTGTTGCTACAAGTCACTTAGGAAGATCAGTAAAGGCACTTTTCCCAAACCTAGGTAGAAATGATGCCTCACATAGTGTTTGGGAGCCATCTAGCAGATGACTGCTTTATTTCCTTTGGATGAGAGGCAAAACAGCCTTCCTGGCCACTTTTCAGAAGTGCTGGAGTGCTAATCCTGGTGTCCTAGCCAAGACTAGCCTGGCTAATTATGTGCTGCCTTCTTAAATTCCACCCAGCGTCCTAGTGGGCAGACTGTTCTTCAACTCATGTCCCAAACAATTGCTTTGTATCACTGAGTACAGTTAGATGCTTGCCTTGCTGTACCCTGTGCTGATTCCATGGAACTCACACCATGCTGCTGCTGTTGGTGTCACCATCATTATTATTATCAGTGGCTAGTCTAACTAACCTTTATCAGCAATGGAAGATAAAGGAGGAGATTGCCCTCGACAAACCCCAGGATTACCATTCCTCTTATTATGTTGAGGTTGTAGGAAGAGATAATATGTTTATTTGACTGAATAATACAGCTGGAGAAAAAAGCCTTAAAACAAGTGTCAGAATGCTGTCTGGAGACTAGTAGAGACCTGGGCCTGGTTGTGCAAGGTGTTGTATAAATGCAGAACTGTAGGCAAGCTTGTTTTGAGAGCTTACAGACTCAGTAGATAAGGCAGGTAAAGGGATAAAAATATGCAAGCAAAGTGAATAATGAGATGATGATAGAAGTTTCTCTGAAACAAGACTGGGATTCATTCAGGAGAGGACGAGCTAACTCACAAGACATAGGAAGACAAAAGAAATGTAAAAGAGGTGGGACTGCATGAGACTCAAGGCCAAAGAAGATAGGGAAAGTGGGTAGGGCAGAGCTAAGATCAGCCAGCTGTGAAAGCAGGAGTTGGAGCAAGCAGAAGCAAGCAGCTAGCTAGAATAAGAGAAGAATCTCTCTAGGCATCATAAGTACCCATTTTCCCTACTATGGAATAAGCTGGGACTCCTTTTCTTGGCCTGTGGTCTTGGTTCTTGGTACCAAGTTCTACATGGCTTGGGATGAATGCAGAGAAGGAGAGGGTAATATTGCATAAGTGTCTATGGACACAAAATGGGGAGTGGCACTTCGTTCCAGAGCTTGCCTTTAAGATATGTTGGGGAATACAGATAGTCCCAATTGAATCTACTCATTCATTTCCAACAAAACATTGCACGTACACTTGGGGAGAGATGGTGCTGGGATGGAAAGTGTCACATAACAGGTGACTGCTATCATCAGGGCAGCTACTTTGCCACTAGTGAAAAGGCTGCATAGCTTTTTAAGCAGCTTACATGAGCCAGCTCCCCATCTTTGATAGCAAGGAGGAAAGGGCACTTAGCTTTGGAGTAGTGCTGCTGCTTTGAGAGGAGTTTTCTCTGATCAGGATTGTCTTAAGAGAATTCTGGACTGTTCACCAAACCACCTGCTTGCAAAGTGACTCTCTTCCAGCTACTGTGGAGATCTCACTATTTGTTTGTGGTACTGGGGAACACTTGCCATAAACACATCTGCTGTTCTTGTTAGTGCCCTTGAGTATAGTTACTTTATAATGAGTATTTATGTAAAAATTAGCCCTGGATAAGTGGATTTTTCGCTCCTTTGTTCTCTGCAGAACTTGCTGGTTGCATGCCTTTTAGCAATCAAATAAAGAAATCACAGTGGTTTGGTGAGTCAGTTCATGCAGACCACAGCAACTGGCCTGCAAGTGGCCCAGGACTGAGGTAGGGGTAAGATCTCTCTCACTACTGACTTGGCATGGCCCCCATATCTACATGAGCACAAGTGATATTTGAAGTAGCCAGGCCTGAGGAACAGAATAATTCTTTGCTTGTTACGGTGTTTGTGCTGGATTGGGAGAATGCAACACACTTTTCTTAGTGCTGTTTTTATTGTTTAAAAGCAACCCCCTGACAAAATGCCCAGGTCTCCATTTATTTTTTGACTGCTGAATGAAAGTAAGTGCATGTTATCACAGCTTCTGAGCAGTCTGCTAATCAAACTCTAGTTTTTCTTTCTTTTTTCTTAATGATTCCTGACTCTCTTCTCCTGATTCCTTAGTTACCCCATTATTGAACAGCAGAATGTGACCATCTGAGAGAACAATTTTCCACATGTTTGTGTTATGCACATATTAAGGTTGATAAATTGTCTTGTAAGGCTTATAGTGTATCTTAGTTCAGTGAGCAGAAAAGCAGAGAATGGAAAAAGAGGAGAAGAAGAGATAGGCTATTCTAAATAGGCTTTTTGGTTCTTTGTTTTCTGACTAAATGTTCTGACTAAATAAAACAATGAAGAGGCTCTCAAACTTATGAAAAAAAGAAAAATCCAGTTCTATTAAACACCTGCAGTACTGCATGTTCATTCTGAGCGGTTTGTTTTGTCAGCATTAACTTGATTTGTTTTGCTGTTCTGCTTTCCTGATTCAAACTAAATTCCTTCTCTTTCTGTAGTAGCTCATGCTTATTATGAAGTGCATGTGTTAGCACCATATGAGTAGATACAGCACGTTACAAACTTACTGATGATACCTTCCTTGACTGAATTAAAGTTCCATTTGAAACCAGTGGAATGGATAGGAAGATTTTACTAGCAAACAATGATATAGCTGATGTATAGCAAGATATTGATGTAGCGATTCAACACTGGAAGATTTCAGTATTGCCAAATATCATGATTTAGCATCTCAAATCATTCAACAGTTATCTTAAGGCTGTAGATGTGATTATTTCAAAGCACTAGCTGAAGAAAACCTAAACCAAACCAGAAAACTAGACAAAACATGAGCCCTGACAGTTTTGGAGAAAAGCTTGCAAACTGAGTCAAAAGGCGTAAGGGGAAAAAGAAAGACAGAAAAAGAATTGTGAATATATTACTTATAAAAATCTTTCTGTCTTTTTTTTTGAGCTTTTAAGCATGAGTTTTGGATGGATCTGGTTGATAATTTTTGCTGTAAACAAATGAAGTAAAGAGGTAAAAAGGGGAACAGGTGCATTTGGAAGGCAGTCATAGTAGAAGGAATTGGCATGAAGTCAGAAGTGAAAGAGAGAAATAAGAGCAAGTCCTTCCCTTGACTGATTATGCTCAGCTGTTTGTGTTTTCAGTGGAAGGTGAGTGATAACTCAGCACCTTGCTCTCTTATGTTCAAATGGACCCATTTACTGAGAGAACTGAAAGGAGTGTTCAGAACAAGGGAGTTAATACAAAAAAGTGAGTTAAGTACTCTAGAGGATAGTGAAATCATTCCTGGCTATAATGGTGAGGACCAATTTTAGGTGTGGAAGTGACAGCAAAGCAGAATATTTCAAAGCAAAGAGTATCAAGTAGCTGCAGCACTCTCTTGAAATACTTTCTAGTTCTTATTATTTCTTCTGTGATTTGAAATTCCAATGCTGGTTTCATGTGGAGCTTTTGGGGGCAACAGTTGGGCTTCCTTATATGTTAGAACAGTATCTTGCCTAGCATGGGTGCATGCAAATAAACAATAATGCTATTAAAGTAGAATTGATTTTTCTCCTTTCCTCATATAACAAAATTTCTTATATAACTGCAATACAGGCTGGGTTTGATTTTTTTAAGTCATGAACTGTGCTGTATTATTTTTGAAATCTGTTTCACAAAAGGATAAAATGCTTAATCAGCACTTTTCATGCCACCAGAGATTGCTGAGTGTAGTGCTTATTTATCATATACATTTTAGCAGCATCTGGAAATGAAGTCTCTAAATAGAGATTAAATTTTAAATACATTTCTGAATATTTTCATGGTGTTCTCTTCAGCTATATCATAAGCTGCTTTAGCAGCCATCTCTGATTGTATTCACCTCTGAATATAGCTGAATTAACAGGGAGACAAAGTTTGCTGGAAGCCACAGCTACTCATTGTGTACTTTATTAAGTAAGATGTTTTTGTTACTGCTCTCTCTGGGAGATTTTCTATTTCTGGTATTAGGAAGGAACTCAGCTGTTGAGTGCCTAAAGCATATACTTTAGGATGGCTCCTTTGTAGCTCTTGAACACTTCAAGGTTAGCCGCTGTGTGGGGTTTAGTCATGCAGCCAGAAGCAAGCTGCTGGGTAATGCAATCCCCCACCTGCAGAAGGAAGCAAGCAATATTTGGGGGGCTGCTGAATGTGACATCAGGAAGTTAAGGGATATATCTGCATGCCAAGCCCAGCATATTGTGTGTTGGAGTGGTGGGTTCTGGAAAGCCACTGTTGTTTCCTGTTCTCCCACTTGTGAGCTGAGTTCAAGGCTCTATCCAATGCCCCCCACTGCCACCACCAATTGCGAGTGTTCTGATATAGCCAGGAGCTGCAATTTTGCTGCTTGTAGGGTTGTGAACCTTGGGTATTCTACGGCAAGGGGTGTTTCTAAAGTAGCAGAGAAGTGGGGAGGGAATGAACTTTTCCCCAAGTGTTTTGGGAGTGGATTCTGATAGCATCTGTTCTCATTTATACCCATTTGCGATGACTGTGATGCATGCCTAGAGAGCTGGTTTCTAGTCAGATGGTGTTATATGAACCATTGTGATAACCTCTCTTTTATCTGATGTATGTGCAGGCAGGAGTCAAAGCCATGAATGTGCTGGAATTCAGATATATGATGGTCCTTCAGCCAATGTTTCATGTGACTAATGTAATATTTCCTTGTATTTAAACAACTTTAGAAGAATGGCATCTAAACGATTTCAGAAAAAGTTAAAATATGAACTGACCTGAATTGTCCCTTCATCTGCCTCAGGTGCTGTGCATTAGAGTTTGGAAAGTCTTTGATTAAAGAAGTGCTGCCAGAGGAACAGACTGAGCTATTTATCTCTCTCTTCTTGAAAGGGCAATTCCCTTCTGTTCATCTGTGTTGAAGCCTCCAGTGTCAGTGAAAGGTTAGCTATTTGCTAGCCTTAATGTAAGCATGTTTCTGGCTGCAGAATGGATGAGTTTGGGTTCTGTCAGGCAAGCCTCCAACGCCTGTCCAGCCAGCTCTGCACCCTGATAGTGTTCCAGAGGGGAGCGATAATTGGAGATGTTAATTGTCTCTGTGTCTGTTCATTCCCTGTTATTGCTGATTAGATATTAGAAACCCTGCCAGTTGTTGTGGGTAGCTATCTATGAAAACTGGGATGGGCAGGCAGTGCCTTTCCTAAGGAATAGAAATAACTGTCAGGTAGCAGTTTTTTCTGCCTTTCAAGAACCAGAGTCTTTTTCAAACTGGTGACCTAGATGGAGGTGAAAGGTTGAGTATCCCTTGGCCAGCCATCATCCCTGGTCCGCTCCCATCCCTGTGTCTTTGCATTTATAGTTTAAATGGTGAAAGACTGGACAATGCCTTGGTTTTATGGCTGAATGCACTAGATCACAGCTAAACCACAAAACATTTATTAAGTGACTTCCTTCAGAAGATCATCTAAACCTACATGAAACCTGTATCCCCCAATTATGACTAAATTTCTGGTGCCCTCTTAAAACATTCTTCTTTTAAAGGAAGATTAGGAGTTATTTAGAAGCATGGTGATGGAGCTGTAAGAACTCTGAAGCATTGTTGAGCACACTGACAGTGACCTGCAGTAGCTGCATGGCTTAAGCGAAGGGTGTGTGAGTACTTTCATTTGCAATGCCTCAGTTGCCAGTGAGTTTGCAACTTTCCAGCAAGAATTTGAGAGGCAGACTAAGTCAAACACAGTTTCCTACCCAGAGCTAATAATTTGGATAGATTGGAAGGGAAAAAAAAAAAAAAAAGTCATGCTAGAATTACAAAAATGCTGACAACAGCTCTGGACACTGCTTGCTAACTCTGTGTGTGTTTGAGTCTGTAAAACAAAGAAGACAAGGAAGAATTGCTCCAAAGTTACATGTTTCCCTGCTAAAAGCTGTTTTGGCTCTCCTGTAACTCTCTACCAGACTTATTACTTCGGTAGCATTTGACAGATTCCAGTAAGCCCACCGTTGTAGTAGTTGCTACAAATGAATGCGTTGAAGATAGTCTTTGTCCCTTAAAGACTGTAGTTAAGGAATTTGACTGAATATAGTTGTTTATGCCCAGTCAAAAAGTTAAGTTAATGGCAAATAGTGAATTCACTGGTGTGTGTTAGGTTCTCAGTGCTCAAAGTCCTGGCTGGTGATAATCAGTCTAATTGGGAACAGTTGGCTGCCATTTTGTGAGAACTTTTAAAAAAGGAATATAAGAGGACCGGGCATCTGTCTACAATTTTAAGCATTGAATTGATCCCATGCAGTGAGGCTAGCAAAGAAGAAAGCAGTGTTTGGGAGATAAAGCTGTCAGTGAACATGTAGCTGTACCATACATGTTCAAAACATGGCACAGGAGTTTTTATAGCTGAAGCACTGAGGAGGTGTGTTTGGTGGGGATGAGTTGCAGGGAGGAGTATGATAGGATGAGAGGCACCTTTTATAAGAAGGTTTATAACCACAGCTGCTGCGTGGCTCACAGAAGCAATCCTTTACAGAAAACAACAGCATCCATCATCCAGTATTGAGTGGTAGAAGCAACTCTGTTGCTTTTATGTGGAGGATTGCTTCTTTTGCCTATGTTGACACATCGATTACCTCTACATTTAGAGGTAGGATTTAATTAGTGGGAAAATTAAGTGCCTTGCAGCCATTTTCTGGTGAGAGTGCAGCAGCAGCAACTTCTTATTTTGGTATTAAAATGATAGTCAGAGGAAATACTTGTTGTTTTGTGGTGGCTTTGTGGCCTCTACGTTTTTGGGGACAGCTGAGACTAGCAAAGGCTTCCTCTGTCCCTCTGCCAGGACCACTGAAGAAGACACTCCCTTCCTCTCTGGTATACCTGAAGCTACTCAAGACTCTCCTTTTGGAAGTCAGAAAACAGTTCTGTGCATTCCCCCCTTAGAGCAGGGGTCCGGCTGAGAGCAGGTATCTGTCTCAGGCCCTGACTCTGCTTTAGCCACGTGTCTTGCTGTCCAGAGCAACTCTGCAGTCTTTCAGTGCCTGTGGCATCTAGGCAGATATGGCAGCAGTGCTGGCGTTTCCTTCAGCTGTGAATCCCATAGCCAGTTGTTGAGACCTCTGTTATGGATAAGGCAAAAGTCAGGAAGCCCAGCACATCTCTCGGGTGGCCTTCTAGAAGCTGGCAGGATGAAAAATAAGCCTTTCATTTGTGGGCTGAGCACATTTGCACTGGGTATGGATGAAGAGGCGGCGGAGCCTCATTGTAATGGTAGTCTTTTTCTTTTTTTTTTTTAATTTTGTTGCCTGTTTCTCAGATGTATGTTATTGTAAGCAGCACACATGTTTAACTATAAAAATTCTCTAGTCTTCTGTGCCAGAAACTACTAAATAAAACGCAGTTCTCTAGTTTCATTAGTCTGAGAGTGCACTGAAGGCTTAATCTATGCTGACATACGGTGCTTCATTACATTATACAGAGAATCATCTAATCAAATCTCCTGTCAAGTAATTACCAATTGCTCATTCAAAATCCTGCTCTTATGTCATATTTTCATGGCACAGTGATTAGAGATTTTAATAGCATTTCCACTGTAAAGCCTTATGTGAAAGGCTTGTAATTTTAAGCAAATGGCTTTCTTGTGTCCCTGCTTCTTAACCTTGCTGGAACAAACTGCAAGTCACTTTCAGTTCTGTGTATATTGACTAATGATGGGGAATAAGGGAAAAGGTTTAATTAAAGTTACCATCATTCAGCAATTCTGTTTCTATGCTGTGTGAATGACATGAAGTACAGTGTAATGGTACTAAAGTCCACACTTTTAATATACAGAGATCTAAGGACAAATCTCCATGCCTGCTCTCTATTCGCTCGTTCTTGTTTGGCTCAAACAGTGACTTTAACAGTTTGATTTATACTGCTGCTGTTTTGCTTACAAATTGGAGACATTATTGTGCTAAGGTTGCTTTTAAAATCAATGTAGAGTAATTGCAGTTTGCTCATAGTTTAAAGACATTAGCAAGAGAAATGTGCTGTAGTAGTAATACATGAAACAAATACAAGCAGTTACACCTAAATTACATGTCCTTTACCAAGCTAATTTTTACATATTTTTACAATATAGGTTCATAGACTTTAAAAGTCGATTACTATGTAAAGAGGGATCAGACCGAACTACCTTGAATCAGACTGAACTATCTTGAATAACCAGCTTGCAACAGCATTCTGTTTAGAGCAATTATGCTGCTTATGCATCCCCTAGATGCTGTTTTTCATATACTTGTCTTCAAATATCCACTATATTGTTTGTTTTCAAGTGTGAAATCTTGGGTCATGGTGACACTTCTTAGGATGTATGTTTGGTATGCTGTGGTAACTTTACAGTTTGGCCCTGTCTTCTTCATATTAGGCACTTTTACAACTTTAGTTTGGATAAATGTGATAAATTGTATTTGGGAATATGTTAATGGAAAGGCTCTACTGATAGTCAGACACAGTAAAGAAGCAAGTTTCTCAGTCTAATGGTAAGTGCACACTCCTCTCTCACCATAACAAAAGCTTGACTACTGTAATAAATGAAGAAAATAAGTGCAGGTGTTTGACTTCTGTGATTGTCAGCAGTGATTCAGTAAATTAATTTGGTATATTAATTAATTTGGCATAGTGCACTTGAAATATTTTCCACAGAAGAGCTTTTTGGTTGACTAGTTTGCATATTAGAGAAAGTTTTGGACAAGCAATGAGAATACTTTGTTATGTCTCATTTTTGCCTAAGGTACTTGCAGATCTTCTGCAGTTGGAGAAGAATAATAAATAATAGGAACTGTAATTGCGAATCCACAGAACTAGCAGAAAGCTGCTGGTCTAGGTGCTGAGTGACTGGAGATTGCTAATGAGTTATACTGTTAAATTTTAACTGGCAAGGCTTAAAGTCGACTAAACCCCTAAGAATATTTGTGTTTCTTTTGTCATATTTATGATAGGAAAGAACAGACAATGGACAGGCACAAGTGGAATTTTACTTGTAATCTGCTGCCAGATATCAACTAAAGGTATAAGGAATGTGCACAAGAGACATCATGAAACCATTGGAACTAGACAGTAGTTTAGACAAAAGGATGTTTGTTCTCACTTGATGTCATAGTATGACCTGACATCTTCTGATGCATGACAGACAAGCAATGACAGCTGCCGTAAAGCATTTTAGATTTGGCCTGATTCCAAAGTCAAATTGCCCAGCACACCTTTGTAAAATTGTTAAAAATTGAAGTTACTTTATACCATGAATTAATTTCTCAGAGTTGCTGTACAAAAGTGCGTGCGTGTATGTGTATCATGACTTTAATAGTAGACAGAAATTAAACTGCACACCAACTCAAATTATTTTGTTATAAAGATAAAGGAAATAAGTGCTGACCTATTTCTCTATAGATAGATAGATAGCTAGGAATATGAATGTTTCTTTTTGTGAGGTGGATAAGCTTAGAGCTAAGTCAGGATGTCAGCATTTTACTCTTTTTTTTTTTCCCCCCCCCCCACTGCTAGAACTCTTTTTTCCCCCCTTCTGTCTTGTACAGTTGGAGGAAAACCACCTTGCTTGTTCCTTCTAGTGTTGATTGATGCCAGAAATTGTAAAAACATCATTATTGTTGTGGTTTAACTCATGAGGAAAAAAAAATACTGTGGTCTGTCTTCATCTAAAATAAAAAAAATGTCCATTGTTACTATTGTACCCTTCATGTAATGCTAGTTTTCTTGCAGTACTGTTTCTTGCTTCTGATGCCCTCTCTGGGAGGGAAAAGCTACCTGGAAGTTCCGGTAATGATAAGTTCAAATCATATCCATGTTAATAATAACATTTTACTAACACCTTAGACTTCTGTAAAACTTTTCATCACAGGATTTCAGCATGCTTGCTGTAAGAGTATTTGGCATTTGGAATGAGTGGCTTCCTCCATCAGACAGTTAAAAGCTCTTTGCAAATAAGAAAGATGGGATACAAAATTGAAATGATGTGCCCAGGGTCACACAGCAAGTTGACAGCCATTAGGTGTCAACATCAGAGCTAGGTGCAAGTGTTAACAATTAGTAGTAGGCTTAAGAACTAAAGCCAGAAGCTGAGAATGAAAGTATTGACGTGAAGCTAACTCCCTGCTGTGAGTCTTGTGTCATCCTGGTAGAGGTATCATATACTCAAAATATTTTATGTGTGAGAAAACCCAAGGACTTTAATAAGGAAACACTGTCTTTGAGGGAGGCTGAATAAGGCTGTCTTTGTGGGAGGGAAAGATGGAGGACATAAGTTTGTGAGTATGTAGTGTGAGCAGGCAGCCACCTTTTTAAAGGAAGGAAATGTAACAGTACCTATATCACAAGTATGGCATCTTTCTGTTTTGCAGCCTTTTAAGGCTTGCTGGGGAGTGCTAGTAAACAGGTAGAAGTGATTCACCTGTGCATCAAAAGGATCTGTGGAGCACCATGGGAAATTAAAGGATGAGGTACATCCATTAATTAAAGGATGCACTCAGGGGAAAGAAAGCACTTTTGGTGTTTTAGATGAGTTGATGTATGCAAAGGGAGGCTGAAAGTGTTGCGAAAAGAGTGTCTCTTTCTGATGCCATCAGGCTTGTTGTGCCCAGATGTAGTAAATTCATGGACCTTAAAAAAACCTTTGAACCTTCTGCTGCTCGTGAACATTGGTTCCACAGCTGATGATGGGAAGAAAGGAACAGGTCCATGATATTCTGTTCTCCTGAGGAATGCAACAAGTGATTCTTTCAGTCCAGGGGCAGAGGCTGATGGTGAGTTTGAATTGATAAATACTGGTGAAAAGTCTTACTTTGTCTTGCCTGTGGTATTGTTAGAGACATGACAGGAAGGCTTGTGCAGCTGGGATGCAATATGGAAGGTTAGACACTGTGTAGAAGTGGTTGTGAGAGGAAATTTGCACTCAGACATAGGCAGTGACTTTGGGCTATAGTGATAGTGCAGACGGAATGCTCTGTATAGAAAAAAGTGAGAGGAAAATAGTAGAAGATCCTTTATGGTTGGAGTCTGTTTTAGATGCTTAATGAAAGGGAATATGAAGGTGAATAGCTGGTAGGGGAAATAGAGACAGATAGCTGGAACAAATGACTTGGGAACTCTTGGGGGACTTTAACAATCTAGAGACCTATTGTGGAAAAGTATGCACTGAAGCAAAAACCCTCAATAAATGTCTGAAATTTTTATGAAAGATAAGTCCCTGTCACACCAGGTAGTGGAATCTGACAGTCTCATATCACACCATCTTGAGCTGAGCTGTTGTCTGGTTGTGCAGTCTATGCTGGAGTAGGGCTTGGTGAGGACTGGACTGTGTGATACTAAAGAGAGGCTGTTTGCTGCAGGATGTGATGTTGGCAATCAGCAGATGGTGTTCTGTGTTCTCATTCAGAAACAGATAAATATGCCTTACTGCAGTAAGAAACAGGCTTCTGCAGAGAGGATTGCTGGAATGATGTGTTTGGTGATTTTGCCTACAACTCTCATATTAAAGCTAAAGCTTCACTGTCATCTCAGTAAGATGAAGTCCTTTGAGACCTGTGTAGCTTCCATTCAGGGGATTTGTTCCTGGCCTTTAAGCCTTTTCTGATACAGAAAAGACTGTGCCAGCAAGTAGTACCAGGTTCTAATCTCAGCTCTATAGGTTGCCACATGTGTTGTCTCAGCAGTAGACATTTGAATCACAATGCTGATTTCAGATATATTAAGAGTGGTTGGCTGGCTGACTTACACGTTTCCATCCAATGTAAATGGTGTAGAAGGGCCTCACATCGATTGTGCTGTGATGTAGCTCCTGCCTCTGGTGTTTTCTGTTTAATGTGAAATGGGAACACTGATGATTTTCTGTCATTAGGACTTATCATTTTTGGCAAGATGGTTGCCAAAATGGGTGAAAGGGGGAGACATTCAGCTACTGGTTGCATCAGTGGCTTCCTTGGGATAGCCTGAGCTACATGATACACAACCCATGCTGCTTCAGATCCATTAAATGTGCCTCTGATCATTGCTAAGCTACCTGGACAGAATCAGTGCACCTGAAAATTATTGTTTGCACCCAGCTGTTGTGTATGACACTGAAAGCTTATAGGATTTTAAATCATGGGCTGATCTCTTCATCCTCTAAGTTACATTAGATATTTGTTTGCTGCTGTTTGTGTGGCCCTTATGATAACAGATTCTGTAGGAACAGTGTGAGCCCATTTCAGGCATTTTCTCAGGCTTGCTGGTAAGATAAGAAGCCAGGACAGATTTGTTCAGGCATACAACAGTGTGATACATGTCCAGTGCAGAAAGGCTTCATAAGCACCCACTCTGAGCTGTGCTGTCCACATGCATTAGTCACAAAATGCTCTGGTAAATTAAAACAAACAAAATGTCTTTTTTACAAAGAATGAAATACTTATGAAAACTATCACATGCTGCAGGAAAGGTCTAGAGTTCTAGGTCTGTGCAGCAGTATGAACATTATCTTTGTTAGTCAGAAATGACCATGTGATCCTTAGGAGCGGACAGTGTTGCAGAGTAAGCAAGTTACTGCCTGTGGAGCCTAGAATTCCTGCTTCAGGGAAATTTCCTTTCTAAGCCAAAATCTGTGCCTGTTTGCTTTGCTTTCATAACCAAGTTGCACCAGTCAGCTGCCTGGTGGCTCCCCGATGTTAGGAATACTGCAAAACTAGCAAATCTGTGTTTTATATGCCCTAAGCAGCAAAACAAACAAACACAAAACCCATCAAAACCAAGCTTCTAGGCGTTGTGTTTGCTTGTTTCTAAATCTTGAATGTGGCAAAAATCACTCGGGAAGGTGCCATTTGAAATTGCACCTGCTTGCAACAAGTGCAGAGGAGGGGAGGAGAGAAAACAATGACAGCTGTGTTTACAGGTGTATGAGTGTCAAGTTGCAAGAAACTATTGTCACTGTGCTGTGCTCAGCTGTGGCATTGTCAGCTAAAGTTCCTTGAAGGATACTGAGTTGCTATAAATAAATACTCTTGCTTACTAGCATCAGTCCTGTTGTCATCAAGCTGTTTGTGATGGGGAGTTTCTAATGTGATCACTGAGTTTTTTTCTTTGTGGTCTAGGATGAAATTCTCGAAGAAGTAGGGTTATTGTAATGCGAAACTCTGAGGCTATAAGCAAGGCAGAGTTTGTAGAGAAACATACTGCTTTTATTATGCCAACTGATACTAAAACAAAGACAAAAAGATGATTGCAGGCATACAAGCTCTCTGTTAGGTCTGAACCCCTCTCACCCCTACGTTTCTTCAAATCTAAATCACACCCATAGGTTTTACAAGGAAGCAGCTAGGTTTGACACCCACCTGCCTCAGACTTAAAGTTAATGAAAGTTGATGGCTCAGGACAAGTGTTCTGAAAAGCTCCTGAGTAGGATACTGGTGTCATCTGTGCTCCCAAACAATATAAACTCACTACAAGCTGCTGCAGATTTATTTCTGCATGATGAAAGTAGCCACTTTTAGCTCTGACACAGCTACATTTTGGAGTACTGGTGGGACAGCCCTGATATAAGCAATTTGTTAAGAGTATTAGGGATAAATTACTTACATGTACTGAAGTGTTTGCTGTGGCATGCCACAGGAAGTCTTACAGTTCTTGACATTTTCATCTTGTTTCACTCGGAGGTAATAATTTTGTCTCAAACTTGAGATGCAAAAGATCATATTATCGCTTCTTTTTGACCTGTTCAGCCAAGACAGCATGGCAGGAAGGACAGCTTTATAGGGCAAGCTGTGATTCTGATTATGGTTGTTTCACAGAATTTCAATGCAGCCTTGAGCAGTGCACTCACTCCTTGCGTGTATCTGTTCTTCACCTCTCAAATGGAGATAATCGTGTTTAATTTGCATGGTTATTGCCTGGAGAAATTCATTAGTGCTTGTGAAATGTTTCAGTAGTACAGGAAAGGAAGTCAGATAGATAGATAACTGGAAACTGTACCACCTGCAGATGCAGTTACCTGTGTGCTCAGAAGATAGTGTGCAGATGTCTCATTGTAACATCTTTATAAAGTCTCGGCATGCACAGATATTGGTGGCAAGTGAGCTGTGAGGTACAGAACATGTGCATTTTCTAAGGGTATTCTAAGGATCAGGTATCTTATTATCTGTGGTGTTAGGGGTTTAGACCATAGCATGGGAATTTGAGGGGACTGGACAGCAGTCACCGTTTTCACAGAAGGATTATTACTGTAGTGTCTCCCCTTTTTGGGCGAGTGTGGGAAGTGAGGGGAAAGGGGAGACTTTCCTCCCCTTCATTATGTTGCACTTGGACCAAAATGTTTAGAGCTGTATAATAGAGAATTCAATTCTTTTGATTTCTGACTACTTTATGTATAGGGTCAAAATGGCCTACACTTGGCTGGGGTTAATAGACATCTCTGAACGTTATTTAAAAATGAGCAAAATGGAGCCTGTCAGAAAAATTTCTTGAAAGCTTTTGAAAGAATGTGAAGCCTTTGCATAACTTTAATGTTGCATGAAGCACTGCTAGTGAACTGAATTCTGTTTTAGCAGCTGTAAAAGTTTGTTAGAAGGCTCAGACCTTATTTTCATGGTATATTGGGGGCTTTTTGCCAACTTATTAGAAAATAATAGAGGAACAAATAGTGATAAAAGGAAGTTCAAAAGCATCTTGGGAAATACTCATGCTGCAGCATATCACATTTACTGCAGCTGCTGTTTTTAAGAAAATGAATGTCTTCGAATTAACTGGCCACCAAATGAATTAACTGGCTGCCAAATAAGTGGCTTCTTTTCCCCTGCAAAGGTATTGAGCTTCCACTGATGTTAAAGAGGTACTGAGTGCTTAGCACTTAACTTTTTTTTTCATTGCCTTGTGCCAAACAAGAAAAAAATTAGACTGCCCTAAAGATGCTATCATAAATTAATTCTGTTCAGCCTCTGTGGTTCAAAAACTTTTCTATTTATTATATGAATTAGTACACAAGTACATAACTGACACACAAATCAAGAGTTCCTTTGATGCGGAAAGCTTTCTGAATTACAAGCAAAAGATTCTATGATAAATAGTCCTGTGGACTAGAAATGTAATACCTCCCATGTTTGTCATGTAAGATCTTGTTCTTGTGATATCTTGCTCCCTGCCTGGGAAGGGAAAGCCTTGCATCACATTTAGGTGTGTTTGGTTTCCTTTGGAAGTAACAGTAACGCGGTTCTGCATAAAATTTACTTTTCCCCAGTAGCTTTGCAAGTATACATGGTTTTGACAGCTTTTCTTTGTGCTGTGTATGAAGTGAGATGCACTTGCTGAATTTCAGGAAAAGGAATCACAGGTGTTTCATAATTCAGTGGATAATAATAATATACACACTGTTCCTTCTGTAACACTCAAAAAACACTCATGAAATTCTGCTTCTATTCTATATCAAGAAAAAGTCTGCAGTTTAATACTGCAAGTTCAAAGGATTTGCATCAGGTTCTAAAATTACAGCCCTTGTTAAGATTGAAGATTATTGTAAATATAACATCAAAACATTTGAGGCTGCTATTAAGCATTTTTGAAGAAGAAAAATTACTGTTATGAGGAAAGCTCGTGTTCCTTATATAAGGAAAGCTCAGCACAAAGAGCAGTTAGTTACCTAGCTGAGAATTCTAAATGCAACTTTAATTATGCAAGCTCTTATCAGTTATATATAGAAGACAGTCCATGGGTAGAGCAATCTAGCAAGTCCTGTGACAGCTATGACTGTATTAAATTGCATACTGTGGTGGCATTCTGCCAGCCAAATGGGACTGTAAAATGGAAAGAATAGGATTATTTAAAAATGCTAAAGCTATCTTTCTAAACCCATTGCTACTTCATTTCCCTAGGTATAGAGCTTGATAAGCTGTTTTTTTTAAGTTTATAAAAAGAAGCCTTTACATCCCAGATAAACAATGGTAATATTGCTTTTACGCTATAAACTGTGATATTCTCTTGATAATTTGTGTGTGCTTGTTAATGACATTGTTGCAAAGACAGCCTGCACAGTGATGCTAAAGAGCCATGGTTACCTGCTTTCTAGGAAAACATTAGAAAACATCATATTTACAGACAGTTCTGTTCATCTGTTTCTATGCAGTTTCTTCCCTCCTGAATGGGTAAACCATATCCATGAAAAGGCATTTATTGCTTTGGTACTCCATCTGCTTTTGCTTCATCTGATGTCATAATCCTTCTCTGTGATGTCACAATTTGTAGAAGCAAGGAAGTTTGGGATGTCTTGAAGAGCACCCCAAATGTAGAGATAAGAAATGGCAACAACTACTTATTTGTTAAGGTTGCAATGTCTGTCATGGAATTAGTTGTCTCCTGCCCCTCATTCCCCAAATACACTAACATTTCAACATGATCTTGCAGTTCGTGTTCAATCTCTTTGTCTAGTATTGAATTTTCTTTCAGGTTTGTATTGTGTTGGAAGAGGTCAAGGATAATTAAGATGGGAACTTGGCAATATCTATACTGAGCTTTTGATTTTGCTGTGGACCTTTGGGATCACTTTTTTTCCTTGCTTCTTGCTTTCAACAAAATGGAGTCAGCTTTATTTTCCTTTGCTTTGTCTATCTTGCCTGTCTAGCTGTGGAGTGTCTATCATGCAGCCCAAGGATTGGATCTTGCCTACAGAACCAGTCTATCTGGCCTTCAGATTTCCCATGCATCCTGGGCCATCTCTATATTATGCAGTGAATGTAGAGCAGCATCCAAGGTGTGCCAGTCAATAGTGATTGCTCTTCCTCTCCAAGATGCCATCTCCATTTTGTGCTCCTATGTTAGTTCATAGCACAAGTAGTGTTTTGTTTTGTAAAACCCAAAAATATCCTCTGACTTCCTAGCACAATCAAATTAAATGAAAAAGGAGACAAAGGAAAAGTAAGGGTGGGGAGTTTATTGATAATTCTAATAGAGTTGACATGCCTAGAAATAAATAATTAACATTTTTGATAAGTATGGAAGGAAGGGGACCCTGATTCAGAGTGGAAAATTAGTCAACTTTTGAGGGGAGTGTGCATCGTTTTGTGTAACTAATGGCATGGCATTGACCCAGAGATTTTTACTGGTAAATTAGTCAACTTAAATATTGCTGTAGCAAAACTTCAGGAGTGAGAATAAGCTGTGCAAAATAGTATGCTCACTGCAAAATGGCAAGTTGTGCAGTAACATTAAAAAAAGAAGGGGGGGATAAGAATTGTGTGAAAAAATGTTCTGTGAATGCAGATGTTCTGAAAGAAATATGGCTTCATTCTTCCTGCTGTATTTCGGGCAACCATGGGGGAATGGTTGATACACCAGTGAATCAACAAATAGTTTCATGATTCTTAAGTATACTTTTTATTCCAAAAAAATAACATGAAAAAAATCTAAATGGGAAGTTCATCAGGAACTTCTTGTTTACTCCGTTTGAAAGATGCCATCGAGCTCCTTTGACAATCCTGGGTACTTCTTTCTGTCACCAGTGAATGGCAGCTTGAAAGACCTATCAGTTCCTGATGTGTGCCTTTTGCCAGTGCTGACAACATCTCTGTGCTCATCACTTCATCGTTTACTCTTTACTTTTGTCTCCCTGCCCTCTTTTTTTCTTCAACTAGTCTGAAACCTCAAGCTCCATGAAGGCAATTACTGACTTAATATAAAACCTAATTTAACAAGCGGTGGAGGATCAGCTAATTGAGAATGCACCAGTCTTGCATGCCACATGTAAATTAGGGTAGGTGCAGAACTACACACAATAAAATAGAAGAACCAGACCCAGGTTGTGCATATTCTTGGGAGAGGAGATTGAACTGAGGTCTACACAGTGCTATATTTTCCCTCTTGCTCATTATTTATTTAATACACCAGTTATAAGCCTGTGTTTTTCCTTTAGCTTCTTTCTGAAAAATAGTAATTATTGAAGAACCAATATGGTGGAGGGGGTCATTGTGACCTGCCTGTTTAACTGCTGAGTTTTAATAAAGCTTACTGCCTCAGATCCTAAAATACAGCCTACATCTGTCTACACAGTCTAAAATACATCACTTCCTTAAGAAATCTCTCTCCACTTTAACTACTTTTTGCCTGAGCTTTTGTCAAGTGCTTTTTTTTGACTGAGGTACTTCTCTAAGGCCCTTGCAAAGGGATTTTAAAAGACGTAAATGAGAACTGGCTTCTCTCTCCTGCCCATACTAATTCTAAGTTGCCTTTTAGTGGAAGCTGGGTGGCTCGCTCATTTTTCTGCCTTTGAAAATGTACTTAAAATAAATTAAGTGCATTCTTTACTGGGTAGGGAACTGCGAACTCATTCTTGAGAGCTCTGTTTCAGGGGCTGCTGATGACTTTCTGTCACAATTCCACTGGCCACTACACTCTGTCCTTTTTTGTTTGTTTGTTCTGTTTTGTTATCTTTACAGGAAAATGCAGTGGTACCCACTTCATGGAGGTATTGAGGCTTAGTTGTTTAAGCACATTGTTGCTGCAGGACCGTCAAAGTTGCAGTATTAAAAAGATTTCTATTTGAATGCTACTTGGCGCAGGAATTTTAAATTAAAAGCCTTAGCGATTTTAAAAGGTTAATAGTCAAGAAGATGAATCCAGGAAATCATATCCAGAGTCATTGTTCACTTCTGCAGGGCATGCACCCATGTCCCAAGCTGGGATCATCATTCTGTTTTTTGTTATTACTGTAGGCGTCTCTCTGTCTTACAACATGCACCTTTGATAAAAAGGAAAGATTTGTATGGTGAGGAAGAGAGAGGTTCTTGGGCAACACAGGTGAAATTTACAGGATTATTTATTTCTGGACTTCAGAAATATTGACTGTATTTCTTTCAGTTCATGATTATTTAAAATTAGGTACCATCTCAGATTGCTTATTGGCATCAATCTGTTCCTTTCTTTTAAGAGTCTGATTTTTCTCCAGCATTTGCTGGTCTCCGTTTGTCAGAGCTATGAAAGCCAAGTCTAAATAATCAACTCTCTCAGCTCAGACCTAAAATTGAGTCATCTAAATTGCTTTCTTCTGCAGTAGTACTCTTCCTAAAATACGGTGATTATAATGACTTGCAAATATTCCTTGGGTCGTTTACTGATGCTTTTCAGAGTGCTGTAATAAGTGGTGCTAGTTTTTACATGGTATGTGCATTTCAAGACCTTGCTTAATTGTTTTGTCTGCCCACAAAAACACCATCAGTATTTCTCTTCATCAGAACTGATTGTGGTTAGTGTTTTTATGTGTCGTGTGCTGCGGCACAGATATCTAACTACCTGTATTTAGTTCTTTTTCTCTGTGTATCTACTGCCTCTGAGTCTCTGGCTTTTCCTTAGGTGTACACCATATATAGTCTGTGGATTCTTGTTTTTTTTAATGAACCAAATCACAAGAGAACTTTCAATGATTGCATGATCACTGTAAAATAATCACTTATAAAATGATGAGCAACCCCTTACTAATTAAAGGCGAGCTAACAGAGAGACCAAAAAAAAGGCTTCAGTGGTAGTGCTTCTGATTTGGATAAGAATGGTGTGGCATGCTTTATGCTCAGACAGACTTGTTTTGTTTAGCATGTATGGTGTCCTGCATGATGTATCTGAACTGATCATTTGGAATGGCAATTTTATTTGACATACCATACATTAATCTATGTATTTAGTTTATAGCCTTGCTTTACTGTTCTGAAGTGTCATCGGGGAAAACCAGGTTTTAATCCTATGTCTGACAAACTTGTAAAACGTGGAGTTAAACTCCTTTTTATAAACAGCAGGGAACACTGTAAAGGTGTATGAGACTTAGGCCTGAGCTCAACACGCTTTAAAGTTAGTAGTGCTTTTAAGTGCTTTTCTGTATTTGGAGACCTCCTTTCAGGTTAATGCACACCTCTGGGACACTCTGTTAGGGAATGTGAAGCTGCCTGGACCTGAGGCAGAGTAGCCTGGAAGCAAGGACAGCAGACCTATTAGTAGCCCTTTTGGGGAGCAATGCACCTTTCATTATGCCTCTTTGAGAAGTATTGCTTTTTCTGCCAATGGTGATGTGACTTCAAAATGAGAAATGGGGCACAGCTGAGTGGTACAAGCAGGAAGAGAAACACACTGAGGACTCCAGTCAGTGCATCAACTGCAATTCTGCTTGTCCTGGTTTGGGAGCAGATGGTTTTCTTCATGTGAGAACACATCTGTGTAAGGAGTAAGACTAATGCAACTGTTAGTGTTGGTGGAGAATTCAGTAATCCCAAGCTAACAGTCTTAGAAGTATAGACTAATACTATCATTCCTATCTACGAATTTCTGCAAAGGCGTGATTGCTGTGGGGAGAGTGCCTTCATTAGCACCTTTCTGCGCCTCTCATGTTTCCCTGCATGCGTGATACAGCAACACAAAAGTGCAGCTCTTCCCTTGCTGTTTCTCACCAGGCAGTCATGCCATGGCTAGTTCCACCTGTGATGTTAGGGATCAGAATGACTGCTTCTTGTGATGTTCACTCATATAAGTTCTGAGATCTTATTCCTGTTAAATGTATTTGCCTTAGGAGGCTTTATCTGCGGATGTGGTCCCACTGAAGGCAAAAGGTTTATTAGCATGACTGAAGATGTACAGGATCAGAATCCTTCTTTTGGTCTCAGACATGTCAGACATTACCTTTCTTTGATAAGAGGAATCTTCTTCTCAAATTTATTAATGAACTTCCTTCAAAGATAAAGGAGTTTGGAGTCTTCTTGTTAAATGCATGTTTTCTAAGGACTCTGTTTTCAGCTGGGAATATTTTCCATAGTAAGGGATGACCTCACATTCAACTAGATATGACTGGCCATTGTCAGAGGCAACTGACTGAATTTGATGGCCCAGTGATCTGATATCTTATGACAAATTCTGCATATAATGAAAGTGGAGGGATGTGTGACATGTATATGCACATATTCCAGTGCACAAAAGCCAGGTGCATTGCATTTTCAGTGATATTTTTTCTATATAAATTCAGTGTTTAGGAAAAAATAAGAAAAGCTGAGCATCAGAGAAGGTACATGATGAATTTTACTTCAGCTGTGTGCTCGCCTCTTGATCAGAGTACTTACATAAGATATGGTCATGTGGGATGTATGACAAATTTAGTGTTCTGGTGAGTGTTTTTCCGTTGTATGCTATACTAACTTTTTAATGACTAAAGGAATACCTGAAGTTCCAATATTAGTGCACAGATTGAACTGATGTTAGAACTAGTTTTATTTTTAAGTCTAATTGGTTAGATGTTTGGAGAGGAGCTAAAAAAAAATTAGAATAATATAATTATAATGTATATACTTTATTTAAAATAAGATGAAATCTTGTAGAGCTCTGCTACTCTTGCTCAGACCAAAATATACTTTATTCTGCCTGATCTTCCTCCCAAAATCATAACTGAATGTGCTAGTGCTTTATGTCCAGCACAACTGTAAGAGTTTGTCTGCTCTGTAAATGCTGTTGTATGGTATATTTTTGAGATGACAGATTAAAACTCTTTATAAAGAATTACTTTAGGGTTTTATTTTGTTCTGATTTATGTTTTCCTCCACATTCTTTTTTGATTCTCAGATTTGAAAGTAGTAGAGGTAGTTTATTTCTCTGTATTTTTCTTAACTGCTTGGCTTGAAAGTAGATTCCATCCAGCTGCTTACAGTTCAAACAGCCAGCTGTTGTGCTTATGCTGAAGGGTGTAACTGCTTCCATCTGTGACAGTTATGAATTTTGCAAAAACCTTTTTAATCGTGTTTATGAACTGTAAATGTGTTCTTGCAGGTTGGAATTCCAAAGCTGAGAAAATAATTAGCTATAAAAATTACAGTTTCCATATGGACCTCTTACTCCTTTTTAATAGCTTTCACTAATTTTTCATGTTGGGTTTTTTTTCTTGGCAGCTTAGACTGATGATAGAAAAGACGGTGGAAAGGGAAGCATATCAAATGGATTTATATAGCATCAAAAAAGAGGTCGACTTATTTTTTGTATTTGTGGCAAGTATTTTATAAGTGACTCACCACAATATGCAATAGCTTTCTTCCCTCTCCTCCAACTAGTACAGGAACTTCTTGTTCAACATCATCGGTGTGTAATAGACTGTTCATAGAGATAAGACTTCAGACTATGTCTTTGTGGGTTTAGGGGGCTTTTTTGCTAGTTAATTTACCTCTTCCAATAAAGTTTCAATATAAGAAAACTACCTAAAAGCTTCTGCCTCTACAAAAGTGCCTTCTAAGTATTTATGCAGCAAAAATACAGAATAATTTAGTAGACCAGTGTCCATTCCACAAACTGATGTGATTAGAATCAGATAATAAGCTTGTCATAATGCAGTACCAGAATGAAACATCCAAAAGAATTTATGTAGGAATTGACTATTCTAACTCTAGTTGATTTCCGATGATCCCGAAGTAGCTAAAGTGGGTACTGCAAATGGGTGTAGCATCTTTGGAAATGTTATTCCTTTTCTTTTCAGTAGTATTGTCAAGAGCCTATTGCAGGAGTGGGTACCATAAAAATAATTAGCTTTATATGATATAAATGAAATTTACTTTCTATAGTAATAGTTAACTTTTTATGACAAAATGAAATTAAAGTGGTGGGATAGAAATAAATCCATCTTATGGATTTAAAAAGAAGTCTTATGTTTTATAGGCTCACTTGATGATACCTTTAAAATTGTATTTAAGAATTAGTGGAGACAAGTATTTTATTTCTGCCTCTAGTAATTAGAGCAAGTACCATGCTGCTTTTTCCTTACAGTGATTATTTCTAGACTTCATCTTTCAACTTCAGTATCTTAAAATGTTTCCTTGAAAGATAACATGAAGAATTATTTGGCTCCGTCCAGAGTGAGCACAGGATTCTGATTAGAGGAAAAACAATGGACGAAAATAAAGAAGAGCAAAACTTCCATTTTGGGGAAAAGCCATTACTGCTTTGTCCTGCAGAGAATGTAAAACGTGAGAGAGATCCCCCTGTGGATGAGCCAGTATATAACACTACAGAAGTAAATCGTTTTCATGAATCAGTGTGTCTAGAAATCCACTCCAGCTCTGGTATTCCAAGGTGATTTAATTTCAGCCTTGCTAAACAGTGAAAGTATTTATGCTTTGTCCATTTTCAAGTGCTGCTGTTGCCACACCTTCGCCCAAGTCCACTGCATAAAAGCAGCCAAGAGTGCTCCTTGTCACTGCAGCAAGAGCACTGGCATATTCAGTGCCTTCCAGCAGCAATCTTTCCCTGCCTTATGTACAACAGAGGGATTATCTTGCCATGGGCTGCATTTGTGTTCAGGGCAGAATTGGTAACTCCCTCACAGAAATCTCCTTCCCTCTCCTTATTGTCCAGGCACTCAGAATCTCCCCTGCCCTGTTTCAGAATGGTTGACAACTCATGTTGCTGTGTACTGGCCAATAACCTTATTAAAAGACAGGCAGTTTCATTCTCTGTTATGCAGGCTGGTTGCAAAATGGGTGTTGAGGGGACAGAGCAGAGAGGCAGAGGCAACATGCTGTAGTGTAGTATGCAGGAAAGGAAATGGAAAAAGGTGATGGCTGCAGGCCAGTAAGCAACAGAGAAATGGAGCAGCAGAAAGACTTCAGGGGAGAAACAAAAGATTTGGGTGGTTTAAGAGAAAAGAGGGAAAATGCCAGAATGAAGAGGGAGTTGGGAAGAGGCTGAGAATGTGGAAGGAGAAGGGAAGGGGAAAACATACTTCCGTTTCACGTTATTTCTATGAGGTTGCTTCCCCAGGGAATAATACAGACATCAGGCCTTTGGCTTGCATTTTGCATGCCTTTTCTGACCGGAAAAATCAAACACCTATTACTTTTTCCCCATAAAGCTTAAAAAAACCCACCCAATTACTGTAATGCACTGTAGGTCTGACTGTTGCATTTATCACTGGTTTTATTGCTTTGATGGTTTAAATACACTGATTATTTTTATTTCAGCCTCCAATTGCCTTTTGATTGGAAAAGCTGGGAAGGGAGGAGTAATTGCTGGGTTGTGACTGGGGTTAGCTCCACAACTCCGGCATCTCACAGCTCTTCAACAAGCCCCCAGACTCCTGCACCATTTTCTCAGCTAGTTCTCCCTTCCAGCTACAGAGCTCTGGTTCTTCTAAAACATGTGTTTTTCAGCTCTTTCCTTGTCTCTCGTAGACTCTGTGCCCTCCCCTGTAGATAACAATTCTGTTCAGTGTGGTTCATTTACTGTCATGAAGTGGCTAGGCTTTGTTGGTCCTTTCTGTGACAAGAGCATTGTAGCCTGAGAGAATTGTCTTCTCTGTGCCAGTCCTTCCATTGGCCGCTCCCTCCCTACTTCTTTCTTCAGTTTTGAAATCTACCTACATCCTGCTTTCTTTTGCAGATGATCTTATCAGCTAGTGTCCCCCTGTAGGGTTTGATATGAATTATGTGGTTTGTTTTTGTGGTATAATTGCTGAGCATTGTTATTTATACTTGCTGAGCCAATGCTGTTGATACTATATAAAGAGGGAGACAGCATTTCTGTCTCGGAGAGAGTCCAGTTCAAGTCAGATGCACAGGCAGAGAAACAGTATACCTTACATTTTGTTCTCTTTCAAAGTGTCACATATGTTTATCACTTATCAAATTGTTTGATATTCAAAATGAATGCAAAAATAATGAGCAGGTAGAAAAATCAAATGTTTAATCCCCTCAATTTTTTAACAAAGCTAACAAGGGTGTTTGCGTCAAAGAAAAAGCTGTTTGCACTGAGAGTATGTCTAGTGTCATTTTAAGTGTAGAATTTTGGGTATGGGTGGGTGTATAAATTCTGTTTTATGCACAAACTGTGTTCTGTATTGCATGCAAACTCTGCACATGTCAATACTTGGGGAGGGGAGAGTGATTACTTGTGTAGATGTTTTACTCTGCATTGTCTTCCTGGCAAGACCATGCTGTAATTACAAGTTTCTGCAGGAATGATTCTGCATTTTTTGGTGATAACCCACATGTTTGTAATCTAATGGTTGGTTGTGCACCTAAACATGACAGGAGCATTAAAAATCCACAGGAATTTCACTGGGAAAGCCCTCTTCATTAGACCATGTCCTTCTCCCCACAGGGGAAGGAAGGGTCTGTAAGGGACCTTTGTGTTTTCTTAACTTCATTGCTGCTCATTGTGACTGACTTTTATGTAATTTAAACCCTATAGTTAAGCATTTCTAAAGCTTCTATGCAGAAAGGAAGGTGTTTGGTGGGGAGGAAAGAAATAAATTGGACTGAATTTTTACTAAGTGGATGATACTAATGTTGTGACCTATCCAGCCATTCAAAAGGTTTAACCACTGTCATCAGTGTATATGCCTACACTGCTAGGGGGTGAACAAATAGTCAGAACCATGACAAAACAAGGAGTGCAGTCTCTGGCTGTTGGGCAGCACCGTAACCCAAACAGGAGACTTCAGGTGAAGAAGTGCTTCAGCAAAGTGTTTCCAGCTCCTGCTGCTGGGCACCAGCTGTGACTGTTAAATGGGGCAGTTGTGCAAGTGGTCTAGTTCAAACAGCTGAGACAGAAGAGGAGCTGAAATTTCAGAGTCAGCTGGTAGCTTTTCACATGTGACACTGCAGCAACAAATCCAGTAAAACGTAAGTGCTAACTTCAAGACCATCAGAAATGGACTTTGAGAAGTGAAAGACAACCCTATGACAAAGTAGAAAGGAATAGCTTGTACAGGCTGTTTATAGAAAGCTTGAAAGTGCTGGGGGTAGGGAGGAGGACTTGAATTTTGACTAAAAGGTAACTGTATGCCCTGAGGCCAAGGGGATACCAGGAAAATTTGGGTGATCAAAAGACCCTGTGCTCCCAGTCTTTTTTCTAAGGGTTTTTTTATCTTGGATTCTTGGCTTAGGGTTTGTTTGGTTTTGTTTGTCATCCGTTGAAAAACACTGCTGTCATTCTAAGAAAAAACAGATGTCTCAAAACGCCCCCAGCATTTGGGTTTAATTATGATTATCCTCAATTCCTCCCGCCATTTTGCAGAATAATAGAATTCCTTTGCACTCAGATCACCAAGGTGATCATGACTCTAAGGTTCCGAGCACTCATTGTTCTACTACTTCTTCTATAGAAAATGCTGTTATTTTCATTCTCTTCACTTCCTTAAAACATGATGTGTCTTAAATTTAACCTTCTCTGCAGCAGCCTGAGAAAACTGGATTCCTAATTCTTTTTTTACTGACTAATGGGGAAATGAGATTTTCATTTCCCTTTTTTCACAAGCCTTCCATGTCCTAGGTAGAGCTCTTCTCTCAGCTGTGCATATATCCTGTCTTATATTTGCTTTCTAAATTTATTGTGTTATTGTAACCCCTCATTCATTGGCATTACTCATCACATAACATAGAGTTAGCTTAATTTAAAGAGAGAGAGACTTGTTTAAGGAAAAATAAAATATATAAATTTCTTAATGCAGGGCTTTACCTTATAGAGAGACTCATGCAGTAAGTAAGAGTAAATTTAGTTGTACTGCTGAATTTTTCAAGTGAGAAATAGTGGCTGAGGTTTCCAGGCAAGGGTGTCTAGTGAGGCATCTCCATTCCAGGAGCCTGATTTGGGAAGCCAAACTGCCAGCTTGCAGCCCCAGTTTATGTTAGCCAGTGAGCAGTACTTCAGAACAGGAAGACCTCTAGCTTTTGGTGGCTAAACAGCAAATTAAGAACCATTAGCCTCCCGTTTGCCTTAAACAATCCAGTCTGATGGATTCACTTATGTTAAAAACAAACAAAAAAAAAAAACAAAACCAACCAACCAAACAGAAAAACTTGTTTATATGTCATCAACTGAGATTGTCATTTTTCCATTTTGGGAGGATTATCATCTTGGCATCCAAACTGAGTATTCAGTTTAGTGCTCAGTGTGACAAATGAGATTTGTCCATTTGGAACAGCTGCCAAGCCATTTAACCCCCATTTTGTTTTTCTGCATTAGGAAGGAATAATCAATGTGAATCGCTTCATACTTGTCTTAATTGAATTTCACTTCATTTCATTTCTGTCCTCTCCTTCCATCTGTCAGTTTTATTACTAGACTGAATGTTAAGCCTAAGCTCCTTGACAATATTTCCCTTTTAAAGCTACATTTTCATGAAGTGTCTGTAATTTTTTTAATAAGTGATGAAGAAAAACAAAAACTTTCTCTTCTTCGAAAAAAAATATTTCTGCTCTGAGATTCATTTCAGTGGGTGTACACTGCTCCCTCCCAAGAGCTCTGGCTTACTGTTTCTGCAGCATAATTTTCTGTTTCCTTTTTTTTTCTCTCTGTCTCATGCCAGTTTAGGATTAAGAAAGAAATTTGTTTTTATTTTTTAAAAAGTTTGTAATTTGGACAGATAGAATTCTTAATTGGTAGCATACTGTATGTTAGCACACAGTAGTATTTTTTGGAATACGGCATTTTGAAACATGTATTGCCACAGAGGATTATTTCTCACTCTGATCAGTGAATATAATTTATGCATATTTAATTTCAATTATTAATGAAGCTGAGCCTAGCCTTTCCTTATCAGAATAAAGGACCAAGCAAGACACAAAATGCTTGTTCAGCATACACTTTTCTGGCGTGGGGCAGGTTTCGTTTTGCTGGCATTTTAGCTCTGGGTGCAGTAACAGGGAGAGAGAGACTCAGCTTCCATGGTTCATTGCTTTGGTTTATCTTACCCACTTAATATAGAATAGAATTCTGCCAAGTGACACAGTGAGTCCCATGTGAAAATAGATGCTGTACTCAGCTCTTAGGCTAGCGGCTGCCTGCTTTGATATGTTGGCTTCATCAGGGAGGCAATCACATGACCTTGATACAGAATTATCCAATTCCTTATGAAAGATCCCTGAATTTTCACTGAGTGTCAGCAGTCGAGTGGGTATTTGTTAGCAAACAAAGCTAAGCAGCTTTTCTGCATGAAAAGAGCAGGGAACAATCACTTTGGTATGGATTAACAATGTAAGAAATAATTGGTTTTCTGTTTTATTTTTTAAACTGTAGGCCTTTAAAAATTGACAGTGATCGCTTGTCTATGCTCAAAAGAAATGCGTTTACCTTTAACACTTCTGGAGGAATGAATTGCAGAGGTTGGTGGGATTGCAGGCCAAGTTGTAATTGCTCATGGTTGACTGAAAACACGTCAGAGGGAGATGAGCTGTGGAAGGTCCAATCTACAGTTTTTCTTTGTGTGATGATATGTCTTATGTTAGAGCTTTATCTGTACTGGAAACAGGTGGGATAAAATACTGTCACTTCCTAGAGGAAGAAAAGATCCTTTTTCTTTTCAAAGGTGCTTTTGGTGTGAAGGAGCAAGTTTTCTCTGTTCTTCACTTCAGAGAGATGTAACAACAATGAAGAGCCTGAGAAGACTGGAATTGTCCTAGAAATGAATTGAATGGTGAATAATACAGTTTAAGAATAAAGCAAAAATGGAGTACAAAATAATGAAATTTTATAAAGAAGTGAATCTGTAATTTCTCTTCATCTTGTTATACAATATGTGAGAAAGGAAGATGCAAAACATTTGAAACCCAGAAAGTTCTCAAGATGCTGTGGTCACGGTGCATGCTCTGGCTGTGAAATTCATTGCTACAAGATGCTATTAGCACCAATATGATGCGAAGAGAGTTTGGGCTTCAGCATGACAAGACTACCTACTAGTCTAATATCAGAGGAAAAGAAAATCTCATTTGTTTTGTGGCTTAATCTTGATCTCTGTCTCTAGGATGTCAGCTGATATTCTTTAACTTTCATGGAAGTATTTTGCTTATTATGCTTCCCTTTGATACATCTGGTTTTGCCCTGTTGTCAAAGACAAGCTACTGGAGTGGTGGGGACTTAAGAATTGCCTTACTAGATCAAATGTTATGTAGTAGAATACTAGAAACTTGGGTACTGAACTTGGAATAAGAAATATGATTGACACTTGCCTCCATGCCACCATAAGCTACCTATATGGCATCACTTTGTGTTCTGGTAGCATCTGTTCCTACTTGGAGTTTCCCAGCCTCTGTGGGGTAGTTTCAAAGTATTTCTGTCAGAGAACATGCCTAGCTCCTGTGCTGATCATATTAATGGGGGAAAGGCTCTTCAGTTCCTTAAGCATCTGCAAATTGCAATCACGTACTCTCTAGACTAAACCTGTTTCCATTAACCTTCTTGCAAGTAGTGGCAGTACAACTTCAGTGGCATAGGATTATCTAACATAGCAAGAATTTCATGACTGACTAATGTACTGTCATGCTATGACACTGCTGTTCTTTATGGAAAAGAGAAGGTGACATTTGGAGCAGAATTCTCCTACCAGCTATGAAGCAATGCTTTCACAGTATCATGTACTTGCCTCATGATGTCCTCTTGCAGTTACAAAATAGTCCTCTGTGTATATTTTAAAAATAACACTCATTAGAAGTGATCTTAATAGAACATGAGGGACTAAATACCATTCAAATACCTCTGTGAGAAAATGTGACTCAGAGGTTTTACTACTCAATAGCAATAAATAAATAAATAAAGTACAGTGTTTTTGAGTGTGTCTCTTGTCTTTTCACTATTGAAAGGGGAATGCCTTCACCTTCAACTTTTTCAGCATTTTTATGTGCCACCTTTAATAAATAGGAAAAAAAGGATATATTGGTCATCCTTCATCCTCTCTAGCTTTATTAGGTGTTTATGTAGTCACTTTGCTCTGATCTGAATGTTACTAGGTACTTGGGACCCAAAGAAAGTTGCAAATAGTGGTTATAATCTTCAAAAAAGTTACTCTTCGTACTTTAGAGAGCGATTTAGCTGACTGAGCTTGGGCTTTCAGGTACTACTGTAAATAATTTGGAGCCTTTGTCTCTCTTACACATGAGATTTATGCATGTCAGGAAGCAGCAAGAGTGAGCTGCTCCATGAGGAAAGGTGAGCCAAGAGCTGGGGGTGGAAGCAAGGTAGGCAGGGACAGCGATGTCAGCAGCAAGGGGTGCAGTCCTGCAGTGCCTGAGCAAGGAGGGCAAAATGGATCTGGTGATGATAGCCTGGTTCAGCTAACAGTCCAGTGATCACCAGACAGGCCTGTAATGATGAGGTAGATCTGAGGTCAAGCCAGGAAATCAAGTCAGCACATGAGAGTCAGAGTGTAGATCAGTGTATGTATCAGGTGTGTGGCTGGGCATAAGCTGCAATGTAGTTCAGGCAAGGACAAAAGAGCAAGAGCCTGAGCTTAAATGCAGTTACAGAGAGGAAAGTGGGGGAGGCTTCTAACAGCTCTTTCTAACACAACTCCTTTCACAGCGGTCTTATTCAAGGCCACACAGCTGCACCATATCAAAGTTAGCCTTGAGCACAGGCAGCAAAATCCCTGGGTGGGGTGCTCAGGGCCCTGACACTGCAAAATTTAGAATACATCCTTCCAGGGTAAAGCTTTTTAGTCTCGGTGTTAGAACTAGCCGAACCTACACATTTGAGAAACAGAACTCACAATATACTATCAAAACATCTGGTGAGCTGTAGATACAGATACTGAAACTGTTGTGAACATACTTGGATTATAAGGAAGATTAGCTTCATAGAAGAGTCAGCAATTGAACATTTCATAAACAGAAGAATGCCATTAAGGTGATATGGGGAAAAAAAATCCCTGCCTTCTTGCACAATTCTTGCACTGGAGCCTTCTGTTTTATAGGTGTTCAGAAGCCAATGGACACTTCTTCCATTGCATAACTTGCTTTTAATCAGTGAGTGTATATATATATAGAGTATAGCAAAAGCAGATTTAGCTGCCAGGATTCAGGGAGGCCAACAAAGCGAAAACAGTATTTTGCTCTTGTCTCCTACTCCTTGTCATATAGACAGAAACTGAATAATTGGGATTATCTTTCCTTCTTTAAAAAAGAAATGTCTTGGCTTTAGCTTTTGAAATACTGATGTTGACTCTTGTCATTGATCCTCTCTAAGGATGCTGGAACTTTCTGACTTTCTCTTTGTATGAGGAGGAAATGTGGAGCTATTAGAAAGTGGAACTTTCCTCAGACCATTTGCAATGAATTAGTTAAAGTAGATGTTAACAAAAGAAAATAATGCTTAGACATTGAAACATTTTTGTCTTCTTTGTAGCTATGAATTTCATTGACCTTTGTAATGGCAATCTCCAGGCATCCTTATGAATCTACTGAGACAGAAAGTGTAATCTCACTTTTTAATTTAATTATGTGCACACATGCTTGTGCATGCATAAAACAGATGCAGAGATGGATTTTTTATTTTTTATTTTTGACAAAGCATCTGGTTTACTCTCTGTGTATATATGTACCTGTGTGGACAGAGGGATGAAAGAAGAGGGGGAAAAGGTCACCAATTGGTTGATTTCTCCTTACCTGCGTTTGGACTATCCTGTTGCAATAATGTTTATGTTCTTATCCATAGATATTTCTGCACTTTCCTAAATTTTAGGGAGAAGTTTGAGGGTATACACTTCAATCATCTTTGGTTGCAAGAAGAATTAAAAACTGTTTTGCTCATTATCATACAGGAATAGTCAGTAGATGAAATAAGGAAGCTTAAAATAAGACTGAAAATCAGCTTCACTGAGATGCAGTACTTGGCCTTGTTTAGAACTGAGAAAGTCACTACAGTTAGAAAATTACATTATTGAAACTGTTCTGTGTATCATTTAGCCTGAGTCTACACTGGAGAAGCTCCCTGGGTCCAGCTATGTACAGTGTTTTCTACAAGATAGAAATAACTTCAAATTTCTTTGGAAACTGAGTGGGTTTGGTCCTGTGTTTTCACTTTTAATTTCCAAATGTTCTCCAGAAGCTTCCCCCTGCATCTGCTAGGAGATATACCAAATTGTCCTAAAGGGATCGCTGCTCTGGTGTGCTGTGGTAGTGACTTTCTGACTATTTTTTACCATGCAGTCTCTTAAGGATTCATTTATAATTGCCATATATGTTTGTTGTTGCATAGCATGCATATACTTGCTGGTCTTTCTGGTTACTTTTAAGAGATTCAAAAAGAAAAAGAAAATCTGTGGGTCTGCAGGGATCCATGAAATAAAAATCACTGTTGTATAGAGTGCAAGAAGTATACTTGATTAAGGGAGTGCAGCATCAGCATCAGTGAATTCTAATGGATTTTCATTCAGTAATGCAAAATGCAGACCAGTAGTAAGCAGATGTGGCAGCTCATTAGTCCTTTACTAGTATTTAAAGACTAAAAGAATAAAAGTATCTAAATACTACTTATTTGTAGTTTTTTCCCTTTAATCTGATCTCATTATGCAGATACAAGTTGTCCTTTACCAATATGTGCCTTGGCCACATGGTGTCTCCAGAACATTTATAAAGACAGCCATCTGGCTGAGGGTATGGTAGTAATGGACAATGTATGTCTATGTAATAAGGTAATATTCAAGAAAAAATGTTATGACAAAGGAATACCACCATAATGATATTCTTTTACATCTGAGCCCAGGAAAAAACAGGAACCACTCACTAGATTGAGATATAAAGCATTGCACAGCAGGTCACAATTTCAAATCCAGCCCAAGTTGTTAGCGGCAAGGATCTGTTGCCACCTAATTTGTATTGCTTTATGTATAATGACTTGGTGGAAAGTCAGACCAATTCTCTTTGAAAAGTAAGTTCTTGACAACTTTGCCTTTCATTGTATGGAGCAGCTAAGCAGGCTTGGACATGATGAGTGTGTGGATGGAAGACTACTAAGAAGAACTTGGTTATTGCAAGTAGAGGATGGATGATTCTGTAAAGAGCCTGTTTTCCTTTTAGTGCTGCAACATGAGGTAAAGCTATGCAAGGACTACTAGATTTCAGATGGTTGGGGTTTGCTTTTTTATTGTGGATTTGATGATCAAGTAAGTAGCAATGGGTGGCTTGGTTAAGTGATGATCCCTCCTGGTGATTATTATCGTTAAAATCACTGATTTTGTTTTTATTGTTGTAGGATCCTTGAGTGCTAATTAGGAGCTGTGGTTCTTATTGTACAAACACAGTATGAGGAGGGGAGCTGAGTGATTCTTCTATAGTGCTTTTCATTAGCTAATCAAAAAGTGCTTTTCAAAGGAGGTAAATATCCTTAAACCTATTTTATTAATGAAGAAACCAAGTCATGGGCAATGAAATCATTCCTTGAATGCCCTCCAACAGGCCAGTGTCATGCTGAAGATAGACTCTAGGTCTTGAGAGTCACGCTATTCTCTTGTTCATGCATCCACTAGCACTATGCGCTTCAGGCCTGATTTACCAAGATATTGATTATCTTCAGTTTCTTCTGACTTCAGCCCAAGTTCTGAATGCCCAATTCAAAAAATGAAAAATGAATTCAAAAAATGAAGCCCAGCTTAGCAAAAATGCTTGCAGCCTGTATTTTGATACTGAAGGCAGTGTTCCCTTTATGAAGATATTGTGTTGTTTCTGTTGGATATTCCAAGTATTCACACCAGAGAGCTGTAATTTGTATGCAAGTACAGTAATTCCTATTGTTAAGATTAGTAAGGCATTGTAAAAAGTGGTGAAGATTCTTCAGAGTACAGGAATGGTCTCCCTGTCCAGAAGTGGGGTGATCTAGTCATCATTAAATCCATACCATGAAATTGAATATTAATAACATTATATAGTAGCGTTATATATGAGCTGTGATCAGATGGTATACTCCCTCTGTCTTCTTTTTATATAAATGAGTCATTCACCAACTTTTAAGGGAGGGGAAAAGAAGTTGATGTAATTTGGCAGCGTGCAATCCATAATGCTTACTAAGTGAACAAGAAGCTGTTACTGCTCTTTCTGATTTCTCTTCATATAGATATTGGGTTGTTATTAAAAATTCTTTTGGGATTAGAAACAATTTGGGAAGCTTTTGCTAATAGCTGTGTAAAACATCTTCATTCTTCTGCCCATTTGACAGGATTTTTTTTTCCCCCCTCAGGTCTTTCTGGGGCTGCTTGACACAACTTTATCAACTGTAAAGAGTTACATCTTTAGGTCGCTTGGGAATTCAGCCCACATAAGCATGGCCAGAGAAATTCTTCCTCTCTCTCAGTTCTTGGCTGCTGGAATAGTCCACAGGGAAGACCTAAAATTAGGAAACTGCAAATACGGTCCTCTCAAATCTTGTACCAATCTTAGCACCACTAAGCAGAGCCTATCGTTTAGGGCCAGAAAATCCAAACTATTGATGCGAGTAGCTATTTTAATTTGATTCCCTAACTATTCTAAACAGCCACATTGGGAATGAAAGGTATCAGCTGCTCCGAGAGAGAGAGGTTACGCAAGTAAAAATCATGTTTTGGGGTAAAGAAATAGAATAAGACATATGAACAGCAATTAGAGAATGGGCTTGAAAATCTCTCCTTTTTGCTCTTTGTTCCTGGGTTAGTCGCACATAGCTCTGTAACTTAGGCCAGTTCATTTTTCTTGCTGAATTCTGCCCTTGTGAACACTGTTGACCCCAGTGAAGTGAAAGGTACATCAGTCTGCTTCAGGACTGAACATTGTGTATTACTCTCTTTGAAAAAAATGGGTGAGGTGACTAAAAGCTATTGATTCTTGGGGATGTCTTTGTTCCTGTAATAGGGAAACCGTCTCTTTTTCTTCTGTTTGATAGGCTCATTGGCAGTTGTTTACACCTTGATGCCTGAAAACACTGTTCAGCAGATGACTGGCTGGAATGGGAAAGGCTCTGTTAATTCAAGTTGAAGTCAGACTGTTCTCCTTCATAAAGTGGTATATGAGAATTTCCATCTTTCTTTCATTTTAGACAGCTATTTCTGGAATATTCATTTACAGAGTACTAGCATACTGAGATGAGGAAGTTGTGCTGTGCGTGGTTTTCTCAGTTTGCTGCCACCTCCAGTTATGAGTCTGTTCCCAGTAAGATATTTCTGTGATCTATTTGAATTTGATTTTGGTTCTTGTTCTTAATCAGCCTGTGTCAGTAGCTTCCAAGGTCTTAAATGTCTTTACACAGTTCTTGGGGACTAACAAGTCTGTAGCAACCTTGATATGTTGCATTTCTTAGCAAGAAAACAAACATCTTGGGTTGGCTCCCCCACTGGGAACAGTGGGGTCTCTTCCCACCAGAACTTTGCAAATGATCACCTCAGTAAAGTCTTTCTGAGTTATTTTCTTCACCAGCACTAAACCTGGCAAAATAACCACAGAAAAGGAAGTACGCTGCACCTACACCACCAGTTGATATATATTCCCACTAGCTAAAAACCGTTGGAAATCTAGATCAGACATGTGCTCTTGTGTGTTTCAGTTAGACTTTCATAAGTAAAATAGTTGGTATCCTCTTCCATCTAACTCTTAGCTGTGGGCATAAAGCTCATTCTTTCTACATTCTTGCTGCAAAGCCACGTGCTGCAGGAATAGATGGTAATTTTTTATTAGGTTTTACCAGGGGACAGCTATCTGACAATATGTTTAACATATGTGAGCTAATAATCTGGCAGTGCTTCATACTTCAAAAATCCTTGAAATTCTAAGTCCCATTAAGCACCTGTGTTACTGCAAACCTGTGTTATACACATCAGCAATTTTTTACTCTTTTGTCTGTCTGTGCCATGTATTTGAGTGCCTATTTTTAGCTGCTTTTGTTGTCTAGCTTTTATTCATTGCACTAAAGGGTAATGTGTAATTTTTTTTCTGTCAGCGTGTGTCATCAACATGCTAAGTAGAGATTTGACCAAGATCTTGGGACCCATTATTCCATTTCCAACTTAGTCTTTCTTGGGCTGCCCCCCCCCCCAAAAAAAAAGGTAAGGTCCTTCAGGTCACCAGTCTCTAAAATGTGAAAGAAAATATATGACTAATTTTGAAACTGGGTGCTTAAAACTAATTTTCAACATTTCCACATCTTTCTTTAAGTCTCCCCAAAAGTGTTTTCCCTGAAAAACAGCTGTTCAGGTAGTGTGGTGGAAACTGGAATTTCATATACATTCTTAGTTATTCACCAAACTGCATTTCAGCACCTGAGATCTACAGAATGATCCAAAGTTTGGAAAAATTGTTGCCGTTGTCTCCAGTATTCAGTCTTTGAACAGCGCTAAGATCATTTGTGCATTCAAGCGACTGAAAGACAGTAGTGATTTCAAGCAACTAAGTGAACTTTTTCAGTATCCACTTTAATTTAGTTGCAGCAGAAACTTGGATCAGATCTAAACATGTGATCTCACTTTCTTGCACGACTAGTAGTATAAATGAACATTCAAGCTTTCAGGTAACTTTTTTTTTCCTGGCAGCAGTCATTTTCCACTTGTATTTTCCACTTATGAGCACTCCTGTGCTCAAGGCTGAGGGCTTTAGCAGTAGTGGCCAACTTGCAGCTTTCTCTCAAGTGATTCCTGAACTCGATCTGTGTTGAGTGAGTGGCACAGTCATTTGTATCCCAAGTTATGGTGGCTGGTGAACTGGCCGGGGCTACAGGGGCTGAAGATGCCAGGGATCTAGCTGTGTGCTTAGCCCAGCCCTGTTTAGAAATGGGGCAGTGAGATTCCTTGGATCCTGCTTTAAGCCCCTGCCTGTCAGCTGTAAGCTAGAGTCCTTGCCCTTCTTATCCTTCTTTTGCTTTGATTTTTTTGAGTTTTGTGGTATGTATCCTTGTTTTATGAAGAGGATCACGAAGGTTTACTATCCTCCCTCCTTTCTGTGACTCTGTTGAACGAAGTCAGCAGCAGCTATGCTATCATTTCACTGCAGTCAGAATTTCATTCTTTCTGTTTAAGAAAACAGTTTATGCTCAGATTCTTTTACTCTTTAATTTTCACACTGTAGTCACCACTAAAGGCTCTACCTCTAATGTGGTGCTATTCAGGAAACAACAGGTCAGTGTCTCATTCTTTACAAGGAAATAAAGATAGATATGAATGGAATATTTTGAAGTCTTTCCACCATTTGTGTAGTTTATTCTCCAGACCTCAGCTTTTTGGATGCATACAGTAGATATTCTTTTCACACACATGCATATATATGGCAATGACAGTGAAATCAAAAAGTCTGGCTCAGAAATAAATTTAGAATAATGGATTTAAATGTAGTACCTTCCTTAAATGAACTTCTGTCAGCTTCCCCCAGCACATAACCCATCCAATCTCTGAATTAGGCAAATCAAGCCTTAATTTAATCTGAAGGCTTAATCTAAAAACACTTTGGAAAGTGGATTTACAATCTGTATTTATTAAGGACGCTAGTCTTTTTCTAACAAGAGTAGTCTTCAAGGCTTTTTGCCTTTCTGAAAATCAGTGAAATGACTGCATTACCATTAAGTGGGAGCCACTGCCACCTTTAACAAAGGAATACTTAAGCTTCTTCAAACATTTCTTCTTCTTACAAGGACTGTTAGAAAATGAATTAAGAAACCATTCTGCCCTAGAGATTCCTACGGAATTTATGGAGGAAATAGCCTTTGAAAGTTTTTACTGCAGCAGAGGAATTGCCATATACTGCTTGTCACCAAGGAAGGATTCATTTGTGCAGAAATTAATCCTGAGCTGCCTCCTCATAAATGTACTTGGACAGATGTAATTCTTTTCAAACAAGCGATGCTTAAAACAAATGATTCCAACACATTTCATTTAAGCTGGCTAGTCCTGCTTTATTTTTGACCTGTGTGCTCTTTCAATGTTTTGTGTAGCATCAACTGTTCAATTTGAATTCTTAGTGATCGTTTTTTGTTTCTACCTTTGTTGTAGAGGTTACAGAGGAAATGGGGTGGCTGTCTCTGGTAGTTAAGTTTATACTTGATTGTACATCCAGTGGCAAGTGGTTTAGTATGTGTGCAAAAAATTCTGCATTAGGTGAGAAAAAACAGAGGTATTCTTAAAATAGACTCTTCTGTCTCTGGCTTTGGGAAATAGTATAGAAAATGTTTGGCTGAAAGTGGCAAGGCATGTGTTTAGCAAGTTATCTTGAGGATTTTCCAGCAGGAGGTTAGTCCATAGAGCAAAGCCAAAAGACCTCCAAGTTAATGTTGACCTAAGCCACAACACAGCACAGCCCTTCTGCCTTGCATCTAGACACAGTCTAGCTTGTCAGTACCCTGGTATACTGCTGCCTCTTTTGAATCTAGGATGCAGGTGCACCATGCTCCCAGTTCCAGAGTTAGCTTGCTTAGACTGTGCTACAATTGTACACCCAGTGTACTGAAAAGTATCTTGAATTTTCTTCATGAATGGGGTGAGGAGAAGGCAAAGAGGAATAAACTGAGGGTGGTTGTACTTGACTGAATGGTCTGCCACATATGTGTGTATCCGCATCTGTACTTTGGCCTTGCACAATTTTTGGGCTGTAGATTGAATGTTTGAGGAAGTAATTATGTTTATATAGTGATAACTAAGATACTTTGTCTAGTTCAAGGATCTTCTAGCTTTACAGATCAACAGAGGCAATACATCTAGCTCAGATTGTGAACTGACTAGTCTGAGGTCATATGACATGCCAGGAGACGAATTAGGAGTGGAAGCTTAGAACGTTGTGTCCTTGACGTAATTGCTATATAGCCCCTACCATGACATTTGAGTTGCATTTCTTAGTAGCAATTATGCTATTCTTTTTGTATTTCTTAAAAGTGGTCAGGGTAAGAATGTGGCTAACAGAGATTTAGGTAGTTAATGTGGCAGTTTACACAGAAGAGGATGCAAAGAAGGCCCAGAACCTCTGCTCAAGACAGTGTGGGACTCTCTGATACTGTGCAGGAATGGTGGATGTGCCACAGGACGTATCATGGCATTGTCAGGAGCAGCTACCTCGGCACATTGAACTCTTTAGCTGAAACAGAGCCCTGAAAGAGAACATCACCATTTGGTGAGAACCCAGTGCCTATTGTGAGGCTGGGTGTGACAGTGGCATCGCATGTTGGGGATGCACTCATGGTTGAGTCACTAAGTCACCGAATAAGGAGCTGCAAGAGATGGTGAACAGATTGCCAACTGGGAAGACAAACAGGAGATTGACAGGATCTTTGTAGAGAACCTGCAGAAGCCAGAGCCTGAGAATTGCAAGGAAGGAGGGAGAGCTTAGAGATGACATTTGAATGAGCAGTGAATACTTCCATACAAGCTCAAGGAAAGCATCAGAGCAACGTGAATCTGAACCACACCTAAATCAGCACCAAGAAGTGATATGTGATACTATTTGGAGACTCCCTTCTGTGGGGGTTAGAGGGACTCATCTGCTGATGAAATTTGATTTCTCAGGAGAGCTGCTACTGGATGAGTGCTCATATATAGAATGTTGTAGAAAAGCTGCTAAGATATGTCTGGACTTGGGACTGTTACCCCCAGCTGCTCATCCATGTGTGTACCAATGATACTGTCGATGGAGGCCTTATCAAACCAAGAGTGACTACAGGGCACTGGGGCCCAGGTGCTGTTCTCCTTGGTCCTGCCAGTGAAGAGGAAGGGCTTGGGTAGGAGGGGACCCAACCTGCTGGGTAGCCATGGATCCTGGTTGCACACCTAGTGTTGCAGGCAGAGCTTTGGCTTTTATGACCGTGGACCTCTCTTTGAGGAATGGGGAGTGCTGGGCACAGGCTCCTGGACACAGGATGCCTCTGACCAAGTAAGACAAAGGCATCTTTGCCAACAGGCTTTCTAACCTAGCCAGGAGGGCTCTAAACTAGATTCATCTGGGGATGAGGACCGAAGCCTGAAAAAAAGGGGGAGGCAAAGGCAGCAGTGAGGAAGTGCCTGGTGAAAAGGGTTTTCACACTTCTGTCAGAGAGCAGCAAGAGCAGGGATACTCCATGAGAGGGGCAAGCCAGGATGACCACAGCAAGGGCAATGCCCTCAACAACCAGGGTGTACTCCCACAGGACCTGAACAGGGTGGGCAGAGCTGGTGTGTTGGTAACAGGGTCCGCCAACACTCCCAGACAAGGCAAGGTAATGAATCAGGTCATGGTCCATCCAGGGAGTCCAGTCAGGAACAGCAAGAGATGCCAGGGTGTCAGGGCACAGAGTGCATGCCCCCTGCTAGGAGTTTAGTTGGCTAAGTCTGGGAGGTCAAGGCAGGGAGCCTGCCCTGGAGGGCAAAGGGGCGCAGGAGAGCTGGTCAGTCGTCAAAACACAAGTACAGTCCATTCTGATGTGGGGGAAGTCTACCAGACCTGGCAGAAGGCTAGCATGGCTAAGCAAGGCACTCCTGACTGAGGTTAACTGCTGAAAGGAAGAGCGCAGAAGGCGGAAGAGGAGGCATTCAAGGCCTTGTTTAGTGTTTTTTTTTTTTCCTTGAGAGCTGAAAACAAAAACTTCTTTATCATACTCCAAAGATAACAATACCAAGTTTATGTTAATACTCCTTTTTTTCCTAAGGACTGTGTAGCTCTGCTAAGGCCTTCCTATTATAGGACTAATTTGTGTTGTATAAAAATACTGCAACGCTGATGAACTTAATATAGTATGTCATTTTTGTTTTTCCAGGCAGCTGGAATCAGATTTCTTCTAGGTTTGGTTTCTAAAATATTTCCAAAGAAAAAGAACACTGGACTGCCTGAGTTAAGACTAGATAGTGTCTTCATTGCAATTTCTGGGGGGAGGAGAGGAGAGAGTTAACAGCAGTGTGGCATTTTCAAGGCTGGAATCATTCTGGGGTTACTCTGTACCTCTTTTCTAAGCTGAGGCTGGGGGTTAGTAATTCCAGAAGTGAAGCCACCCATTTGAGAAGGATTTGAGCAATAAGAATATTGTTTAGCACCTACCTGCTGCTTTTCATCAGTGTTTTTCGAAGCCATTTACAAGAGCAGGTGAACATAATTTTCCAAGTTGAAGATCAAAAATACAGCAAGGCAAAGTGACTTGCCAAACATAACACAGCAAAACCAGTGTCATTACCTAGACTAGTTCCTCTTAGCACTATACTTTTCTGCTTTATGCCAACCTGCTTCTTCAACAACTGAACAAAGAAGAATTTGAATGATAAAAGTTATCATCATAATAAAGCACACTTGCTGTGGCTTGAGCAATGTTACTTTCCTAAGCAAATTTGTATTCCTTTGAACACAGGAGGTCAAGGGCGATAAGCAACGTTATAATTAGGCATTAGTATTATGTCTTATCAGTGTTATCAGCCTTAATTCAGCATGAGGTTTATCAGGAATAGTTCAGCCTCTTAAACAGTGTTTCCATTTCACAGAGGCTTCTTCCCAGAAATGAACAGTTTAACAGCTTCAATCTGACTTGATCATGCCATTGACATATGTGTAGGGCAATTTCAGTCACAGAATTGAGGGACTACTGTGGCAGACTCCATAAAGCACATGTTTGTGCTCCTTTGGAACTTTCACCCACTCCCTCTTGCGGGGTTGTCACTTGGTTGTATCACCGAATTTACAGCTCAAAGAACTTTCCACTGTGGATCAATACAAAACCAGGTAAGTAGTCATTGAAATATATATGCATTCTTTTCACCCTTTCTCTGGTGCTATCTTCTGTGAGTGGTCTTTTTATCCAGTAAGGCACACAGATCTTATCTGTGCGCAGTGGTTCTGGAGCCTTGACTGCAACATATGATGGGGATTTCCTATGTTTTCATTAATGCTAATGTTTTGGAATGGAACTGGCATCCCCTGAATCCTGCCATTAGATCTGTGCTTCTTACTGTTCCCTCTTCTTCCCTGGAAATGGAAGGCTGACCCTTCTGTGTGAACTGTAAGTAGTTTCTCGTTGTCAAGAAGCAATAGTGACTGACTTATCAATATTAGAAATGTGGGGGTGCTCTGCCCTCACTGTTGTGCACTACACTGCTCTAATTTTCGGTTTAATATTTTTATTCCTAATGCAGCTTTAATTTTTAGCAGTATGATGATGGAGTTAAAGCTGCCAGATAGTACTGGGAATGACCCATGAAACATGAAATAGCTTGTCAGTTCAAATACAGTATCATGTACTTGAATATAATTCTAATTAAAAAATATCCACTGATAAAGCAGGGTACATTTGCAGAGTGAGAGGAAGATTAGTGATCCCGTGGTGGCAATCATCACTTTCCTGGACATTCAAAACAGGTTCCATCCGTAGCTTTGACAAGTGAGAACAGTACTGCACATTTTCACATTTAAGTATAGAGGCAGTGGTAGGGACTATGCCTTGTGGCCTTCTTCATACCAGGACGTTATCATTCATCTAAATATGCTTGTTTATGGCTTAATCCAAAGCCAACTGAATTGATGCAGTGCATTTTTGATGACTCCAGGGAGCTTCAGATTAGGGCCTGTGTAGATTGCATCAATCCAACTCTGTTAATTTGCCTGTTTCAGTAAGCTACTGTTAGAATTAGACAAGTTTATGGAGTTAGTGGAACTGCTCACAAACTTTGATGTGTAGTTATATGTGCTGGAGGTAGTCACAATAGGAGGTCTATTGGAGGACAGCATACATCCCACCTTGACTATGTGTTACCAAGGGATCTCAAGGCAAATAGGTGGCCAGGAGCTTCTGTGCTGCTTATCACCTGGCTTCTGATTACTTGGGAGGGAACTATCAGGGAAGTGAAGGAAACCAACAGATTCAAGCCAAACATCTTAAAGTATGAAGACCCCCAAGAGTCTGTGTGTGAGGGAAATAGTGTCAGACATCAGGAACTAGGAGTTGGTAGAACTGCTGAGAGCTTGGGTGAGTGAAACAGGAAAGCCAAAAGGGATAGGTTGACATGATGGTTGTACATTGGGGTTTGGGACAGAGAGCACTTGATCATTTTGTTGGAATTTAATATGCAGGCACTTAGACATCTATCAAATATTTCTTGGGTTGACTTGATGTGAGTAGGGTTAGAACATTTGCACAGTATTGAGGCTCAAGGCAGTAAGGACTAGGGATGTGATGGCTTCTGTCAGCTTTTCTGTTTCCTGAATTAAGTCCTGGCTTTTGACTGAGTTAATTTTACACGCTGTGCATATCTGAGCTCCCTTAATATATGTCTGCAGGCATACACGGACTTTTGAGATGCTTCAGCTGATTTCAATTAAAAAAAGAATTAGATGGAAAATGTCCAAAAGGAAGATATTTCAGCCTGCAGGAGAGTTTTATGCAAATTATTCAGTAGGCATGAATGACTGTCTCATGTTGTTGGTGTCTCAGCAAGCTGGGAAGAATGTTGAGAATGGCTCTTGTCCCATGTCTGATGAGGTGGATGGAACACACCCCCCCTCTGATTACCACACTGTCTCTGGCCCTTATATAGTAGCTCTTTGCAGTCAGATGGTAACTTGGCTGGATCAAATGGATCTTTTTAGTAGGCATGGGACAGCTACATACTTACTGTATGATCGGTTTAGCAAACATGCATATTGCAAAGGCTCAGTTACAGTGCTTGTTTGGCAAGAAAGATATAATTAATAATGTCATTGCAGTAAAAGTCAGCTGTTCAGTAGTTATGCTGGTTGCCAAATGTTACACGATGCAGATTTCATCCATTGGCCAAAGCTTTCAAATCATCTTGGCAAGGTTTGTATTTCTATTTTAAACTGTGTAAAAGGAAATTGCTTCCATACTCTCAGGGCTGAGGATGGTGATACTGCAACCACTTACCCTACCTACTTTTGGAGAGATAGGCAAGGGGAAGAAAAGCATTAGAGGTCATCACAGGGGTTTAGTTTAGTGTCTGAAATGTGCTGTGCACATGCCAGAGTGATTCTGATGGTCTTTGCTGTGGGGAAAGGCTTGGTGCATCTCAGAATCAAATCATGCGTGCCTCTGGGAAACATTGCACAAAAAAATGTGAAGTAAAACTATCATTTCACATGGATAAACCATACAAACTTTTATTTTACTACTTCCACCAACACTGTGAAACAGATGAGTATCCTTTTCAATTATGTACTGCTACTTTGCTGACCTAGGTATTGAAGTCAAATTTATTTATGCATCTTTGAATTGTTTTGATTTGAGAAGAACACATGATTTTTCTTTTATGTGCTCCCTTTTCCTTCACACCCATGCTGAGCCAGTGCATTCTACAGTGTTCTCTTGGTTAATAATGGCATACCAGAATTGCCAGTTGGAGTCTTGCATTTTATTTCCCTTCTATTTTTGACCAAACCTGTAATCATAGCTTCTCTATTGCTTCCTATGACTGGGACCAATTATTTAATGACAGGCATGTAGATGAACCTAGTGAGACACCTGAACTGGTAAATGATTGGTATAATAATGATAACTTATGTCCAAATGCATGAATTCCACAAAAGTAAAAAGTTATTTATCCCATTATTTTTTGTTCTCACTGTGAAATGCAAGCTTTGTGGACTCTTGCAAGTAGTCCCTATTCTTTGAGTGAGATTTTTCAGGTTAAGAAGCTGTGTGATCCAAGTAAGTTTTTTGCTTGTAAAATACGATATTTCATGCTCCTGTTTTGTTTGCGTATGGGGAACAACAATTCCCCTGGTCGCCCAGCATGTGAAATGGAAATATTAAGAAATAAAATAGAAAAATGGAAATGTCAAGGACTTCTGTTGTGGGCAAAGGGAGAAGGAGGGACTTTCACTTCCTTGGTGAATGAACTAAATTATAACTTGTGGAAAATCTACAGTGTTTCTAGAGCATTTACCTCGGCTGCATTTTTAAGGGACAGACAGCAACATGCAGAGGTAGGACTGCAAAATCATCACAGTTACATCTGAGACAAAAACACCTAAGCAAACTGAAACAGTGCTGTTTTAATAGCGATAAAGCAGCCTAACAGACCAAGGTGTCTAGAGAAGCAGCATGGACCCGTTTTTTCACGGTTAACTGGTCTTCACGGTTATTCTCAGGTCTCTGCTTATTATGGAAATGTTTTTCCTTGTTTGTTACAGCTGAATGAATTTGAGTATGATATTCATTTCACATGGCTATTTTAACCATGGTATGAAGACATATTGTTCCATTCCTACTTCAGTTTGAATCCATATAGCATCTGATCTGTCATCTCCCTGCCCTTTCAGCATAAATACAACTGGAAATGGGCTTAAAAAAAAAAAAGTGAAAATAACGTTTGTTCTTTGAAAGGGAGAAGAACTTGGAAGAATAAGGACAATATGAGTGAAACTGGGATATCAAATTAGGGAAATGTAACCAAACTGAGACAGAAGCAGAACCTGGCAGTCTTCTGAAACAGGAAAGAAAAACTGGTAGAAGGGGAAAAAAATCAAGCAGATAGAGAAGTCGAACTAGGGACTGGAAGGTGTTGGGGAGAGAAGGGTTTATACAAAAACTGCAGTCTTGGTGTTTCATCCTTTGATTTTAATCATAGATGTGCAAAGATTAGGGTGAGGGAATTAGACTCTGCAAAGTACATACAAGTAGCATTCTAAAGGAGGAAAATCCTGAAGGGAGAAAATTGGGGAAGCAGAGGCTGCAGTTTTGGTTGTATTGTATGTAGTATGCCCAAACCTATCCCAAATGACTGAGTTCATAAATTATGATAGTCTTTGTTCTGTTAATATACTGCCTAGTCTAATTTTTCAGTCATCCCCCATACTGCTAGCAAAGCAAGAAGTTCCTGTCATCTTCTGTGTCCCCAGAACTGCCTCAGCAGGCCCCCTTTTTAAAGCCTTCAGGAGATGGGAAGCAGTGGTCTCATTAACCTTAATAGCAGAAATAGGCTCTGCATCAATAGGGAGGGGAAAGGAAGGCAGAGGTAAACCCTATAAGGATCTAAGAGAATCAGGGAGGTTGTACCTGAGTGATGGTGAAGTGGGGTCTCAAAGCAGTGTGCTATGGGGAATAAACCAGTGCAGTAGGGCGGAGATAACAGAATAAAGAGGTGGCAAAAGATATGTGCTGAGAGAAAGAAGATGGTGTGAGGACATAATGTGGGAGCAAAGGAAGAGCTGGGATTATGTTTCAAGGGGATAGCTGGAACAGAAAAGAGGGAGGAAGAGGAAGGGAGAAAAAAAAAGGGGGGGGAGACAGAGGGAGAGAGGGAGATGGAGGGGAGAGAGGAGGGGAGAGAGATGTGGTTTGTCAGGTAGGAGAGAAGCATTAACAAAGAATCTTCTGCAGAGACGTAAGGGAGAAAGGTAAGAGTGAAGTGGCTGGAGTTAGCCTGTTACTGAAATGAGGGGAAATCAAAGAAATAGACCCAAAGCAAGATAAATCGAATTAAGCAAATTTATTTATTTTGCTATACTTTAGTGTACTACTTCAGCAAAAAAATCATTAAACTCTGAGTTTAAGGTTAGGGGATGTGCTGACTGCTTTTGAGCCACTGAGCCACTAGCATTTCGTGGTGCAAGTTGTAAATGGTCAATATCCACAGGAAAGAGAAAAGGTGAAGAATTTGTCAATTACCAGAATTCATTCATGCTTTGGCAAGAAAGTCCTCTACAGTTTTTCCTAGTTGTTAACTGTCTACATTTTAAGCTGGGAAAAAAATCACATTGGACTTTTTGATTTAACTCCATTTTTCTATTGAAAAATAAAACCTGTTTGAAATATTGATGATCCATTTTATGACTATAATCTCTGAAAAGGCAAGTTAAAAATATTCAAGGAGTGCATTTCATTGTCAATTTTTGCAAAGAAGGCAAGCCAAAACCTTTGTGGAAGTCTTAGATGAGCAGCTGGAACCAAAGCTTTTGACAGCGGTAGCTTTCATTTCAGATTATTCATTTAGTACTTTTCAGTGACTAGTCCGTTCAGCACTGAAAAACTGGTAGCTGAGAAAGCAGACAAACTTGCTTTCTGTTTTTGAACACAAAAAGATAATGAAGTATTAGTATATGAGAACTACTGTTTCTACAACCTCAAAAAATTTAGTGATCAGAAATGTTCAGTTCATTTACTACAGGTAATACTTCCACTGTTGAGTAAATCCATTTAAACTGGAAAATATGGTTTGACAGTTCTCCTAGTTTCTTATGTCCAGCACACTAAAGGTAGTTCTGTGTAACTAGTAACTAATCAATCTACTTCTGAAACACTGATATCGTGTTTTTTAATAGAATTCCAATTTCTATCTAAATTCAGTTTTGATGTGAACCATGAATTTAAAAAAAAAAGGCAAATAGGAAGTAAAAAAACAAATCATTCACTGCTTTCTAACATAGTAACAATAAAAAGAATTCTACTAGGTGTCTAACCATAGCTTCTCTTCTGGCCTGACCAAATGTTACATTTAATAACGTTTGAAGGAAGCTGACTGAAGACTACTACTGCAACACAGAGTTAAAATCAGTGATTTAATCAAAATTTCTTGCTCTTGATTTAAATTATGATTGAAGTTGGTGGTTTAAATAGCTCTGATTTAAATCAATCTGCATTGACCCTGACCCATTAGAAGAGCTGTTTTTGAGAAAATAGGTCACTCCAAAGGGATCCTAGTATAAATAGCAAGGCACTCCTTTTCCACGTCCGGGGAGAACGCTGATATCTCTCTCTGGCTATCAGCGTGCCGTTCCTAGTCTCAGATTCAGAATAATTTAGGCTTTGTGTCTAGGGTGAGGATCTGAAAGTCTTTTTAATATACTTTGTGCTATGCTCATTTTTCTTTGTGCCTCAGTTTAGACTCATTCAAACTGTTAAGCGCTCTGGTCCCTTTTGACCCGTTGCCTAAAGACAGACGAGAGCCACGCATCCTGGAGGAAGCTGAGCTCCCTCTTGCCTGCAGCATGGATAGGAAGCCATGCAAGAATCCCAACTGCTAATCTGCAAGAGGGGACGCTGTTTGCTGCTGCTGCAGAATTTAGTTTGATGCTTGCTCTTCCTCAGATCAGGCCTGCTGCAAATTCAAACAGTGAACTTAAATAACAGGTGGTTTGAGCTAAACTCTCTGACTTTATACAGGAGTAGAAGACTTTCCATAACTCAGCACTCACTTCATCTGGTTATTGCCTTACATTTTGCAGCTGTGAGTTGTGTTCGATTGTATTCTAATTTGTATATAAAAGCATGAGCTGGGAGGTTCACTGGGCCAAGGCACAGGGCTCAAGCCCTGGCTAGACATGCATGGTAAATGACAAAGCATGCTTAGGTTTGGATTTGCTTTGTAATGTGTTTAAGTTCAGAGGATAAGTGGTGTGAAGGAACATGTGAGTTCACAGTACATATGAAGTCAAATTAGGAATTAGATAGGTCTTCCCTGACTTTAAGGTCTTGTTGGATGGGTTTCACACTTGGCAACATTAACTGAAAGCCACTGTGGCTACTTTTTGAGGTATGCAGCAAAAGAGATGGAAGCATATAGAAAGCTAGGTGAGCAAGGGCTGTGTTTTGTAGGTGTCCCAGCTGAAGCAAAAGCTATTTGAACTTGTGGATCAGAGGAAAAATTTTTGGAAAGCTTTCTGGACAGAGACTGAAAAGATTGAAATCTCTTGGCACTCCCTCTTCTGGGAAGATTGTTTTAGTCAATGCGTTCATTTAGTCCATGTGTTTGCATTAAAATCTATAGCACAGCTTGCAGCTTAGGTTTAGCTGTATTTTCCAGTGACTAGTTTGTGTGAGACAAGTCAGTAGTGAGATGCCATGTGAGATGATGTCCCTGATACGATTTTATCATGACAAGCAGTCTAATGCAAGCAGATTATACTGCACAGATTAAAAGCCAACAACTGGAGCTTTATTATGAAATCTGCTGAAATAATAAAGGATGTTCAAGATTCATATGAATCAATCTCAGCACGTGTTGAATGATACATGCCTCTGATATAGATAGAACTGCTTTTCTGGGTTTGTTTAACCACTTCCATTTTTAAAGATTTGGAGATTTCACTTATACATTGCTTAAGCTTTTGGATGTGGTTGCTGGCCGCTCTTCTTTCTCTGTCTTCTGCCTTCTTATGGCTGCCAGATTATAAACCCTTCATGGCATATGTAAGCCATTAGAGTGCTTGTGTGTGAGTGACAGACCCCTCTCTGTGTCTCCTTACAGGGAAAACAAGTTGCTCTGATCCCCATGTGGTAGGCCTTTATTGCTTAGCTACCGTGAGCTACATCAGCTCACATCAGTTTTAGCTACCGAGATCCTCAGTTCAAGTTCAGTTGATTTCCTTCTGCCTTAGCTAAAATGTAATCGTGACGTGGAGATGGTTTTCATTGTTGTGCCTTGCATGGAGCCGAGTATGTTGTCTGTGCTTTAATAACAGATAATTGTCAGGTCTTTATATAGTAAATGGGCAGCCTCAGCACAGCCTGAGTTTCCTCCCAAATGGGCTGGAATACATAAAAGGGGTGGTGATTTGGCAAACCCTTGTGGGAGAGATGTTCCAGGCATACCAGGCTTGGAAGGAGGGCTAGAAAGGAAGCACAGAAACAAAAGTGAGAAAAGTTGATGATCTATAAATATAAACCCCTGACACTGGAAGTTGTCATTTCTGGATAACTGAATTTGTGCTATACAAATGGATCACTAAAGGCATTGAGGGATACATATATAAGGACATAAAGTGTTCAGAAACTGATGTTGACAGACCCATCTTCTGTTGGCATATAGAGCTGTTTAAACAAATGCCTTTCCACATAGTGGGTGTTATGAATTGTCACCCTCAGGAGAGAATCCGCTAGTCCTATACATGTGCACCGAGACATCCTTCAGCAGCCATAAAGCCGTAAAGCATGCTCCCTTCATAACAATAAACTTTGCTGGTTTTGTTAGAGATTTATCTGTGTTTGGAGACTATGGATAGCTGTGCATCGCTATGCACTTCAGTTTGACAAAGACTGTTCTTTCCTTAGTATTTTAAACTCACAAAGATACCCAAATATGGATTTAGGAGCCTGTAGTTATGTTTTTACTTTTGTTAGTCTCTCTGTGACTCCACAAGCCTCTCAGCCATGCGTGTGGCCTGTATATATCTGTCCTTGTATAAAGCCAGTCATATCATCATTGTGGGATGACTCTAGATAATTAGTGCTGCACATTAGTTTAAGCCATGGTAACAATGGGCCAAAATACAGAGGCACAAAATGGCACCAAGAAGAGTTACATCAAGAAAATCCAGTGAGCAAAAGACTGCCGCTCAGAGCTTGTTCTCAGTAAGGACTGATCCTTTGAGGCAATTCTCAGTTGTGTGAGGCTCCTTACAATTATATAGGGAACAGGAGAAGTTAGAGGAGTTATGGAGGGGTCACAGATCCTGGTTAGATATATGTATTTAGATAGTTACAGACAACAGCTACAGTGCTAGGATGGGATGGTAAAAAGGGAGGGGCAGACAGGTGACTCAAGATTCTCTTCCTCATGTACTGCAGATACTGCATAAGTATCTGCTAATTTGGAGAGCTTTGTTTACTTCTGGAATACCTCACTGACAGTTCTGCAGACTGAAATGGCCCCCAAAACAATAGCTGAAATGAGTGAATGTTGTAGGTTCTTAGTTCCACTGAAAAGGATACTCTTAGGTACTTAAAGTTACGACAAATGTTAGCTGTAAATATAGCAGGACTGGACAATTTAGGAAAAAAAAAAAATGTTGGCCTTTTGAGTTCAAACCAGAAGAAATTTTCACTGTTTCTGGAATCTTATATGTTCTTATATAAAGATTTATCTTGTAAAAATTTATTACGTAATGTAGTAATTATCTCTGAATAAACATTGAGTTCTCAGAATCCATGGAGGATTATTTAAGTTCATCACCATTATATTGCTGTTAGCATAGACTATGTGATAAAATTGTGATGATATTAGTATAGTGTTTTCATGATGAATGGCGTCCTCGATTTGATGATCACTGCAAGCAGTAATAATGACGTGAGAGTGAGAGAAGGATCTAATTAGTATAGTATCTACAGGCTGCTTTAAATAATGTCTCCTGTTGTGTGTTCTTAATCTTGAGCAGTGTGGTTTGAGTTTAATGCTGAAATGTTAGACTAGATGACTGGGGAGCTGCAAATTCTGCTGTACATTCCCAGATTCACCTACTATTTATTTGTGGTGATTTGTGCTGCTCGATCACTTGAGTTTACCTTCAGGTATTACCATGGAAAAGTCATTGCTTATCTACAGATCTGTTTTCTTGTCTTCCAGGTGGTAAGTCAGATTGCAGATTTCACCAGCAAATGCTCTCTCATGAAGACAACTACCGTGACTGAAAATAGAGATATGGCTTACCTTTTTGAGGGTTCTGTGCTCAGTGTTTCTAGACACTACAAAAGTGCCGTAGCAGTGCAAAAATCACAAAAACTGTGCACAAAAGGATGGGCTGTGTGGGGTGAGGAGATAAGGGTTTTTCTTGTCTCATGTTCTGTTTGCATATTTTATTTTTGTCTGTAAGTGTACCCCTGATTTATTCTGGTGCTTTAATTATTTGGTTTTTCTTATAATGATGTTGGAATTAGAAAAAGAAAATACCTCTGTGGGGTAGAGAAGTGGTATTATCTAATCTTATAGATGGGAAAACTTGTATTTTAGAAATAATAGAAGGCTTGTGACTCCCTTAAGAACAGTACAATAATGACTTTGCTCCCTATAATGGCTAATTTGTATGTATCATCCAGACTGATGGGAAAATGAAAAGGTGGCTAGGAGACTCCAATCATTATTCATACTGGCTTGTTTTGCACATATTCTCATCCCATTAGAACTGTCCTGTATTGCTTTATATATTTATATCTGTCTATCTACCTCTATGAGTCATGTTACAAAATTCCAGTGTATTGCCCTAGGATAAGTCTTGGTTCTCCATTTCTTTACACCAGTATGGGGCTAATCAATGTGACTCCTTTGGTTTGGGTAACATGAAGAACAGGAGTATAAAACTTGTGTAACAAGAAAGAGAACTGGAATAATTACTTTTGCAGAGTAAAGGTGGTAACTAACTCATTTTGACTATCACATTCTTAAAGATTCACTCAGAACAGTTCCAGTCCAGGGAAAAGTCCCCCTTGTTTGGTGATGTCTTATGTCTCTTTTGCCAAAACAGTGATGAACTAAAAAAGGAGCTCATGAACTGTGGGACATCACATGTTTTATATGATTTATATGTGTAGCTTTTTTAAATTTAGTGCATTTCCTTGTAAGAGTTGTTTTGGTAGCCTGACAGATAAGGCAGTTGACTTGGGTACAAATTGAAGTCATACAATGTTGCAGTTGTGCTTGTAGATTTAAAGGGTGGCTACTGGATAGTCTTTGTTATGTTCTTATCAGTTATTTTTTTTCTTCACAAAGTTAGATGAGAGACCAAGAAAGGTGATGAATCTTTTATTTGAAATAAATCCATTCAAATTAGGAATTAATAAGACATCTTATGACCAAAGTCGGTTGGTTTCTTGTCTGTGGTTGACAAATAACTAGTTCCATTAAGACACCAGGATCAGTGCACCAAGTAGCTTGTTCTTAGTAACAGGGGCCAGTGGACTTCAGAGTACGTTCTGGACTTACTAAAAGAGCAGACTGTTTGATTGGTTTCTTGATAAACTACTTACAGATGACCTGTAGAAATGGGAGGAAAAAAATGGATATGAACTATAAGTTGCTAACTTGTGAATAGGGAGTCAGAGGTAGAGAAATGGGAGATATTTTTAGGCCTCAATTGAAGGATTTATTTTCTTCTGTCTGTTAAGTTTTTGAGTCAAGCATGTGTTAGCAAAAACAAACAAATAGCACCTGGGATTAAAAAAAAAAAAAAGTCCAGTACTCTCTGACCAGTTTATTTAAGATTTTGGGGGGATGTTTTATAAGATACACAATCAGGAACAAGTGGCACCTTAATTTTGGCCATTTATATTGACTTGCCCATCGATTATTACTGGTGTTTACAGAAAAGTTACCATATATTATTATGTTGTTCTCATTGTTTATAGTTAGAGTATAATTCTTGTGGGCCACTAATGTATGACTAGTTGCCTTACATATCTGTAGTACCCATTTCACTCTCTTGTCAAAACCATGTGCAGCTTCCCATCCAGTATTATTACAGTTACATTTAAATTAACCTTAGATCTTAGAGTTAGTGATGGTATTCCTCCTGTAACTGTAGTTCTAAAGATGGGTCGTGACTTATCTTCAATACCCAAGTTATTCCATGGGCAAAGTGAAAAGGTAGAACCTGTTAGACACAGGTTTCAGGTGTATGTTCCGGTTATCAGAGTTCCCACGGAGGTAAGGCAACACTCCATTTTCCTGCAAGAGAAGACACATAGGTCTTGGACATAATCCAAACCTCAGTTGTGGTTAACTTAATCCCTTTAGTGTCTACAGCATCCCATGCTCCTTTTCCTTTGTAAAACAACAGAGTCATCCAGATCGATCCCTGAATTGGGTGTTGTCGCACAACGACCAACTACCTTACAGTCCCAGATCGTGTGGGTTTCATGTGGCTCAAGGGAGGGGAAGAGGGGGAGAAGGAGATTTACTGCACGACTCCACAACTTATTTCAAAGATCAAATTTTACTGCACAAGTTATAACGGTACAAAGCAACAATTCTTATCAACGGAAACTTAGCTCAACTAGAATACTTACTTTCCAATTACACTAAAAGTTAACCTAACGGCAACTACTCAGTAAACAGACAAAGCTAGCTATTTTATACTAACTGTAACTACCCAAACGAATGAACTAGGCAAACCAATTCTGATTGATCTTACCCACGTGTTGCCTCAGCGGCCAACGTACACTCAATCCCAGGGAAGTAACTGCGGAAGGGCGTCCCCATCCTGAGGGGTTCTGCAAGTTGGCAGACCCACTGTCACCCATGAAGAGACAAAGATGGCCCCAGGGCCAAACTATTTATACCCTTCAGGGAAAGGTGGAGGTGGAGTCGCTAGGCCAGTTGCAGTTCTCTTCATGCAGGTACAGTCCCTAGCTTTTGGCTGCTGCAGGGTTCAACTCTCCTCCATGGTTGTTATGACGATCTCACCCACAGTCATGGAGTGGGGAGGTGGCCAAACAACCCCAACGGCAGGCTAGCTGCCTTGAGCACTCTTCAGCACTGAAGAAAGGAGTTTGAGTGACTGCGAATGACTGCTTTACTCTTGCAGTGGTGGTCCCAAGGAGAGATCCCATAGCTGGGATAAGGAGGAGTTAATTCCAGACTGCAATGATTAACACTGCCCCAGCGGTGAGAGCAAGTGTTGTCTCTCAAGGTCCCGACAAGGAGGAGTTAATTCCAGGCCACAGTAATTAACACTGCCCCAGCAGTGAGAGTAGGCTTCATTTCCCAAGGTCCTGACATCCAAGCAGGCCTTATCTCAAGGTCTTGACATCCTCCCTTTTGGAGTGTGAGGCACAGGAATGCAGACTGCTTGTAACTGGCACAAGATGGGGGGGAAGCTGGGAGCATCCCTCCACAGGTGTTTAACCACAACCTCATCTCCAGGATGTCAACAGCATTTTACTTCTGTTTTAACAGGAATTTGTGCAGCTGCTGACATGAACCCCTTATCTAYGGGACTTCCCATGGGAGTTTGTCACTTAGTTAACTGACTAACAACTTTACACAAATGGGATCCCCACTTAGAGCTATTAATAGATTCAGTCTTGTCTTGTGGTTGTTTTAGTAGTCCATTCCACCTTTCTACTATGCTGTTACTTCGAGGTCAATATGGTAGGTGGAAAGTCCATTGTACTCCATTTGAAGCACACCGAGTTTGCACTACTTTATTCTTAAAAAGGGATCCGTTATCAGATTGTATTCTTCTGGGCAAGGGGAAAGTAGCAAACCACCAGTTTAAACCAGAAACGGTTGCTAGACCAGTTGTAGCTTGGGTGGGGTTCACATTGCCTATACTACTAGTTATTTCTACTTCTGTAAGGATATATTTCCAGCCTTCAGGTGTTTACTCTAAGGGACCAATATAATCTACTTGCCAAGTTTCCCAGAGTAGTTTACCTTCTTTGTTGTCCTTTTGACATGTACTGTACCATTTGACAAAAATGGCACGAGTCTACTATTTGTTTTGTCAGAGCTTTCGTCACAGGCCATCATAACTCCCAGTGTGTCCTAGCCATTCATATAACCACTTACCTAGCCATTCTGCCTCAGAATTTTGTAATGCATTTATTCTAGCAAAATGATCAGCCATCTGATTCCACTTTGCCTTTAGGTTTTTGGTGTGCAGATATCTATCCTATGGATATGTTCTTAGATTGAGCTATATCATAAATCCTTTCCCATTGTGTTTTTCTCCATATGTCTCTACCATTTACTTGCCAATTTTTTTTCACCCAATTTCCTAGCCACCGTGTGGCACCAGCCCATACAGCATATGAGTCTGTATAGGCACAACTGGCTCCTTGCAATAGCATTCATACTGTGGCGAACCGTTTTCTCATGCGTTCCTCTGATTAGAATATCATCTATATATTGTTCCTTAAGGTGGGAGGGTGATTGATTCTAGTTCTTTAGCTAACATAGCACAAACAATGGTGGGGCTATGCTTAAAACCTTGGGGTAGGCAATTAAATGTGTACTGTGTTCCACCCCAAGTAAAAGCAAACTTTGGCTTGTCTTGCTCTTGTATTGGGTTCATAAAGAACTTATCTTTTATATCTAACATTCCAATCCATGGAAAACCACATTCATTTATTGTATTAACTATAGCTACTATGTTAGGAATACTGGCTGCTAAAGGGCCAGTTGCTTTATTTAAAGCCCTATAGTCAGTAGTCATGCGCGATGTCCCATCTGGTTTTAACAGGCCATATTGGGCTGTTATGTGGTGAATGGCTTTTTTTCTATAACACTCTGTTGCTCTAATTGTTTGACTAATTCTGCCACAGGTTTTATGGTAGGAGCAGGTAGCTTATACTGATGAATGTTAACTGGTGTGCTGTTAGACAGGGGTGGGGCTATTTGTAGGAGATTTATAGACTTAATCATATGGAGTTTATTTTTTCTTGTAACTGGAGGACTACCAATTTCCCATTTACCCAAGCCATTTATCCAAGACTGTCCTTTAAGAATATCTATTCCTAGAATATTTATTTTGCCCAATAACAACAGGGGTCGTACAATACATTCGTTGGACAATATTAATTTAGCCAGTAGAACTGCATAAGCATTAATTGCATCATTAATGCCTGCTACTGAAACTGCTTGGTTCTTTAAAGGAGCTTTACCTTCATAGGTACACTGATCTATCATTGAAACCTGCACGCCTGTATCAATGACAAATGTTGTGCTCTACTTATTATTTACAGCGACCAGCCTTTCCGGACTCTGGTTCTGTGAAGCTGCCTCAGTGGTCATGACCTGGACAGCGGAGCCGAGCCGGCTCCCCTATTCATTTGAATCTCTTTGCTCAAAGTGTTGAGTGATATCTTCTAGCTTTGGATATATGTGAGGAGCTGGTCCTAATACCTGTGCTTGAGTTTCTCCTGCTGATTGTTTTAGCAGTGCAGTTGGAAGACCATGCAGTTGCCACTTTGTTAACCCTGTATCTAAGCATTTTCGCCAAACACCACTACATTCCTCAGATGCACCCTCTGGAGGATTTTTGCCTTTAGTATTTGATTGGAATGGATAGTGTTGTGGCTGGGTTTAACCGTTTGCATGGTCCTAACCTTCACCTTAGAGCCTGATGTTTCATATAAGGGTATATGATGTTTCATATAAGGGCTGCAAAACTGTCTGCCACCAAGTATCTGCATTTATTCCTGTCATTGTAGAAAGAGCAAGAGGCTTAAGTGCTGCAGTTGCTCCTTTAACTACAGGATGCATACCCCGCTGAGTTGCATGGGATTGCCTAGAGTTAATATTTGGGGGTTGCCCATTGTGACCTACAGACTCTGGTCTACTCAGCATGTCCAAGATGGCAAATTTTAGCATAGCAGTCTGCAACTCCTGTGTGCTCTCCCACAACCATTAATTTTCCCACCCCTTTCGCTGGTGGGGAGTTGCATGGCCCAGCGCACAGCGCAGCCCCACAGCGAGTCAGCTTGCTGTGGTGTGGGAGTTGGTAGGAGAATCCCTGGTCTTAATACTAAACTTTGAGCCTCATCCATGATGTGGATAACCTGATTTGCTCCTTTTCCTCATATACGGGCCATCCATTCTAGGGGCATATCTCCGGCTTTAGCTGAAAACTTACTTTGGAGATCAGTTAACTCTGAGGAAGTAAAACTCTCGCGGTTGTCCAAGTGGGTGCATCTGGTGTTTGCTTGATTTTTATCATGAGAGCAATCACTTTCACATTATTTCCTTCTTCAGGGTCATCTGAATCATCATTGTAAGGAGGATCGGGAGAATTGGCATCAAACCAGATATCTCCTGACCATTCATCGTCCTCAGTATACATAGCAGTCATTACTTTAACAGAGTCTATTTGAGTAGACTGTAGTATGTATAGTATGATCCCCATGTTATGTGGGCATCAACTATGATATGGGGCTGCAATTTTGATTCTAAGAACCTATCCTGATTTTTTAGCTCTATATATCTCATTTTATACATCATGTTATCTTTTATAACTGTTTCTTTCTCTCTCTCTAGCATGTTGTTCCTACATGTATCCTCTTCAAACTTCACTACTGCTTGCAAGCAACTTCCTAATGGGAAGCACAAACCTGCTTTTTGCTTTCCTGTCGTCAACTTTTTAGAACTTCTCCATTTTTCAAATTCATCCCAAATATCACTAGGATCAGTACAATGTTGTTCTAACCATGAAAAATCCCAGATAGGATTTTTCCATCCCTCTTTTTTCAAATTTATTGGCTGGCTTTTTCCAGCCTTTGTTACGATTCATAATGGTTTATACCCTCTTTAATGATAGTGGTCCCATCTGCAGCCAGTCTTGTCACTAACCTTCCCAGCCATTGCAAGTCGCCTCTGTCAGGCTTTTATTCACAACTATAATCCTAAATCAGAAATCCCGGTGTTGCCAATATGTTATCAAGATGATTGATAACATTCACTCTCAGGAATGTGCTGTCCGGGATGCCAATAAATATCAGAGTCCAATACTCTCTCACCAAGTTCTTTTAGATACTCCACACATGGAGGATGCAATGTTTAATATCAAAATTTACTTATTTGAAGATATTTGATGTTACATAGGGTTTTTGTTTTAGCAGAGTGATACAGCAATATGCTAAAATCACAGTACAAGTGTAAGTTACACTCTAGCAAAACATAGCAATTGCAATATACAGTTCAATCACTATACAAGTGTAATCCTTATTACCAGTCTCTATAATATGCGTATGCTCACTGTCACAACGCTGGGTGGGACAGTCACCAGGAAGGAATACGTGGGTTGAAACCAGCTCAAGCCTGTTGCTCTCTGAAATTCTTTTGTTAGTTGTTCAGTTTTTATAATCTGTGTTGGCCTGAGCCACATATACACTCCAGCCCCCAACCCCCATGCTGGTCTGGCTAACTCAGGGAGATGTTCACACTCTTTTGATGAACTCAGGAGAAACATTTACAGCACCAGTTGATTCACTCAACTGACATAGCTGTTCATCTAAAACAAAGGCCACCCTCTGTCCCTTTTGTCCCCTTTTGGTCCCCTTTGTGTTGAGATAAAGTCAGCTTTCTGTGCAACAGCTGTGGTCAGTCACACCCTACATTCTTCCCTGAGCTTCATGGGCACATCGCCCTTGTCAATCTCCCCCTCCACTGTAGGGATTTGCTGGTCGGTAACACCCCCCCCCAAACTGGTGTGTTTACCTTTGGAGATGACTTTTGAGGCTAACTTTCACTGTATATTGTGACTAGCTCAAACTGGGTGTCTGTTTTGGCAAAGGATGAAACTCCATAAACAGTCTTGTGTTTTCTTTAGTAGGACATAATTTTCATTTTATTGTCATCTTCAAGGACAAAAGTAAAACTGAGGAGATAACAGGATAGTGGACGCATCTTGCTATTGTTCCTTCCTGCATAAGAGGAAGCCTGCAGAATAAGCCTCAGTTTTATTTAGATGCTAGGGGCATCTAATTAGATTAGATTAGATCCACACATGAGCAAGTTGTTGTAAATGTCCTCTAAGAGGACAAGCGTTAAAAGAAGTTGGTTCACAGCATATCAGAAACCAGGAAATCCAACCATGAGTCACAAATCTACAGGAATCCAGGTTTCATTACATTGTCTGTGGTGGAGTAACTTGCTTCTTTTTCCTGTAAACTGAAATAAATACATCAGTCTGAAGAAAAGCTTGAGGGGAGGGGGAGTTATGGAAACAACCACACACAGGAAATGTTACATTTGTCCAATGTTGGCATGGAACACTTGAGCCCTTAACAGTGGTCTCACTGCATCATACCAGATGAGTCTTGTGGGCACAGAGTTTTGTTCCTTACAGAATCTGCATAATGCTTTTCTTTCCGTGGGTGCATATGACGTAAGTAGTGATTTTCTCAAATAGTGCTGCTGCTGCTGCTGTCAGTGTGTTTGTTATCAGTAACTGTGCCTTTTATGCAGTAAAATATGCCTATGAGAAAGGGCTTTACATTTTACCTTTGGTTTCTGGTATTTGGTATGTTCTAACTTTCACATGGACAGAGTAGCAGAGCAGAAATATGAGATTGGGAGATCTCCTAGATGGTGTGGTGGCCAAAAGCTTTCTTTATCTTAATCTTGAATACTTTATTAAAGGGTGCTCTTTGTTATCTTTATTGACTGGTTGCAGCCATATTACAAAACTGCTGTTAGGTAAAAGCACAAAGTAGACTTAAAATCAACTTGACTGCAAGGTCATAGTGAACTGAATATGAGTTGTTAAGGAGTATTTCATTCAAGATAGTTACCACTAGTTAATCTTTTTATTGCTCTGTCCAGTAACAATAAAGCCTTCAGAAAGCTTTGTAACCCTTGTCAATGAAAGAGTTATGGGGAATTGTTTTATGCTACTTGCCACACTTCCAGCCGTGACCTTCTCTGTTGATCATTGAATTTTATTTGAGCTTTTCAGCTCCAAAATATAGGGCACTTATTACTTCCAGTCTGACTGGTGTAAAATCTCCATATCGGTGCGGAAGTGGATACAAAGAAATGTATAAGAGAACATACAGTGGGATGCAACTGTCTTCTGTAGTCCCAGAACTTTCCAGCTGTGACCACAGCAGTCCTCAGGTACTTCTCACCATGTTCAAATGTAATGTTATCAAACTGGAAGCTTTTGTATTTGCTGAATTTGTGTGGTCTAAAGAGATGATCACTGGAGATGCACTGAAAGAGGAGGAAGGAGCCTTACTCATCACTTGCTCACTTAGCCTTCCTTATCTTGATAATAATTTCTGTGCAGCTAACCTAGTCCCAGAGCTGAGAATACATGGGAAGTTTGTGGAGAACTTGCAGAGACCTGATGATTCTTGCAGTGGGTCTCAATACCTGCAGCTCTACCTATAGGTTGTATTGAAAGGTATTTTTATATAATGGTTTTGTGAGAATGTTAATTTTTGCTGGAGTCTAGTGTTTGCTTGTACAGTTATACCTGTTGCATTTGTCTTTAGGAAGACTAAAGGAGGAGTTAGTGGACTCCAATGGGAAGCACTTTTCTCTCCTTCACACTAGTCTCAGTCAGATTGTTAAAGGCACAGACAACACAAAATGCTTTCCACCTGAAATATTTAATCCAGTAGGCATGTTAGCAAAATGAACATATAATAGGGCAGTCTAAGGCACAAATCAGCCAGCCACTCCTTGCTCTTTGCCCTAGGTATCAGGGACAGCAGATGTCATTGTGATATGTACTGATTGCAGAGCCTGTTTATGTTGGTATTCAAAGTTATTTCATCTGTTGTGAATTCTTAAGGCCATGGATGTTTCCTTGCTGCCCCAATTCCTCCTCAGTCTGGCCTGTTTAAAAGAAAAAAAAAAAAAGATACATGAGCTTATCTTACAGTTGCCATATGTCCATGTTTGTCTTGTTCAAGTGGCTTTCTCTTGCCTTTTCTAGGCTGTCCCTTTTAGGCTCACCTGTTTCTATTCCTCTGAAATCGCTGCATCATGGCCTGTGCTGTCTGTTCTATTAGCAGTGCCTGTCCCCTTGTCCTCTTAATATTAAATGTATATGCATCATGAATGCTCACATGTTAGTAATGATAATTGCAGGAGGTGTTAATCATTGCTGAGACTAAGAGTAGGTTGCTAGGAATTATTTTGTCCCAGTCTCTTTTTCCCCTTCAAAAGGCTTTCAAGATTCCAAGATAACATCACTTCTCTTATCTGGCAACAGTAACTTCTTGTCTAGTCTTTATGGTACAAAGAATGTTTCATCATGGTATATGGAAAAAAAATAGCATAACAGTGACTGAAGTAGCCCGGTCTCTGTTTCCATCTGGTTTGTGATACTCTTCACTCCAGCTCCACCCATTCTAGTGTGAGGTGACCTTGGAATCTGAAGAAGTCCCATGATCCTCTGAGAATACTAAGGAGTATCTTTAAATATAGAGCTAGATACAATGGGAACATATCTTTCACACCTAGCACCATCCATGGGTGCTTTGCAATTGATCTGATGGCATCTGGACCATTGAAGTTGCTCAACCCTGAACAGGATCAGACCTGCCCTCAGTACTCTACTACCTTAAATAACCCACTCTGGTGTCTATTGCTCTTCAGGTTCGTCTCTTCACTACTTGTTGTAGTGTTTGGCAGGTTACATATTCTGCATAAGAATTGGAGCATTTCGTTCTTTTTCCTGCATCGATAATATTATCAGTAGTCCTCGGTCTGCTTTCAGACAAATGAGTGAAAGCTTTTCAGTTTTTTGTATTGGGAGGAGTGTTGGACTTGAAGACAGTTTGCAGCATGCGTCTGTATTTGTTAAGTGGTCTGATGCAACAGTCACATGTTAGCTTTGAGACAGCAAAGGTATTTGTTCACCTGGAATTAGCTGAATTTTTTTACTGAATTTTCATGTTTATTCCTGAGCCAGTGTAATTGGCTATTTTTCACATCCCCAAAGCACATCTCTGAACAGAAGGGCAAAACAAGATTCAGTTCACTGAGAAGTCATCTGTCTACTCTCTGATGCATATAATTCTCCTCACTGCAGCTGTGGCTGTTGTCCTACCCTCTTTTATTTATCTGGCCCCTGTATAATGTCAGTCCTTATTAGCATTTTCTCTGAAGGGAATTGTGTTCAGCCTTGTCCTACTTCCAACAGGCTAGAGGTAGAAGGTTTTATTTGCCTCAGCTTTTAAAAATCTTTGCAAGTAATGAGATACAGATGACAGTCCAGGCAATAGATGAATAACGTGTAACATCTTTTTAATTGAAGACCTCTTGCCAGGTTATTTAAGAATAAGTAGGAGGAGTTCCCAGTTCATCAGGAGGTGTTATCTGGTAGGAGGCAGTAACTCCAGAACAAAACATACTAATACAGACAGGCAGGATTGCTTTGAATACTACCAAAGAAAAATGACATCTGCACTGAACTAGCCAGTTGTAATACAGCTTTTGTTCTGGTAGATTTAATATAGTTACTGATTATCTTGTTCCTAATGAATGCAGAGCAAACCCCTCAATCTGTTTATTATTATCACTATTTTTTAACACAAAATTGTACTTCAATACCAAGAAGAGTAGGTAGTGCTGAGGGCAAACATTTTTTTTCCTGCCTTCATTCCTGTTGTCTGTTATATTTTGGTATTGAAATTTTAGTTGTACTGAAAGCTTAAAAAATACAAGTTTGCTGAGGCCTGGAATCACAGAATTACAGAATGGTTGAGGTTGGAAGGGACCTCTGAAGATCATCTGGTCCGCCCCCCCTGCTCAAGCAGGGTCACCTAGAGCATATTGCCCAGGACCCTGTCCAGATGGCTGTTGAATATCTCCAAGGATGGAGACTCCACAACCTCTCTGAGCAACCTGTTCCAGTGCTCAGTCACCCTTACAAAAAAGAAGTTTCTCCTTATGTTCAGCATGGAAGCCATGCTATTATCTGACTTAAAATGAAGTGTAAATGGAAGTTAGTTTTACTCCATAAACAGATGTCAGTGGTGCAAGAGGATGACAGAAATGAGTGAGAGGAGAGAGGCATCCCCTACAGTTTTGTGTTATTTTAACATATAAATTGACCAAGAGAAAATGCTAATGGTGGTCCAACTTCCTCGTCACATGACTTGCTGTTACTTTTCACACTACAATGATTGGTTTACAACTCACCTCTGTAGAGGATTTCCTTACATCTTGTCTCAGAAATGTCTCCAACACCTGAAAGCGAAGGAGACGAGTGGATTTACAGAATTTAGTTTAAGCCCCGTTAGCATCTTTTGAGCTGATGCAGAACGCTAAGTGCTTGAGACATTGTTGTCTTGGCTAAGTCCTGCGGTATGTCTTCAAGAGAATACATTAAATTATGGTAACTTCTTTGGGGTTGGAAAGTTTCTTAGTACTTTTTAGATGAATCTTGGGTGAGGGTTGCTGACTGTTGTCCCAGCAAGTCCTTGAAATTTTTGAATTTTGCTTGGTATTGCTGCTTTTATTTTGGTATTAAAAATAGAGCAGATGATTAAAATAAACAAAGAGGATAAAGAGGCTACGGGCAGATTGGTTCAGGAAGAGAGACAGATTAATAACACATGACTGAGGGAGGTAGCTAGATTTCATGAAGTTATGACTGTGAAGGCTAAATGTGCAAAGGTATGCTTGACAGTGGACTTGCCACAAATGGACTGTTCTCCATGTGGGGCAGAAAGTGTATGAAAGAAACTAGATGGGGACATACATTTCAGAAAATAATACCGTAGATACATGCCTCTATGTTTGTGCAAATACATAAGATATGAATTTAACATATTGTTTTAAACATATTTGTTGTAGTCCTGTGATCATCCATACAGCTCTGTCTTCAAAAAGCTTTAATGCAGCTGCTTTAAAATTAGAGCACTGGGAGAACTCAGCAAATCATGGCTCTGTGGTGGGTTTTTTTCCTACTGTCAATGGAATAAAATAGGATTTCCTGTTCTGTCTGATACATTTCTCTTTGGGCCCTCATGTACTGGATTTTGGACTGTGATTTAGATGTGCTGTATTTTAACTCTGAAAACTGTCTTGGTAAATATGTTTCTCCCTTGAAATATCCAGGTGAGGATCTGAGAAGTCTCCTTCTAGCTTCCAAACCCTTGAGTTTTGGTTTTGAGTCTGTGAATCAAATGGTTTTGGAAATAGGTTTGAATAATTAAAAGAATCAAAATACTTTTATTAGGCAAATCATGCTCTCTAACATGTACAAGACTTGTGCATTGTTATGCTTGCGTAAGTTTGAGGGATTGCAGTAAAATATTCTGCTAATGAATCCAAGAATTGGAGGTACAATTTCTCTTTCTGTTCTGGAGGCCTAATGGAATTAAGCAGCAACATCTATTTACTTTTGCTGCCAAACTCAGATCTGAAGGCATATAACAGAGCAGGTAAATTGAAAAGAAGGGATCTTTCTGTCTAGCTGGTTTTCAGATTGGATTCACGTTTCAAGTGAAATTAATCTCAAGGAAAAAATTAGGAAAATAAAATACAAGCACTTTAGACTTCTGTTGTTAAATTAATGATATTACATAGGAAAAGATCTAAACTGATTTCCTTATGACAAATAGTTTCAAAAGTGGTGTAGTAAAAGACAGCATTGGAATTTGCTGCCTGATTTCAGTTTGAAGTATGTGTAGAGAGAGGCTCATTTGCAAGAATTAAAGGGAGACTGACTTTAATCTTCAAACTTTGCATTTGAGAAAGGTGTTTTTTACAGTTATGAGTTTTTAAGAAATAGAGCTTAATGCTGAGGATTGTTTTGTTAGGCTGATACCTTGTATTTTCATTCATAATGATGAACTGCTAAGAGACTAGTTCTGCTGCTATCCCCATGCTTGCCAATGAGAAGAATGGTTTAATATGAAGAATGCGCATAATGCTTAGATACTCTATTTTAAAGGAACTGTTGATGTCAAGTCTGTTACCAAGGACAGTATAATTGCCTATTTGATTATGTGCACCAGCTTAATATTTCTGTAGGAACCACAAGCTTTTAATTGTATGAATTATACATTAAGCTCCCATCCAGTAAGGATGTGGAATGACTACATTCCTTCTGGATTAGTTATTCCCTGGATTATACAGATGTTCTCTGATATTTGTAACTCTAATTGGTCTTTCTGTGCTTTGTCATCCAGAAGATGTGTGAGTGAGGTTCTGGTAGTCCTGCTTTCAGGTGTCTCTGTAGTTAATCTATAATTTTTAAGTATATTTTTTAATTACATGCATTTACAACAGAAATGGGAGGTCTCAAACAAGGCAGGGACTTACTGTGCATAACAAGGTACCATCCTTGGTCCCTAGAGGGCTGATGTAGTAGTACGTTCATTTTTCTGAGAGAGAGGTGAAATGCATAGGTGATAAGTGATTTAACCTAAGCTGCTCCAGAAAATCTGCTCTTCTAAGTTAGCTTGATTTCACAGGTGTTTTTCATTCCTTTGAAATAAATTTGATATCTTTAGCCACTTCTATATGCTGTTGTGTGCCATAGATCAGATAAATATTCCTATTGGTCTAACTTTTTATGATATCCCTGGATAATGGAGGGCCAAAAGCAGTGTTAGATTTTCTGAGGTCTATTCTGTGTTTCTCCCCAGGTGATTTAAAACAGCTGTCCCTTTCCTTTGTTTATTTTCTATTAATTTTATCCTGCTAAGGTTTACTCATACCCCGATCTATAAGACTTAAATATCGCTCACAAAGTGTTCTGTTTTTTATTTTAGAGACATAATAGTGTTTCCAAGTCTATCTGTTCTGCCCCATTTCCCCTTCTGCCCTGAGTTTAACTATGTTATGTATGTTTTAATCTTTCTTTATACAGCATCTCTGAATCCCCTTCAAATTTTCAGTCTCTAGTGCACTTTGGGTGCTGCATGTTATATACAAAAAGCTGATAACACTGACATTCCCAGGACTATATTTGGCCTTTCCCAGACAGCTGCTCTGCGGGCTGCAGACTGGGGCAGCTTTGTTGTGTTTCCCTTTGTTGCCTTTGTGCATACCATTCAAAATTGCTGTGGACTTTTAGGGGAAGAAATGCTGCAGTCCGACATAATGTCTCATTTGCTTTGACCTCCCCCCCCTTTTTTTTCTTTTTTTTTTTCCTGTCAAGTTTCCTCAAATTGTCCTGTAGAAAGTCTGCATTTTGGAATTTAATTCTGCAGATGTGTTAATTTCCTTTAAGTTTCTTGTTTGTTTCCTGTCAGTGTTTGCAGTCTCTCCAAGTCCCTTTCTATTACTTTTGTCCTCATTTGTGTGTTAACTGCTTACAATTTATTAACTAGGAATTTCATTAACAAGATGTTTACTGCCTATTCTAGATAATTAACAACAATCATTAGCAAATCAGGGCTGTGTTCGCATTGGACACAAGCTGTAATAACAGAAGGGGCTTATTCTTTACCTGTGCAGGGCAGATACTGGCTCTTGGTGGGAAAAAAAGGAGAGGGGGGAGGGAGAGAGAGAGTGTGTGCACAGAGAATACAGCTCGAATACAGTGAGAGCTGAGAGCATTTGTCCTTCCAAAGGTAGTAGATTTGTTGTGCTCATGACAAATGGCCTGGTTGATGGACTTTTTACTAATGAGGAAGAACATGGTCAGCTGAATTCTGGGTTGAAAATCATAAAATCTTAGAAATGTTGCTTGGAAGGAATCTCTGAAAGTCATGCTGAAGTGGTACTGTTGCAAGTGCTAGGTCAGGTCAGCCACGGCTGTTTGTAGCCAAGCACTGAAAAACTCTAAGGTAGGAGATTTCACCATTTCTCTGGTGACCTCTTCCACTGCTGGACTAACTTCCTGGTGAAAGTGTCTTCTAATGTGCAACCTGAACCATCCAAGCTGCCCTTCAAGTAGGCAAAGAAGAGGCTAAGCTGTCTATGATAAACTAAACAAGCCCAGCTCTTACAAATTTCTTTTGCAAAATAAGTCCTATACCGAACACCAGTCAGGCTTGATACAGAACCTGAATGAAGCAGCTTCACACACAGATCTTAGATCTACAAAAAGAATGAAAGACATATCTGAAGCAAAATTTTCAGTTAGAATATTATGCTACTGAAATACAGCCTTGAATTTCTGCTAGGAGGACTCTAATGTGACTATGTAAGAGCATCCAAGCCAAAGCTTAAGGCTTTATGCTGCAACGTAATTTACAAGTTTCAGATGTTTCTGAAAATATCAGTCAAGATTCAAGAATTAAATGCTCCTCAGGGCAGCTGTCCCTCTGTTAGCCCCACAAAAAATCAGAATCCTGATCCCTCATTTCAGTTTTTACGGGACAACTCTGACGGTACTGCTGGGGGATGACTCCAGGAAGGGGATAGTTGCTTTCTCTGTAGGATGAATTAAGCAAGTTTGGCGTTTGCAGATTCCAGTGCTGTATGTTAATTACAGACAAGCAGTCATTACAGCTGTCACAGCACTAGACTCAAAGGACACACAGGAATAATTCCTTTGCCTTGTATCAATGTCCAGTTTGTAGGAATGATAGGAGAGGAGTTTAAATTTTTGCCATATTGTTATTGCAGTAGCACTAAGTAGACATTATTAAATATGTTCTCCCACTTCCACATTCCATTCTCATTTCTAGTCTATGGATTTTGGCCTCCAAGAGAATTAGAAGATATACAATTTGCCTTATATTGGATCATATTCAGAGGATGATCTTGCTTTGCAAGAGGCTTTCTCTCTGAGACTTTCAGCTGTTAAGCTCCAGTTTTGATGAATCCTGTGGATCAGCAAGACAGAGCAGGAAATCTAACTTGAAAATCTCCTTTAAGGATAGAAAGGGCCCGTCCCTTCCAGAGAATGATGAATCACCCAAATCCAGAGAGGGCAAGTGACATTCAAAAATGCCTAACAGGAAGTATATCTCTGATTTGAAGTGGGAGAAACCATGTAATTCTCACCCCTGCCTCTTCCTTCAACAATCATTCTGACCTGTAATTCAGGGAAGTGAACTAGAAGGGCAAAAATTGAGTACCTCCCTCTGACAGTAAATGAATGTAATGGCTCTGTTCCTGAGCTTCAAGTCTGCCCGAATCCTTCATTTTTCTTTTTCTTTTTTTTAAATCTTATTTGCATAATAGACTATTTTGTGCTCTCAGCAGAGCAGTTACTACATTGCAATAGTTTAAAAAACTCCTTTTATTTCTGGTGATTATCTTTCTGGATGGATCGAGCTGTTCAAGGAATATTTGATCAAGGTCAAATCTTCCAAAACTTTGGTTAATGTGCATTGAAACAAGAATTGAGATGCCTGTGTCTGTTGAGACAGGAAAACAGGATGGTGTTTTTTTCAACAGTATCTGTTACTATTTTGAATCTGCACACCAGACTACTTCTAAATGAAACACCAGATCCAAAATACGCTGAAGATGTGACCTCTTCCTGCTGATCTGAAGAGCCTTTGAATCAGGTTTCCAGCTAATAAACAGGAAGATGTCCATCTTTATTTTGTAATAGAAGATCTCTCTAAAATTCCTGCATGGTGGGAAAGAGCAGCCTTTCAAACTGTTTTCCAAGATGTGCTGCTTCCCACTTCCAAATGAAAACTGTGAGCTGGCTAAGATACCATAAAAAGAGGGGGAAAGAAGGGTGGGGAGGGAAGGACACAGTGAGACGAAAGACTCTGCTAACCTTATAAGGCCTGTTCTGCCCCTTCTCTCCCCTGCACACTGACTGGTCCAGAGGGACAGTTGGAGAAATGGTGGAAAATCACTCTGTCTTGAAAAGAAGGGCTGAGGCAGATAATCTGTTTCTCCTAGGATGTAGCAAATAGAGGAAAAATATTACTGACAGCTTTTACAAAGTGTTCTTGATCCCAGCAGAAGGGAGGGTTTCAATGGGTGCTGGATGCTGGAAGACATTTTTGCCTTTTGTCCATGTGACCTTGTGCTTGTCCTTTTGGTGCAGATGATCTCCATGTTGCCTTGTTTAAATAGAGGCCTATCAAAGCCTAATCCAGAGTGTTATTTTCATCACTGCAGTTGTCCTGAGATCAATTCCCAGCATTGACACTCATTTGCACATTCATGCTATCATAATTCCTCTTGAGAAGTCTCCTGTGCCTCAGATCATTTCCATGGTGGCCATATTTAAGCTGTTCCGTGTATTTTTCATCATATCATCTTTGCTTCCATCAAGATTGCTTGTTCTCGCACACTGCAGAGGCAGGTTGGGGAGCTTTCCGTTCTCTGTATCTGGCCTAAATGGCCTAAAGTGTGTTATTCAGTGTGAAGGTACAGCCTGAGACACTTGTCTCTTCTTTTTGTCCCTAGTAGTTGTCCCTCAGCATTTGCTTTCTCTGTGTCTCTGTTCTGTTCCAAGTCTGTTTAGAGCTCCCCTGGTGTTTCACCAGTGGCAGAATGTCTGATGTCAGGAGTAAATCTACCCTCCCTTTCCCTCCCCACCATCTCTCCCCTGCCCTGTTGTGCAGTTTTTCTGCCACACACTGTGTGCATGGGATGGAAGGATGCCAAAAGACAGTAGAGTATGGTCTTGTGCCTTTTCCTCTAGGTAGTCCCTTCCTTATCAGATTCCTGTTTCCTGATGCTGTTCAATGACTTACTTCTGGGGTAAGTCTGTCAATATTATTCTATCCATAAACCTTACCAGAATGGCATATCCTATCCCTTCTCTACCCCAGCTTGTTTGCTGCTTGGTAGTTTTACTGGAATTCTGCATGCATTATCTTACTCTGGGAAGCATGAAATGTCATTACCTTTGTATATGCTTGCAAAACTACAAATGCTGTTACTGATAAAAGAATTATCTAGCCCTTTCTGGCAATTGTGGTCACAGTATTTGGTTCTTGTAATCACCTACTGCAGAATTTATCAATTTGCTTCTCAGTTGTGTGAAGTTAAACCTACTGCACAATAATTGCTAATTGTTCCCTTTGTTCTTATTATTGGAGAAGATTAAAGAGATAGGCTGATTGGCTTTCATACTGACATCTAGAGTTGTGAATATTTCATTCACATCCCATCTAGTAATTCCTTCCAAGCTAGATAATCCTGTGCACAATCTCCTTCTGTACAATATGTTAGTATTGGTATACCTCTGACCATCTGTGTTGTCCTTCTCTAGGCTTTGTAATCTCTTGCTATATCTTATTTGGGTTAAGGCAACCAAATTTGGATATGGCACTGTATTGTCAAAGGTTGTGGTGGTGTATTAGTTCACATCTTGCTGAACAATCAAGAAGAAAATAAAATAGTCCCTTTCCCACTCTGACAATTGTGCTGCTCAGGAAAGGACTTCCTTTTGGGTTTATATCTGAGGATTTGTAATTTGTCTCAAAGCATTTGAAACTATTTGAGATTCTCCTCAATATACCTAGAATGCTCTGTTTTCAGGGCACAATCATGATGCCAGAGAGATGTTGAGGTACTGAAGAGAATTCAGGCATTCATTCAGTAAAATAGCAAAGTGAGGGAGAAACAGTGAGGAAAGTTTGTGTTTCTCGTTTGCTTTCAAGCTCAAAATATACATGACATAGCTTGAGCAAATTACCCTATAAGTGAGTATATATGTCTGTGTATATGACTGGCTCTATGGTAGTGTTCCGCAGCATCCTTCCCAACATAAAAAACACCAGGGGAAGGGGAGATTTGGGGAGCTCTCTGAGGGATGATAATTTCTAATTGTAAGAGGGAAATGAGCCAACATCTTTGGAGAGGAAAAACCTAGTGAAATTTTTAGACTGTTGATCCATTTCCCCAGGGAAGGAACAGCAGTGCTGTCACTCTTGTGTAACTAAATACCAAGCAGCATATATTAAATAATTATATGATGAAAGAGGAATGAATAAGAAGACTTTTTATGCTTTCACTCTCCAAGATGCTGTTCTACCAAAGGGGGAGAAAGATGAAAGCTGTGAGAATAAATGGCAGTGAGAGCATTTTTACAGCATGTTCACTGTGTGTAGAAAACGAGACTGGGAGAATAAAGTGTCAGAAAAAGCTATTTTATTGCTAGAATTCTAACTACCTTTGGTGGTATGGTTGCATGCAGTTTAGTTTATTTTGGATTTTGGGGGGAGCATGAGCAAGAGCGAGAATAAAATTTATCCTGGGACCTGAGGTTAAAATGTAAATTTTTAGCATCAACATACATTTTAGCAACAACCGAGTAGCATATAGCTACTCAGTAGAATGATAAATGATGTAAAAACAGAGAACAAACTGCAAAACCTGAGGAGCAGCTGGAGAGATAGAAAATAAAATTTGACTGAAACATAAACTGTGGCAGCTCTATTTGGTATGGGATGCCACCTTGTGAAAGTCTTTAGTATGTCATTTCTTTCATCTTGAAATCTCTTTCAAGTGTTCCCAACTACTTCATTCTCTTTAGTCAGTGCAGATAAATCTGTTTGTGTTTAATATTCCCTCCATCATCTGATTTCATTATGTAACCTTCAGGGTTAATTATCTAAATTCACAATAATTTAGGTATGGACAAATCTTACTTTGGGAAGTAAAAAACGTGAAATGGGGAACTTTCCTTAGCTTGCTTTTTGCGTGTTGCCCACTGGGCCTGTAAAATCAGCCATGGTGATATGGTGGTCACTACAGATACCATGGTATAATTTTAATATTGCACTAATGCGTGTGGTCAGAAAGCTCTGAAAGGCATTGTACTCACAGTGTGCACTTTGGCATGTTAACCCTATCACTGCCGCAGCTGGAAAGGAGTTAATCCCCACATACAGACGACATGGTTATCTTCAGCAAGGCATTGGCCTTATAGGAGAAAAGAGCGAATCTGAATGTGCCTGCTGCCTCAGCTGACATACCTCTTCATTTCTCATTTTAAAGGACTTTTCTCCCAGGTGTTCAGATGCCTGGTATTCAAGTCGAGTTGTGTATTCTCATAGTGTACTCTCTTGGTCTGTATTCGGACAGTACAGGTGTGTTGCTAATCCCCGAGATTTTTTGCAAATGCCAAGCATGAAATGCTTCTTCCCTGCTAGAGACACCATGAAAAAGTATGGGTGCTGTGGGTGATTAGTCTTTTGCCAAAAAGCAAGGTGTTTTGCTCATGAGTTTACCAAAGTACTAGGGTGGGCTACCACAAGCAACTGAAGGAATGCTCTCTCTTGTGGGAAAATGATGTTGGTAAGGGTTTCTTTCTTTCTTCTAGTTCTTCTGCTATTATCCTCAGCTCATTGTAGTGTTGGATTCTGAGGTCTGACCCTTTATTGGCTGATTTTTTCCCTTGATCCCATGTGCTCCTTTTACTTGTCCTTCCTCTATAAGCCTTTTGCTCTCATCTTTCTTTTAACACCCCCTTATCTATCTGCAATGACCTATTGCTTTTGTGCTGATGAGTTCAGAATTCACTGCCCACGTCTAAAATACTTGAGCTAGGGCTGTGATTTCTGAGCCTAATAGGGTATGAAAATTCAAGCAACAAGTCTGTGAATAACCTTCTAAGTCTGAATTCAGCTTCTGCAGGAAAGTTTCAGTGAACAATTTCATTGTTGGGTAGGGGTGATAGAAACTACTTTGGAAACATTTACAGTCTTCTCCATGGGCTGTCACGAAGTTGTCAATTGAAGCACCATCAGCTATTGGCAATGTATGGCCCTGGCAGCTTAGAAATGCCACTGGTAATTAAAACCTTAAATGTATCCTGCGTGGTGAGAGTTGCTTCTAATCTCATGAACCATCAAGCTCCCAGCCTGAACAGCTGCCTGCAGTTCTCATCTAACAGTTGAAGCAGCTGGGTCACAGAATGGATTCCTGAGAGAGCTTGAGATGCCAAAACTGCAGCAGTTCAAGGGTAGAGTAGATGAAATTTAAAACAGGAGTGATAGGATGACTGATTTCGTAAACTGTAGACAGTTTTAAACCTCTGGTGATGTCCACAGCGGCAGCAGGATGTGATCAGGGGACTTGTGCTTTGCTCCCATCCTGTTCCCCACATTGGAATTATTCCAATTCACATTGGCCATGCTGACATACCATGAAAGGCAATGAGAAAACACTTAAAGACTATTACTTAGAGAGGATGGATTTGGGGGAAAGAAGTGAGGGTCCTGTATCCCTTTCTGCCACAGGCATGTGTTATGTTTTGTCTCAGTCTTTTCATAGGGAAAGTAGTTGTCTGACTTTTTCCCTGCTGCACATGCTCATGTTGCAGTTGCATCCAGCTCTGATACAGGAAATATGTATTGTGACATCTCTCCATACCCAACAAAGCAAAACTCCCCAACATGCTCAGTGAAGTTATTGTGTGTTCAGCATTGGAAGCAGAGGTGCTTCCAAGCTTCCTTACAAGGACACTGAAAATTTCCCCTGTGATTCTCGTAAGTGTTTGGGAGCTTTAGACAGTGGGTGGTTCCCCCCACCCCCACCGCCCGGGATGTCTGCTGATGGTTAGGTGCAAGGGGGTCTGGAAATAACCACCAATGCAATGTAGTTCATCCCCATCTCTTTTTCTCTCTCTGCCTAGGCATCCCTCTTTACACTGTGCTACTGGTTTGCTTGATGTTGGCTGTCATGGACTTGGTTACTTGCAGAATTACTCTGCCTCCCATGGGAATTCCTATGAGAATCTTACATGACACCCACTCCTTGTCTCACTTCTTCGCCAAACTGGTGAATCTCACTAGATGCAAAGCACTTTCAAAAGCCCCAGGCAAACTAGAAAGGGGGTTTGGAAGGGGCAGAAGGGTCACAGGGGAAGTGGAAGAAAGTAACCATGCATATGATTATAAAAACATAAGCCAGACTCCCAGATAAGGTGAAAATGAATGCAAGAAAATACTGTTTTAGTTTTTCTTTCGTGGCCTGCAAAGCAGCACAACCAAAAGGAGCCAATTGTACCCTGAACTATCTGTCCTGCTGGTGAAAGTATCTCAGGGAGAAGTGAGCATATTTGCCCAAAAGGTTAAGTCTGTGCCTCTTCATTGCGCTAGGTTAGTGCTCATCACAGGGCAGAACTGAACCCTCTTTTAGCGAAGGTACTGTTCTCTGATCTCGAGTTTGCAGTTTGAGTAGAAGTTTTAGGTTTGTGGAGGGCAGATGTTATAATGGGGTAGAGCTGGTATGGCAAGCCTGCTAGATGGCAGGAACTTCTGTTCCTCTGGCTGCTTGTGGGTGCTGACAGGTAAGCCCCAGCAGCTTTAGATGCCACTGCGAGTAATGATTTGGGGTTATGTCTTCCCTCTGCAGTGGTTCAGTTAAGTTGCAGCAAAATGCTCTGAGTTTTGTGGGGGATGTGCTTTGATCTCCTTCCTAGTAAAGGTGATGGGAACTTCACCTCTGACCTGGATTTGGCAGGAAACTGTAAATGCTGTTGCTAAGTAGCTCGCAGGTTTAATTAAAGCACAACTACCTCCTGCTTCTGATTTCACTGTACACTGCTCATAGATCAGGTATGAAGCTGCATAACAGCTATTTTGAGCAAGTGCTAAAAGACAGCCAGCTTTTAGGCCCTCTGTAGCACAATACTATTGGCCATTGTTCTAAAGACCTGCTCTGTGACTAGGGTGGGAACCTTATTTCCTTAACCTGACATGGTGGTGTTAAGGGTAAGACACAAGGTAAAGCTAATTTTATGCTTTATTAGCAGCTTTGCATTTCCTTCAGATTCTCTCACTGACAGTAGCAGAAGATGACCTCCCTATGGATAATAAACATAGAAATCTGTTTTCTGCCACGTTAAGGACTGGCAAACAACAGTAGTGCTATGAGAACTCATCCTAAAACCCAGACAGTAGCCTGGCTGGGCAGTGGGCCATAGTGCAAATATTTATTGGAGTGATAATTTTGATTGTAGTTTTCTCCAAAACTTCCTTGCCTGTTGGAGGCTGAGGAACTATGGGGCTGGATCCTCTGAGACATGGTGTGCAACTGCACAAATGTGTGCTATGGGGCATTCCTTCAAATAATGTTTTTTTTCTTCCTACAGAAAAATGGCATTGGATTGTGCTGGTGGGAGATCAGTAGGCAACCCTGGATTTGCTTACTGAATCTTTAAAAACAGAGTTCTGCCATTCAGTGGCTTTTGAATAGGTTATGAGTATAGGTTACTTGCTCGAGTCTAGGTAAGAACATTTAATTTCACTTTGTTTCAGCACCAACCCAGTGAGAGCATTACTGTGGAATAGTTACCTGAGAATTTGTCTCAGAAATTCTGTCCTCTCAGAGTAGGGGGAAGGAGCCAGTGCCATTTATTGTAACACTGAAGCCTTTCTTTTGTTTATCTCTTTGCAGTTATGTGGCTGTGGGCTGCTGGGCGTGGGAATCTGGCTGTCAGTGTCACAAGGAAACTTCGCCACATTTTCTCCCAGCTTTCCGTCACTTTCAGCTGCCAACCTAGTCATTGCCATTGGCACAGTCATCATGGTGACCGGCTTTCTGGGCTGTCTAGGTGCTATCAAGGAAAACAAGTGCCTCCTGTTGAGTGTAAGACATCAATTCCCCTTTTCACTAAGACCAGTGACCTTTGCTTTGTGAATATTTTATTTAAATGACCAGTGCAAAATAGTTCTGTGGATCACTAGTATTGCTCCTGGCTTTCAACATCTTGAGTCTTGCAGTAGGACATTCCACAGATTTACAGTAATATCACTGACATATTTGCAAATGTATTCTTGTTACTGTGCACCATGGTGTATTAGATAGCAAAGCAAATTGTGATCAGATGCCTCTGGAAAATTAAACATCAACTGTAGGACTAATTTGATGGTCTTTCTGGAAGAGTCTATTGGAAGGATTGTCTGACAAATCTTAAGCACAGCTGCTTTTGGATGCCACTCACAGCCACTCATAGCTGTTCTCAATTTTGCTCTTATCTAAGGCCTGTGTCAGAGGTTATTGGAATCCATCTGTCTCAAAGTTAAGAAGTTAGAGTCTCTGCCAGGCCTTATAGGTATATAAAAAAAGCCCTGAGCCTTGGCAGCCTTTATCCAATAGTGAAGCACAGAAATGGGAAGTCCTCTCAGACAATACACTGTGGATCACTGCTCTCACATCAACACAGGAGACTTCATCATGCCCCCCCACCCCCCTTAGGAGGAGATGGGTATTGTGGCAGAGGGTGAGAGGAGGGCTTTCAAAGCAGCCAGATTCCGATTCAGTCAGAGCTTGTGAGTCACAACTGCTGTGACATTGAAGAGCATGCAGTTTTCCTTGTGTAGAAAGCTCCCTTAGCTGGTGGTAGGGAACAGCTGAGCAGCATTCCTTAGACTACCTCAGAGAATTAAAATGGGGCAGAAATGCACACCTGTTGTTCACCAGCTGAAACTTTTTTTTTTTTTTTAAAAGAGTGTGCTTATATTCTTACAAGGTTCTGCAGAAGTCTTTTTATATCATGGGTTATATCATGAGTTTCTGACTGGAGAGCTTGCCGCACCTCATACCTCATCTCCCCCAGTGCTTGTGTGGGGGTTGCCATGTCTATGCAGCATACTGCTGCTACTACTGTAAAGATCTCTAGTGGGCATGAAAAGTAGTGAGAAACTGCTGGAGTTCATGCTTGGGCTGCCCCTGCAGAGAGGTATTTCAGCTACAGAGAGTTAGGGATAGAAGCGCAGAGTAATATAATGATTATGCAAACAGGCAGTCAGGTATGGTTAAAGCCTACCTGTTAGGAAATCATTCCTGTGCCAGGTCACATTGATCATTGTGGTAATGGGCTTAGCATCTGTTTTGTAGACTGTACGGAGGCTATTATGGCTGCATGCTGTGACAGCAGTCAAAACAAGCAAGATACAAGCACCACTGAAACCTGAAATTGATAATAGGGCAAAACCTAAGATTTAGAGAACGCTGTCAGTGAGCTTCCTCAGGAATGGAGAACCCTATGGGAGCTATAGGGGCAATATTGTATTAATATGCCTGAGTAGTTTGAAATCAGATTTTCATGTTTTTGGAAACAGAGGGAGGGTTTGGAGGACAAGGGCTATAGTCTTCAGATTTTCACAAACAGCAAAGGACTCAGAAAACCCCACAGTGTTGAGTGTCTTCTGCTATATTTTATGTATAGCAGTGTCAAAAATGTTTGGGGACTTCTGTAACACACTGGAAGAAGTACGGTGCCCAAACATATAGAGGATGTATGTCAGGAAAGAAAGATGCTCTCAGTGAGATATGATGTAAGACACTTCCTGTGTAGAGAGTTTGGATGGGGTGAAAGGTGAAAGAGGCTCTCTGGGTTACCAGGGTTTCTAGAAGAAGTCTGTGGAAACTACATGGGATAGCTCTTACTGCTTCTAGTGTCCATTTTTGTGGCTATTCCACAATGGGATTTAAGGGATTTAAATCTATGGGATTTAAGGTCAGATTGTCATGACCACTGTCTGTCATCTAGAAACCCCAGGGCTGCACTTTATTTGGCAAGTGTGTATACACAGTCTGTTCTTCTTTGTTCTAGTTTTTCATCGTTTTGCTGATAATTCTCCTGGCAGAGCTGATATTACTCATTTTGTTCTTTGTTTATATGGACAAGGTAAGCAAATATGCCATATAGATTGATTATAATTTCTAGCAGGTAAACCATGTTCTGTTTGCTTTTGATTGATGAAGGTATGTGGGTTCTCCTTGCTCTTCACTTTGAAGGTCTAACCTTGAGATCTTGGCTGTTTTATGCAAGTTCTTTCTGCAGGGTGAGGAGGACAAACAGGAGGAAAGATAAGAACCTGCTGAGCTTATCAGTTTCCTCCCCAAAACAAAACTCCTGGTCCAGGGCCTCCTTTTTAGTCTTCTCCTAAAAGCTAAGATACCCTTCATTATAGCTGTTTTCTGTCTCCGCAAGAAGCTGAGCATCTTTTGGACCTGGGTCGTGGGCGAGGAGCCACATCATGCCTCATTAGCCTCTTAAGGTCAATAATCCCCTTCAACAGGACTAGAGGAGTGAAATCTGGGATTTTCACAGATGTTTCCAGATGCACTTCTGCCAGCAGGCGACTCACTTGACCAGGCTGTCCCAGACAGTTTGACAAAAGGTGGGGGGCAGATCAAGAAGCAGCTTCTCATAAAGCCCATCTGTAGGAAGCTAGCCTGCTATCTAATAGAGGTTAAGAAAAATGGATGTAAATGGCTGGTCTAGCAGATATGTATGACTGGAAAAATCCTCAGAGAACTGGAGAGCTCTGCTATACACAGGACAAAATCTAAGGGATGGGCATATCCAGCCTGATTTTAAAACAAAGCTCCTATCAGATTTGTATCTCTTTCCAGGTTGTCATTATGATGCCTGCCTATTTCAGGGATCTGGGGTGAACTTATGATTTTGAATGGGATGTGAAAGAGGGATGAAACAGATCCTATGAAATAATTAACCTTAATGGCCAGGACCTATAGGTTAATCCTTGCTCCACTGCCAGCTCACTGTTGAGTTGCAGGCTGTTTTTAGCCTTTTTCCAGAGTCTCCTTGGGTTTGGCTGTCAGAGCCGAGGTGCCTTTCTCTTTGCATCCAGGATCGCAGGCTCTGACTGAAGTTGATACAAGAAATGGGACATATCAGATCCTGTGTCAAGCATTCCAGCTTTCTTCTCTTAAAGAAAGAAGGGCAGATTTGCAAAACATTAAAGCCCACAAGCCTGTCCCCACAAGAACAACAATAATGTCCTTTTTCAATTGGTTTTGTATTGGTCATTGATTATAGCCTTCTAGAACCTGTGCAAGGGACAACTACATTACAACTGGGAGGTTGGGACTTTGGTTTTAAGATTTTAGCAAGTGAAAGTGGTGTGACTGTCAGAAAAGGTTGCTCTGGGGTATTGCCAACAGTCATCTCTTTGCCAAAATTAGTGTAAGCTCAGCAGGTTTCTGCTGATCACTCTTCAGTTAGTTTGGATCAGGTGATGACTGTATGATGGACCCTTAGTAGAAGGGAAGCTGTTTGCTCTCCTACCTCATGAGAATTAATCCAGGATTTTGCAAGGTGAGGGAGAGACTAGGTCTGGGCAGATGCTGAAAGTCCCACTGCTTTGCAAGAGTGTTGAAAGTATGAGGGAGCTTTTGTACCCAGGTCAAGTGTCTGGTGATAGAAGGTAAGGGAGATGTGTTCTGTACGCAGGTCTGTACCATTGGGTTCTTTCCTCAGAATAACAGTGCACTGACTTGCTGTATTTTTTATGTGATGCAGGTCAGTGAGAGCGCAAGGAAGGATCTGAAGGAAGGTATGAAGCTGTACAATTCAGAAAATAATGTTGGACTGAAAAATGCCTGGAATATCATTCAAGCAGAGGTAATGGAAAAATTAACAATTTGGCCATAATAGGCTGTCTCATTCTCTTAACTGCGACAACCATGCCCCATCTAAAAGATAGTTAGTGCAGGCTTTGATTTCTGGTTTTGAACTCTTGAACATCCAGGGAGTACTCTGTAACCCAGGAACAAAGTGTACTTGTAAGGTGAAAGAGGCTCACCTCTCTTAGATTCTCTGCATCTATCACCTGAAAGGATGATCTGAGTGAGATGAGAAGCAGCAAAACCTGCACAGATGGTAAGTCAGAACTGCAGCTTGAATCCTAGCTAGGCTTTGGCAGGTCTGCAGTTGTGGGCAGATTGGGCTCATGTCTCTATGACAAGAATGACTTGTCATAGTCCCCCCATAGTGTGGGACAGTTTGGGTTTTGTTTGTTTGTTTTTAAGTGTTTGCTTTTAGAGAGGTGCTGGGCACAAAGTACTTAAAAATGCAAAAGTGTTGTGGCAGCCCTGTTGAAAATATACCATGGTTTAGTAGAAATAAAAGTTTATGGTGGTATTCTTTTTTCAGTGGTGCAAGTTAATAAGTTCATTTATTGACCCTGTACTTTTGCCATAGATGAAATGCTGTGGTGTGAATGACTTTACGGATTGGTACCCAGTACTGGGAGAAAACACTGTCCCAGACCGATGTTGTACAGAAAACTCCCAAGATTGTGGACGGAACTCCACCGAATTAGTGTGGAAAACGGTAAGGCTCACTTTGCCCAAGCTGTAGACTTTGGGAGGAGTGGGAAGGAAGAAAAGAAAGGGAGAGCATGTGAAAGAAATGTGACCTTGGGAATTCCATTTTCATCTTTCAGGGCTGTTACGAGAAAGTTATGATTTGGTTCGATGAGAATAAGCATGTCCTTGGCTCAATTGGGATGTGCATCCTCATAATGCAGGTAATTCCAGTATGATATGTGTCAACATGGCCTTAATTTGTTACTGTCAGCATTCTTGTTTCTGCTGTGTGAAAAGTGGTCCTCAACCACTTTGAGTTTGGTCATGTTTTCAAAAATGTCAGATTTGTTTTACTAGTCCATTTGAGGTCATCTACTCAGAAAGCAAAAGTAGGTCAGCTGTCAGTCCCTCAAAGAAGACATGTTACAGTGGGGTTTTGCTTATGTGCATTTGACTTCAGAGCACCACTTCGGAGTTTTCAGGTTTAGCCATTTGTTACTTTGTCCCTTAAGGAAGTATTCTTTTTTAGTTTTGGAAGCCTGTTCTGGAAATTGCCAAAATGAGTTAAATCATGGCCACTGAATTGAGTAGGTGAATGTTTCTTTAAAAAAAAAAATGCAAAGGATCATCATCATCTGTTAAGGCTTTTTGCCTCTGGCATAACTATGGTATTTTGGGGGGGAGAATGCCAGATCCCCATATTTTTGGTCACAGTTACCTGGCTAACCAAGCAGAAACCCTTGAGTAAAAAAGAAAAGTGATTCATGTGTCAGTTCTGAAAAATTGTTGCACATGTGACAAAGAGCCCTGAGAGCTCTTTTGTGTCTCCATCTGTGCTCTTAACAGATACATCTTCAGATATTGCTGTGGGCTTGAACAACACACACCCAAGTTTACTGGTCAGTGTTGTAGCTCTGGGCTTAAGAAATGTGACTAGCCTAGAATGACTTTTAGAACTGCAGTTGGACTGCGAACACTGGTCAGCAGTGCCGTTTTGGCAGTCTTCCTGTACTGAAACCTTCACTGTTTGCTTTCCTTCAGATACTTGGCATGGCCTTTTCCATGACACTCTTCCAGCAGATTCACAGGACTGGCAAAAAATATGATGCCTAAAGTCTCTGAAACATTAATCACATCAGCCCTTCTATCCCACCATAAAAATGAACAAATGGAATGACCACAAAGAGTATTGAGCCTGACCCTGCTGAGAGAATCCGTCCTATTGACTGATCGACTTCGTCGTTACTTGTCCGATTATTATCACAACTTGTGACTCGTTTTTTGTCTGTTTCACATTTGCCATTTATTTGCCAAAGAGGGGGTGGTGGTGGGGAACCCGGACAAATGGGTTTCTATACTAAGTCATAGATCTGCTATTAGAATGTTTCCTTAACTTTATTTAAGAAAATGTTTTGCTGTACTAATCCATACCATATGCGCTCAAATGATGTGTGTTCAACTTTAAGGGAGAATTCTACAAAGTCTTCTGTTTCAATCTTCATGTCCAACTTACTGGAAGACTTGGAAAAGCCACTCAAACTGAGAGTTCTAGGAACTGGAGCTGCTTGGTTTGCAGCTTCTTGTACCTTATGGTGTATACTTTTTTATTATGATAATGATTATTATTATGATGATGGATGTAGTTTAGAATTTAGTTGCCTGATTTATAACTTTTTACAGTTTCTGTTTTACACATTTATTGTACCTTAATTTGGGAACTACTGTGCGATCTCCAGAGGACGTGTTTTTCAAAGCTGGTGGTTGGTGGGGGCAAATAAAGACATAACTTTTCTCAAGTCCATGAAAAGGCGTCTTCCACCTTTGTCAGGGCCTTAATGCCCTTACTGTATCAAAGGTGGTCCTTTCACATCAGAGGCTCTTTTCCTTGGACAGAATGCAATGCCCTCCCATTGGGCTGGATGGCGAGCTTCCTGCTCCCGTGAGGCTAAGTTCTAATGCTTTTATTCACCCAAAGCAATATCCGGCTCTGCAATTGCTGCCCCTCACTGAGTGCTTCGATGTCACCCTACTTCAAAGGCTAAAAGTATTTACTGAGCAAGTGGTTGTTCCCTGGCACAAAGGAGAGAATTGCAATCTGACTTGCTGAGCAGTTGGCAGCAGACTTTACAAGCTGTGTTGTCAGTTTCCAAAATGTCACCCAAGGCATGGTATGCTACTGGGTATGAGAAAGGGGGATGGCAATTTGTTGGTGCCCTTGTCATACCATGCCCTTCATTGAAGGGGTTTCCTCAGACAGATGACAGCTGTCTCCCTGAGCTGACAAGGTGGCTTTGGGCAGTGAGGAAGGTAAGGTTGATTAAAGGTGAGCAGATGTTTCAGGAAAGGGGTGATTTCTGAAACAGCACTTGGAGCCAATATGTGTTTTCACACCTCCAGCATAGAACTGGTTCTTGCTGGGGAGCTGCCAAGTCCATCCAGTGTGGTAGTTCAGAGATGCATATTTTTACCCACATTCCTGCTTGAATATATATTTCTCTAGTTTGAATGCTGCTTCGCTGCAAGCAGCCCCCGTTTCCATTTTGTTCCAGGTTTTTGCAGAGGTCCGTCTTAAGTTGTGTTGCTTTGTGAAGGAAGGAAGCATCACCCATTGGAGGATGCCTAGTCAGGGTTCAACACCATGCTTTTTGCATTAGTAGCAGTCAGAAGGGACCTTCAGAGGTTACTTTGTCTGACATCATTCTCAAAGGGGGACTGTGACCCATGTGAGATGGGGTTGACTGTGACATTGTTGGACTGAATCTCAGAAACTGCTGAGGATGGTGATTTTGTACCGCTGCAGTATCCCTTTCAGTGCCATGCCATGTCAAACTAATCTCCTGGTAAAGAGGTTTCTCCTAACGTCCAGTCTGAATATTTTTATTTTAAACTCTAAAAATACGTCGTTTTTAATGTATCATTCAGCCAGTCTTTTGCTGGTGGGCTGAAATAGTTCTTGGACCAGTTCCTATCTGGGAGGTGTTGGGAGGTGTTTATCTTCCTACCAGGTCCTGCATACATCTGTACATCTGGCAGCAATAATGTTTTGTGTGAACTGTATTTCATTTTCAAGTTCCTATGAGGTCAGTGTGACAAGAAGGAGTATGGGAGATGGAGGTGAATTTGGCTGTTGCAGTGAAAGAGGAGGTTATTATTCTTAGAGCATGGCCTTTGCCCATCTGAGCATGGTGTCCAAAGTTTCTCAGGCCTCTTGTTTCCAACAGAAGCAGACAGCACCATATGGGCTCAGCTATTTCATTTGTATTGCCTTTGAAAGAGTCAGGAGAGGAGTGGGGGAAAGCACAGAAACTGAATCTAGGTTTACTTCCATTTCTAAAAAAAAACTGGGACCAGGAGCATCTGACCCCACTGGAGATGGATGTTCCATGTTGAAGAAGGGGCTCTGATGCCCAACATACTTGCTGCTACGTGTGAGACTGTATCCAGAGTTGCTAAGATGGGTTCCCATTTTTGCAAGACAAGATGATTTTCATTTGATGGATTCGCTGCTCTCTCCCTTTGGACAGAGGTGCTTAGCTTTTTTTGGAAAGAGATGCTTAGGTTTCTCTATCTTTCTCTGGGATTCAAAAAGAGCATGATTGACCAGGAGCATTCATATCTGTCCTTTTGGGTCGCACAGTGGTACCTGCCACATCTTAAATTTTAATCTGCAGTCAGTTTTTGTACAAAAATGGTAAAATATATCAGTAAAATAATAAGGGAATAAAACATGTTTATGAGTAACTCAAGAGATGAAATGTGTAGTTGCAAACTCAGCTATTTTGCCTCCCATCCAAACTTATTTTTCTAGAATTCTTCATTCTGTTTCATGATCTGATAGCAGCATAGATCCTGAAATCTTTTTTCAGTGACTACTTTTGGCATTTTAAGCACAGTATTAAGTGAGATAGTTACACAAGTTTCATTTATACATCTCTACAAAGTCACCTACAGGAAGGGAGTCAAGAGCAGGGCTGACTGTGTCTCTAGCTGACTCACTGATGTGGGAGGAGATGACCAGCATCTCTTGTTGAAGGGAGCAGAAAAGATGCCATTCTCCAGGCAACAAAAAACAGCCTTGGAAAGTGTGAGGCTGCAACAGTCAGCCTGTCAGAGAAAGCACTAAATGTCCTGTAACTGCTTGATCAAACAAAACTCAGTCTCCTGTATGTATGCACTTTTTTTTACTTATGCTGGTAGGTGGCCATCGGTGTTTTCCCCACATGTCACTAGTTATTTAACTACAAGTTTTTAGCATGTTTTTAAATAAAAACTGATATTGAGTAAAAGTATTTTTAGTGTACCCAAATATTGATTTGCATCTGTATAAATGCATACCTCTCTCTAACTTTTGACAGCACAGTTCAGGTGTGTAAAAAGTGCTGTTTCTCTGAATGTTACTTTAGACTGTAGTATACCTGCTGTCTCATTGTGCTTCATGGTTGGAAGCTGTAACAGAACTTAAGCCGAGATATACTGGGAGAACTGAGCCAAAAGAAAAAAGAGAGGAAGGTTGGCTGGGCATAGGGCACCTCTGCTCAAAGGCTGCAGGAGTAATCATTCCATTGCCTCCTGGTAGTGCTAGGGCAGTTGTAGAAAGCCCAGATGAAGGGCATTGAAAAGAACACACTGTCTGCCCATGGCTAAATGGCACATGAGATGATAAGAGCAATGGCATAATGTCTCCAGGGTGACAGGAGATGTGTATGTGTTGCATTGAGCTCCCGGTCTATGCTCATGTTAGGCCAACCTCCCTGCTTTCCACCCCCCATTAATACAGGAGCTCACATATAGGAAGGGTGCAAGTAGAGGACAATGGAACCCCATGGTCTTTCTCGGACAGTGTGTTGGGAAGGCATAGAAAAGGCAAGAAGGGAAAAGGTGTTTTCCTAGCAGAGGGTTCTTGGGAGGCAGACAGGAGCAGAATGGAATAGGGCATGCTTATAATTCTGATGTAATTTCTTTCCAGAGAGTTGAGCAGTTTCATCCTGTAGGTCACATGTGGAAACCTGGAGATGTTTGGCCATGTATTGGCCATCTGTGGCCATCTGTTGTGCAGTAGATAATAGACAGTAGCAGATGATGTGCTATTCCTACCAGGTAATGTTTGCACCAGTGTTTCTTCTAAAGTTCTACCTACTTTAGCCTTTATATGAAAGATTTTTATTAGGATGATATAATAATAAAGGATTTTTTTTAAAGGTGCATCTTTGATCTCATTTCTCCCCCACCCCCAATTACCTCAATATCAAAAGGGGGCAAAAAAGCCCAAAAGATGACTTCTAGAGATCCATTCCAACCTAAATTTGTCTATGGTGCTACAAAAAGTGTTTGAATGGATGGGTAAATATTGAGCCCTTCAGGGGCTTAGAGGGAGTTGAAAGAAAGGAGGAAGGATGGATAGAAGTTTGGGCAATTGGATGGGTAGTGGCTGAAAGGAAGAGGGCTGGGGCTGGAGAGGATCTGCATTGAGGGGGAAAGGGCAGGAGATGTAGGACAGAGGGAGAGGACTAGATTTTGAAGCTCTGTAGGGATAGAGGGTGAGAATGAGTTAGAGCATACATGTGTTAAGTGTAAGCTGGTATATATGACTTTTATGTCTTGCAGTTAAAAGGCTGAAAGGGAGAAGATGAGCTGGGTAGTATATGGGTTGAGTGGAAGAGGACTGGAGCTGGAGGTTGTACAGTGGAAGTTGTAAGCTTCCCCCACTAAAGCTGGGGAAGGTATGTGAGGTGAAAGGGAGAGGACTGGAGTTAGTCTGAATTGAGGCGGAGAAGATAAGCTGGATATTATGTGCGTTAAGGAGAAGACTGGTGCTGGAGCATATGTGCTTTGAGTGACTAGAACTGGAGGATGTTTGTCAGGAGAATGAAGACTGGACCTGGAGCAAGAGGAACTGCATCTGGAGAAATGTGAATTGAGAGGACTGGAACTGGAGTGAGAATGAGAAGACTAGAATTGGATGGAGAGAGGAAGAGGACTGAAAATAGAGGTCATGTGTGCTGAGAGGAGGAGGACTGGAAATTGAAAGAGAAGGGGCGTCTGTATGGGGGTGAGGATGTGAGCTGAGATCAGGACAGAGGGCATGCCCCTATGGGGGGGGGGGTTGGAATTGGAAAATATATGCACTGAGGGAGAGAGGGACGAGGTACAGAATAATGTGAGATAAGATGGAGAAGATTAAAGCAAGAGGATATCTGTGTTGAAGGAGACCCCTAACCCTCTGGAGACAGCAGTCCCTGGAGAAAAATTCTCTTTGCAGCCCTCGCTTTCTGTTGGCAGCCCCTTCCCAGTCCCGCTTCAACTGTAGTACTTCACTTTCCCTTTCTGTCAATCCTAACCCAAAATCTAAGCTGACTCCCAGTCCAAACACTCCAATCTGTGAATAGACTCAATGCTGCTCATAGGTGAGCTCTAACTGTAGTCTGCGTTGTCCTGCAGTCCCTCACTAGCCCCACTGCAAAATGTAGCACTGCGTATTCTCTCAGTCCTTAAGTGTTTTATGGGCCAGAGACCCTGCTCTCTCCAGATACTCAGTCTTTCTTGGAACGGAATTGTTTTTGCAGCTCTCACTCTTCTTTGCCAGGCCTTTCCCAGACCCACTCCAACTATAGCTCTGTGCTTTCTATTTCTGCAACCTTAACCATAACCTGTAGGCCCTGATGGAGACCTCACTCATGCTAGAAACTTGGTTTTCCTCAGAGAGCAATTCTATTTGTAGCCAACGCTTTCCTTTGGCAGGCCCTTTCCAGCTACACTGCAAATGTTATCTTGTGCTTTCTTTTATTCTCAATTCTAACCTAACTCCGCAGATTCTGCATTCCTCAGAGGAGAATTCCTTTGCAGCACGTACTTTCCTTTGGCAGGCCCTTTTCAGCCCACTCTAAGTTTAATGCAGTACCATCAGTTAACTCAAACCACAGTCCAAACCTTAGGTTGACCCATAGGCAAAGGACCCTGCTTCCTTTTTATTCATTATTTTGATTTTATTACTGAGAAAATAATTCTTTCTGCAGCCCTCACTTTTCTTTGGCAGTCCCTTTCTAGCCACACTCCAACTGTAATACTGTATTTTTTCTCAGCCCTAACCCTAGGCAGACCTATAGTCCTGTGACCCCACTTCCTCCAGAGACTCCATACTCCTCAGAGGACAATTTTTGACATTTCTTGATTTCTTTTGGCAACCCTGCTCCAAGTGTAGCACTGCACTTTCTCTCTTTTGCCACCCTAGCCCTAAGCCTAACTGTAACCTGAGGCTGATGCACAGATCTGAGACCTCACTCCCTGGGAAAACTCAGTGTTCTTCAGAGGAAAATTCTTTTGCAGCCCTCAGTTTCCTTTGGCAGTTCCTTTCAAGCCCCCTTCCCTTCAACCATTGTGCTATACTTTCTCTCAAATAGAACCCTATTTCTAGCCTGAATCATAGGGCAAGGACCTCACTCCAACCACAAGCTCCATAGTCCTCAGAGGAGAACCCTTGCTTTTGTTTGTTTGCACCTTTCCAGCATGACTTCCAAGTTTGGCTTTGCACTCTCTTTTTTTCTTTCAACCCTGATCCTTATCATGACTCCAGATTAAACTATTTCCTCCTTCAAATCAATACTCTAAGAAAATAGAAACAGGTCTCAAAGTTCCCCCAAAGAACAGCAGATTGTTTTTGAGAAGCTAGTAATACAGAAGAGAGTTTGAAAGTGTCCCAGAGAATAGGGAGCAGCTGAAGAGAGGACAAAGTAGTACACCACTTGAAAGACACCCAGAGGACACTGAGGAGCCTCAGAGAAACCATGAAAATAAGTGAAATACTGAGATACCCAGAGATCAAAGCCCTCTGAATGCCAGAAAAGTAGAAGATAGGCTGAAAGATCCCCAGACAAGACAGTGGAGCCAAGCAGAGGCCAACAAAGCAATAGAGAGCCTGAAAGAGATTCAGAGAACATAGAGGAGCCTCAAAAATGGCAAGAAAGCGTGGAAGTGCCCTAGGGAACAAAGTGTAGTAGTGTCAGAGAGGCCAAAAACCAAAGAAGTCAAAAGACACCCCTGCACCATGTCGCGGAGGAGTGATGCACTTCACTCATAAGAGGGAAATAGTACTATGTTTATTGCAGTAAGATAGCGACTTAACAAAGTTCAGTCATTAATAAGAGTGATTTAACAAGGTTCAATTGGCAAGGTTCACTCAGTTATTTACTGCATGAAGGGCAGGGTCAGATGCACACGCAACGGAGACCCTCCCGTTGAGTCATGAGGTTCAGAAAAGACCCCCTTGCTTTCTAAACTGCTTCAGAGAGGAGCCTAGGTGCAGTTGGATCCAATCTTAGTCCCAGACTTGGTCAAAAGTTCAGTTCAGGTCTAAAGGAGTGTGTGCAAAGGGGACCCTCCTGTTGACTCATGAGGTTCGAACTGGAACCCCTTGCTTTCCAAACTCCTCCTCAGAGGAGCCTGGGTGCGGCTGGATCCCATCGTAGTCCTGGACTTGGTCAATGGTTTATGCCTAAAAGGGTGTGTGCAAAGGAGACCTGCCTGTTGAGTCACGAGGTTTGGAAAGGACCCCCTTGCTTTCTAAACTCCTCCTGAGAGGAGCATAGGTGCGGCTGGATCCGATCCTAGTCTCAGACTCAGTCTAAGGGTTTATGTGCACAATTAATCAGAGATATAACTTAGCAAAGTTTCACAAAGTTCACAAAAGCTCAGCATGCTATTAATTGCTTACCGAGGATCTGTCGTGGGTAAGGAATCTCTCAACCTCGAGGAGTAATCTTGAGAGGCATCCCTGCTCAAGAGGAGGTTCTGCAGTGCAGCCCGCTGCTGTGCAGGAGAGCTCAATGGGCTCTGGGCTGCCCCCTATTTATGGGGAGGGAGATGATTGATTCATAGTCATATTTACATGCTAGATGGATCTTAGTTGGCATATGCTCAATTAGCCCCTACATATGTGCTATTTACAGGGAGGTCAGGTTGAGGGAGAGGGAGCACATGGGGGGGGGGGAGAAGCACACCGTCACACCCCACCACCAAGAGAATACAGAATAGATAACAAGATAGATAGAGTTATCTCAGAGATAACAAGAAAGTTTCAGAGATACTAAAAGAGCTTCAGAGGACCAAGGGTAGTCTCGGAGAAGACAAAAAAAAAAAGTGCCCCAAAGGCTAGCATCAAAGAAGAGGGGGAAAAACAGAGCCAAAAGTCTGTAGAAGACTCAGAGAACACAGCATAGCCCCAAGGAGGCAAAGAAACTAGTAGAAAGCAGGAAAGAACCATGGAGAACACACCACAGATCTTGCAGATAACAATAAAGTAGTGGAGAGTCTAATAGACCACTAGGAGAACAAAGAGTACACCTGCAGTTTCCAAGAGAGCAGCTGAAAGAGCTATGCAAAACAGAGAAAAACCTTGGAGAAGGGATAAAAGAAGCAGAAAAGCTGAAAAAGTCACAGGAGAAAGCAGAGTAGCTGTTGAGATGCCAAGAAACTAGAAGAGAGCCTGAAACAGCCCTGGAAAAACCATATTAGCTTCAGAGAAGTCAAGAAATTAGCAGAAAGCCTGAAAGTGCTCCAAAGATCACAGAGAGGCCTCAGAGAGAATAAGTGGGCTAAAAGCATGGTAGAGAGCCATAGCAGCTTTGGAGAGGCCAGGAAAGCAGTAGAGAGGTTCCAAGAGTCCCAGAGAGCACAGAGTAGCCTTGCAGAGGCTGAGAATCCAGAACAGAGCCTGAAAGAGCTTCCGTGAAGACAGAGTAATCTTAGAGAAAGCAACAAAATAGTAGAAAGCCTGCACCTGCCAGGAATAACAGAGACGAGTGTCAGAGAGGTGGAAAAAAATAGCTAAGATTCTGAAAGTGGCCCAGAGAGCATACAATAGCCTTGAAGAGGTGAAAAAAAAATTAGCAGAATGCCTGAAAGAATCCTGAGAGAGCAGAAAGTAGCCTCACAGAGACCAAGAAAGAAGTAAAGATGTTAAGAGCCCAAGAAGAACACAGTACCACTGGAGAGCCAAGAAAGTAGGAGACAGACTAGTAGAACCCCACTGAATGCAGAGTACACCTGGGGCAGATAGCATCAAACACCCTCTGAAAGCATGCAGAATAGCTCTTTGAATGAGTGAGAGAGATTGGGAGGTGGGTGGGAGGGGTAAGAGGAGGACACAAGGAGGCTGTGGCAGGGCCTTGAGGCAGAGACTTTGCATCTGCCTTGTAGAGAGTTTGTCCCTGCCTAGAGACTGGACAGGACTTGTCACGTGTCTTCTGCATGGACCCACAGAGCTGAAGGAGGTTTTGTGCCTCCACAGTCCAAATCCTATGTGGGGCTGCAGTAGCTGTCTGGCGTGTTTCTTTTGCTGTTGGTCACAAGGAGAGCTGGTGGCCTGGCATTCCCCTTCCAGCAGGGTATTGCATTGCACAGGAAGGAGGGCAGGATGGTGCCTGTCTAGGGAAAACTCTTTCTTCCCTATACACAGGGCACATTTTTAAGGTGTGTTTAGGGTGAACAAGCTAAGGCAAAGTCTTTGTGGCTGTGCAGCTTGACATGCTGAAGATCCATCTTCAGAAGATGACAGGAAGGGAAGCAAGAATGGTGGTTAAAGCAGAGCACTGCAGCCTTGGGTCAGTGGGACACAGCCACATCAGCTCCTGAATGCAGCCCTGTCATCTGTATCCTCTCTGGGAGACTCTGCCCTGGTGCTGGCACCCAGACAGTCCTTCATTCCCTGAGTGCTGAGGCATTTGTTGGCTGGCTCAGGATTTGAGTCTCAGTGCAGTGCTGCTGTGGCAGTGATACATGGTTCTTCCAGGCAGGAAAATACAGGTGTCCAGGGGTTCTGGGCCCTTATTTTTATAGACTTTGGTGCAATGTTTTTCCTTACCAGAGAATATGGTCTTTTATATCTCCAGAAGAGCAAAAGCATGCCTTCAGGTCTTTTCCCCTCTGATTCTGGTTCCAGTGCATCCACTTAGTTACTCTTGCTGTATTCTGTAGTTTGAGGTACTTTCTGCACTCTGCAGGAAGAATAGGTCTGGACCACCAGAGACCAAGTCCACATCTCAGTGAAACCAGGAAAGCACTGAAGAGAATCAGAGACAACTGAGCGCAAAAACTTTGTGTAAGAGAGAGTACTGGAATGTGAACTTAAGAGCTGTGGGAAAAAAAAATCATATAATATTTTAAGTTGGAAGGGACCTCTAGAGGTCATCTTAGTATAACCTCCCAACTTACATCAGGCTGCTCAGGGTCTTATCCATTCAAGTTATGAATACCTCCAAGAATGGAAAGTAGGTCCACCACCTCTTTGGGCAACCTGACCCAGTGTTTGACTACATTTATGGTGAAGTTTTTTTCTTAATAGCTAATCAGAATTTTCCATGTTCTAATGGAATGGATGCCTATCATCCTTTCGCTATACATAGCTGAGAAAAGCCTAGTTCCATCTTCTCTAAACCATCTGCACAGTGAACTGAAGACTGCAATGAGGTTTCCCCCTTTTTCTTCCTAAAACTGAACTCAGCTTTCTCAAATTCTCCTTGTATGTCATGTGTTCCAGCCCCCAAATCATCTTAATTGACCTCTGCTGGACTCACTCCAATATGTCAGTTTCTTTCTTCTACTGTGGAGCCCCAAATTGGGCACAGTACACCAGATGCAGTCTCATGAGCACCAGTGACAGACAAAGACAGCAATGAGACCCTCTACTCCCACCTCTGACTCTCTCTAACTAACCCACTTCTCTCAAATTATCCTTGTATGTCATGCATTTCTGTCTCCCAAACAATCCTGATGGATCTCTCCTGGACTTGCTCCAGTATGTCCATGTCTTTCTTCCAGTGGGGAGCCCCAAACTGGACACAGCACTCCAGGTTGCAGTACTATATGAAAGGGAATAATCATGTTTCTTGACCTGCTGTCTTTAAAAAAAGACATTAACAATATTAGTCCCAGTATCAACCCCTGAGGGACATAGCTAATAAACTAGCTGTTCAGAGAGGCTGATCATAAGCCTTGGAGCCTGATGGTCCAGCCAGTTATTCACCTACCCTATTGTCCACTTATCCAAACATTATCTCAGCTATTTGGCCATAATGATACTATGGCAAACTGTGACAAAGGCCACCTTGCTTAAGTCCAAGTCAAAAAAAACTGCTCTCCATTCATCCAACCAAAACAGTTATCTCATTGTTAGAAACCTATCAGATTGGTCAGGCATGATTTTCCATCAGTAAATCCATGCTGGCTGTTCCCAGTCAGTTTCTTGTCATTCATATGGCTGGAAACAGATTGCATGAGGATTTGCTCTAAGACCTTCCCAGGGACTGAGATTAGGCTGACCTGCCTGCAGTTCTCTGGATCCTTCTTCTTGCCTTTCTGGAAGATGGAGGTGCCTTTCTGGAAGGCTGTTGTGTCACATTCCAGGAATCTCCCCTGGTCTCTATGACCTTTCAAAGATGAGAGCAGCCTCACAATGACTTTGGTCACCCCCCTCAGCACCTTTCGAAGCATTCAAGGTGGACCCATGGACTTATGTATGTCCAGTTTGCTTAAGTGGTCTCCACAGCAGTCTTCCTCTCTGCGTTGCCAGGTTCTGCCACCAGGCTCAGGGACCTGGGAGGCCTAAGAGCACACCTTACACAAGTAAAAACCAAGGCAAAGAATGCACTGACTATTTCAGTCTTTTCCATATCCTTTCTCACTAGGTCCCCTGCCCCATTTAGCAGAGGGTCCACATTTTCCCTCGTCTCCCTTTTACTGCCAGCATTTTTATAGAAGCCCTTCATGTTGCCCTCCACATCGCCCACTAGTTTCAACTGCAGCTGAGCTTTGGCTTTCCAAATTCCATCCTGTCATACTTAGGCAATACCTCTATTCCACAAGAGTAGCCTGCCCTCCTCTTCTGTCTTCTGTGCTCTTCCTTTCAGCAGTTAACCTCAGTCAGGAGTGCCTTGCTTAGCCATGCTAGCCTTCTGCCAGGTCTGGTAGACTTCCCCCACATCAGAATGGACTGTACTTGTGTTTTGACGACTGACCAGCTCTCCTGCGCCCCTTCGCCCTCCAGGGCAGGCTCCCTGCCTTGACCTCCCAGACTTAGCCAACTAAACTCCTAGCAGGGGGCATGCACTCTGTGCCCTGACACCCTGGCAACTCTTGCTGTTCCTGACTGGACTCCCTGGATGGACCATGACCTGATTCATTACCTTGCCTTGTCTGGGAGTGTTGGCGGACCCTGTTACCAACACACCAGCTCTGCCCACCCTGTTCAGGTCCTGTGGGAGTACACCCTGGTTGTTGAGGGCATTGCCCTTGCTGTGGTCATCCTGGCTTGCCCCTCTCATGGAGTATCCCTGCTCTTGCTGCTCTCTGACAGAAGTGTGAAAACCCTTTTCACCAGGCACTTCCTCACTGCTGCCTTTGCCTCCCCCTTTTTTTCAGGCTTCGGTCCTCATCCCCAGATGAATCTAGTTTAGAGCCCTCCTGGCTAGGTTAGAAAGCCTGTTGGCAAAGATGCCTTTGTCTTACTTGGTCAGAGGCATCCTGTGTCCAGGAGCCTGTGCCCAGCACTCCCCATTCCTCAAAGAGAGGTCCACGGTCATAAAAGCCAAAGCTCTGCCTGCAACACTAGGTGTGCAACCAGGATCCATGGCTACCCAGCAGGTTGGGTCCCCTCCTACCCAAGCCCTTCCTCTTCACTGGCAGGACCAAGGAGAACAGCACCTGGGCCCCAGTGCCCTGTAGTCACTCTTGGTTTGATAAGGCCTCCATCGACAGTATCATTGGTACACACATGGATGAGCAGCTGGGGGTAACAGTCCCAAGTCCAGACAAGCTTTGGTGCTCTCTGCAACATCCCCAGTCTGAGCCCCCAGCAAGCAACAGATCATGTGAGCTAGCAGGTAAGGTCAGTAGATGTGTACCTCTTTACCCCATAGAAGGGAGTCTCCAACCAGTGTCATACACCACTTCCTCCTGGTGCCAGTTCAGATGTGGTTCAAGCTCAGCTGGCTCTGATGCATCCCTTGATGCTTGTTCCTCCTCCTCATGTACTATCTTATACCTGTTTTATAAAAGGTCATGTGCAGGTGGGGAAGGTGTCTTCTTTCTGTTGTCAGGAGTTGTTCACAAGCTTCCAGTCTCCCTCCCTTCATTCATTCAAGCATAGCCACAAACTGCCCTTTCTTCCATGCAATGCGGTGCTCAGGTTCTTTTCTCTGCAGGGGCAGAGAAAAAGACCTGCCAATCTCCTGTTCATTGTCCCTGATGCTACAAAGCCTGCTTACTTCCCTCCACACACCTCCTTTAGTTGGAAGCTCAGCACCACAACAAAGGCAGATCTCCCGCATGATCTGCTGTCACTAGTGTTTCACAGACACTTCTAGACAGATTGTGGTAAAAAAAAAAGCCAACACATTGGTCCCTTTGTGTAGAGTAACATTCATGTGAGGAATCTTGAACAGGATAGCTGGTCACTGTCAAGATGGCTATGGAACTCTTGTGTTGCAAGGGCCCTTGCAATAGCACGCACCTTCAGCTGGATCGGATGAGACTCTCTGAAATGTTGTTCTGCTGAATTCTTATAATCTAGCTGCCCCAATGTTCTCTAGTACATGCACGATCCTTAGGTATTGATTATCTTAAACTACATGCAGAGCATAGCCTGTCTTCAGTATGTACAAGAGACTGTCCTGTGACCATTACTGCATCTGCGGGTACAGTTTCAACTATTTACAAGTATCTTATCTATGTCCAGTTTGGTCAATTCTGCAGCAGAAATTGCCTGTGAGAATCTCTGGGACAGGAAGATTCTCCATCCAGGATGTTAATCAGCACACTGAAATATACTAATAGTGCTTATCAGTTGCCCTATACACAACAGCAACGGCCTAGGGGAAGCTCCAGGACTGTCTGAAATTCCCACCTACAGAACTTCTGTAACAATTAATCAAATGTTTTGGTGTGAAGGCAGGTAGGAGTTAGTCAATCACCTTGTCTCAAGTCAGTTCATTGTCTCAAATCAGTCTATTGTCTCATGTGTGCAGAGCCTAACTGTGGAGTTCCTAGACCACCCAGTGAATTAATGAGCTAACATTCCAGCCCTTCCAGAGACTGTACCTTGAAAAATGAAGGGAGATGATGAATGTTCTTTCCTGAGGATTCCGGCCTCCATGGATCAAGGGACAAAACAGATACTGACGGCAATAAAATTTTCACTCAGTCTTTTTCCAGCACTGTCACAGAAAGTGCATGTTCCAGCTGTGCCTATTGCAGATGTATCTCTGCTTCATGGACATTCTTTCTGTCCCTCCCAGTGTCTCAGATTAGTGAGACCTGGAAGCACTGTTCCCATCTCCCTTTCCCCAAGAAGAATGAGGGTTGCAGGCTGCGGGGGTGGGGAGGCATGTTGCTTGACCTACACTATCCCTGTCATCACACAGCCCATCTCTGAGGTCCAAAGAAGCAAGACACAGAGCAGGCCAGGCCTCCCCTTTCATGCTTTGTCCCTTGCTGTCTCCTTCACAGGGGCTGCAGGAATAGGAAATAATCAGAAAGAGTCTTATTGGCTGGGGAACAGGGCCTTATGTAGCCAGGCTTGCAAACGCACAGTGAAGCTAAGAAGGCACCAGGGCTAGGCATGGCCATGGAAAGTGTCTTCTTTTCCCATGTTTTCCTTAGTGAATGTAGATGAAAGAGCAGCAGAGTGACTATGTTCCTCTATCGAGAGGAGACCATCAAGCAGATGAAAGTGTCCTCAGCCTTGTGGCACTCCAGTCACACCTTTGTATGTCAGGACCATCCTAGACCAGTGGACTAGAGTGGAACATGCAGGGCACTGTGTGCGTACAGGGCTTCCTCCAGCTCCCCATTCAGCAGACCTGATGAGAGGGACTGGTGCGGAGGAGGGGAAATGCCTAGAAAAGAGGCCAGGTACAATATGTGTGATAAAATGGCAGAGAAGGAAAGAGGGGAGAATCAAGAGTGTGAACCAAAGGGATAGGCATAAGGGATAGGAACTGCTGGATGGCAGGGACAGTGTCCTCTCCCTCTGTCTCTCTGCTAACAGGCAGAAGCTTTTCCCAGCTCTGTTGCACTGCCATGTTTTGTCCAGCAGCTGCAATAAGTGTTCAGGGGCTGAGACCATCTTTCAGTGCCCCCTCCACCCTGTGAATGACCCCATGTGGGATGGGCCCCCTTTCTGACAGGACAGAGACTGAGCATCAGGAAGGGCAGCTGGGATGGAGATTGCAAGGTCACTGAGGTCTGAAAGCAGCTGTGTAGTGTGATTTCATTCACTCATGCACTGGTCAGTGATTCCTCTCTACTGCTCTGCCCACCATATCAGAAGGTCCACAACACCTTCATCTGCTCCACTGCTGCACTCAGACTTCATTTGGAAAGACAAGAGAGACAAGATACAAAGATCCCTGCCAAATGGGTCAAATACAGCATAGGATGCTTGGAGAATCAAATTGTCTGAGGGAGGAATAGCTGGGAGAGAGGCAAAGGCGAAAGGAACCAAGATAATAAATGACGGATGTGAAGGGGCACCTTGTGGGCAGTGCCTTTCCTTCCCTGGAGGTCTGTAGGAGCCACTGGAACCTGCCTCTCGAGCTCTGCCTGAAAACAGAAGAGAATAAGGGAATGGAAATGGCCCCCACCATGGTTGGTTTTCCCCTGTAATCCTCCCTATTCCTGATGCTGGGCATGGTACCTTGGTAAGGAAGAAGCTGACGCAGCATCTCTCAAGTGAGTGTTCCTCTGAGGTAAAAGGTTTCAATGAAGGGCATGAGGAGCAATGTGTACAAATGCTCAGCAAGAAGATTTGGAGGAATGGGAGGAAGCTGTGACCTCATGCACTTCATGTGTGTGTGAGCCAGTGTCTCTCAATCCCTACAGGCAGAGCATGAGCCAGAGCACCCTGACTATGCCTGTGCACTCATGAAGGATTTCTCAGCTTCTGTCCCTGATGGACTGTGGAATCAGATCCAAGATCCAGAGCCTCTGGGGGCCCTCACTCTCTTCTGGTGGTAAGTGGGACATGCTGGAAATAGGGGAGAGAAGGCTATTCACAGCAATCCTGTCCTGGGTTAAGCAGTGGGGAATGCAGTGAGTAGGTCCGACCAGATGCTGGGAAACAAGAGGGGTATCCCAACTCCTACTGAGGCTAGTTCATGATGTCGCCACTCCTGGTGCTTCTCACCCAGACCACCCTCCATCTCACCTGATAGGTCAATGCCACCTGCCCATGGAGATGTGGTTGTGCAGCAGGGATTCAGCAAGGATTTTTCCCAAAGCATACGTCCTTGGTGATTGCTGAGACAGGAGAATAGAGTGCTTTGTAGAATGGGAGGGAAAAAGCTCAAAGGGCACCAGAGGAGGTGTGGGGCACAGTAACCCTTCCTCAGATTCATTTTAGTAGTTGAGGAGAGGAGCAGAGCAGCAGGTTCTCTCTCTCTAGGCACTGGGTAATCCAGGCAGCACCATAGTAGTTTTGTGTGCAGCTGGGGAGGAACCTCAGTCATTGGTTCCTACTGAGTGTGCAGAATGAAGCAGTCCATCCAGACAGGTTGAGAGTGGAGGGTGAGCAGGGATAGTGGCAGTAATGATAGCTGGAGCTGTGGTGCTGAAGGTGGGGATGGGGATGGCTGTAGTGGTTGGTATGGGCTAGTGCCTCTCCCTTTCAGCAGGGAAGTGAGAAGGGTGTGCAGGATCAGCTCTTGCTGTTGCTCCTTCAGTTTGCAACAACAAAGGGGTGGGAAATAGGGAGTACCAGCCTTGTCCCCTTCTTGCAGCTGTTCTTATCTCTTCATCCAGTGTGGCTAAGGCAGTTTGTCTTCACACTTTCACATCCAGTCCCCCTCCCTGTAGCTCTGTTGCCATGAGGGACCATGTGATTACACTATAAAGGCAAGAAGTCAGCCCCAGTTATTTAAAGGCACTTCAGAAGTGTGGCAATTTTGCACTGAGGTGTCTGATAAGCTCTCAGCTCTTTTCCCAGGTGGCAAGAGAAGGCCCTCTTGGATTCATAAAGTACACTGAGATTTCATTATCCCAAGTTGAGGAGAAGAGCAGGGTAGGCTTGGAGCCAAGATGTCTGTTTTTTCACCCAATCTGCAGAAAGTAGTTATCCCTTCCACTTAGAAACAGATGGCCAGATTCCAACTCAAATCCTTTGGGAAGGAAATAAAAAAAAAAAAAAAGAAAATAGACTTGTCCCAATTCATTTGAAATGAAACCCCAAATGTCACTCCTTTCTTCACCCAGGAGGGGACTGCTTCACACCACACTAGAAGCACTTATGTGACAATAAACCATTAGCCAGGCTCCCTGAGGGCATAGTGGAGAAAGGTAGAGGAATTTAGCTACTGGAGGGAGAGGTTCTTAAATGCACCGCGTGGCTGCTTTATTTTGGGGGATTGCTCACAGTCAAAGACCTGGTATTCGCACCACTGCAGCGCCTTGGGCAAGCTGGGGTTGTTCTTCAATGGGCTGCTGGGCTGGAAAACAAGATGGAGGATAGTGCTGAGAAGGAGATGACCCACAGGTTTGGCATGCTTGAAGCTGGTGAGTGGGGTGTAGGGGCTGTTGTTCTCAGAGTGGAACAGCTGTTGGGATGGCCAGTCACCTTTTCCATGTGCTCAAACACTCCATTGTGTTCTCTTTAATAGTGGTGCTGAGCTGTGTAGAGTGGGGCAGATGTAACGCTGCAAGATGTTCCAGGTGCCACGGATGAGGGCTGCCAGTACGTGGCAGGCAGCTTCTTAGAGGAGCTTCCATTCAAACATTGTAACCACTTGTCCAGACTCAACAGTGCTGGCATTCAGCCTGAACCTGAGGGCTTGCAGAACCCCTTTATGGCCAGCTGGGAGGGGAAGAAACAACATGGAGGATCAATCCCATAGGCCCAGAACACTTTCCATGACTATGGACAGGCTCTGGCTGCACCATTTTCTGTTGGGGAAGATCTCCTGACAGGGCAGATGAGGAGAAAGAAGCTAACAGTGATGAGCATGCCCAGCTACATGCTACTCACCACTATGACCACACAGTGCTGAAGAATGGTATCCAGGCCTTGGTGGATCAAGTCCTCACAGCCCACAGTCAGCTGGTGCATCCACACTGGGCATCAACTGGACCCAGCTGCTTCAGCACCTCCCTTTTCTCCTGGTTCCACCTGGTTGGTACAAAATAAAATTGCTTCAGCTCCTCCCTGAGAAAGCCAAAGCTGCCAAACAGGATCTTGGGGGAGGTCGACCTTTGATGTGGTTGACAGTGGTCTTGTGGGGAGAAAGCAGTCTGCAGGAGGCAGCTGGTCATTAGAACAGTGCAGAGGGTGCAGCACTACAGCCAAGGCAGTGAGAATCAGCCCCATTCAGCTGTCATACTTCAGAAACTGAACTGATGTCAGCAACCTCTCTGCTCTTGAGATCTCATTCTCTGATTGCCTGTGTTTTGGATGACTGGGTTGGGTCTCACTGTCATGCTGTGCTGCAGTTAGTGATGCATGGTTGCAGCAGCCTAGTAAAGGTAAGAGTCTAAAATGAGTCCAGGTATCCAAGCATCCTGGTTCCCCTGAGCTCTGCTGTGAAATCCTTCCCTGTCCTTCTGTACTGGACCACAAAAAAAAAAAAGAGGAAAAAAAAAAAGAAAAAAAAGAGAGAGAAAAAAAAAAAAGACCTTCCAGCTCTCTGCCCTTCTGATGCTGCTACAAGTACATCTATTTGCATTTATGTGCTCTTAATGTCAGCTGCAGATTATAGGACTTCCTGGACCCTCTTCTCGCCAAAAAGATGAGAGGTTGAGGCACAGGACCTCAGTCTTAACATGCAAAGAGACAGAAACGCATCTGATAATTTTAAGCAACCAAGTTATGGCAAAGTATTGGGCATAAGAGAGCGTGAGAAGGCTGGGGGGAAAAAAAAGGACACCTGAGAATATAGGAGAAAAGTGAAGAGGTCTCTTGGCTGCAGACTGTGTTCTCCATGGATTAAGGAGAAGAATAGATACTGCTGGGGACCATGGCTTTCAGTCAGTCTCACCAAAAAAAGCACCAAAGGAATGAGATGTTCCCATCTACACTAGCCCAACTAAATTTAATTATCATTTACGTTATGTCTCCATTGCATTAATTCAAAATTTTAATAATTATTAGAAATTAATTTATTATGAAGTGGCAGACACTAAAGAATCACCCACTTCTCTCTCAGAGAATGTATTATGGCAGTTTTCTTCCTTATCTTATCCTAGCTGATAAACTTAAGGGCAGAGCTGCTATTCAGAGGGACATAGACAAGCTGGAGGAATGGGCTGTCAGGAACCTTATGAACTTGAACAAGAAGAAGAACAAAGTCCTGCACTTGGGAAGGAATAACCCCTGGCAATGCAGTGGCACAGCCTTGGGACTGACAGGCTGGTGAGCAGCTCTCCTGAAAAAGACCTGGGGTCTTGCTGCACAGAAAGCTGAATATGAGCCAGCAGTGTGCTGTGGCAGCAAAGAAGGCCAACTACATCCTGTGCTGTATTAACAAGACCATAGCCAGTAGATCAAGGGAAAGGATTATTAGCATTTGTGAGACACTATCTAGAATATTGCATCCAGTTGTGGGTCCATCAGTACAAGAAGGACATTAATCAACTGAAACAAGTTCAGCAGATGACCACCAAGATGGCCTGGAGCACCTGCCCTGTGAGGAGAGGCTGAGGGAACAGGGCTTGTTCAGCCTGGAGAAGAGAAGGTTCTGGGGGTGCCTAATAGCAATCTTCCAATACCTAGGTAGGTGATCAAGAAGAGAGGGTCAAGCTCTTCACAGAGGGAGCTGGGAAGACAAGAGACAATGGACTTAAGTTGAAATGAGATGTTCCAAACGGATATAGAGAAAAGCTTGTTCACTGAAGAGTGAGTAAAGAGTTAACAGGACTGAAGAAGTTTGCCAACTAATATGTGCAAGGTCGTGGGATAGAAACTGCATGGACTTCAGGGAGGGAGGAGGCGATAGGGAGGTATGGCGGTCTTCCCTCACTAGCATGGACTTTCTAAGCAGAAAAAGAAGAAACAGTGCTGTGACTGTGCGACTGGCAGAGGTCAGCAAAAGCATTGTTTGCCCAGAGTCCCAGTTGCATAAAAGGAAGCTTGGAAGCTAAGAGAGTTTGAGCAGGGGATGGGAACGTGACCTGACCATCCTCCCTGGCTGGACCATGAGTATTCCCCCCCTCCCCTTTTCCTGGGACGCTGGGTTAAGGTAACTCCTCGAGGTTGAAAGTCCTCTCACTAAGAGAGTGAACAAGCTAGCTTTCAAGCTGGGATAAGCAGTGTTTCCAATTATCAGTGCAGTAGCCAATGGTTTGGGGTTATCCTTTCTAAATTAGTACTTGCATTATTTTAATGGGTGTTACAAATCTGAGAGCTTGCATGAGGAAATAAATATATTTTTTATTACGTTACTGTCTAAGTTGTTACTATTGAACCTTCATAGCATGACATTCACCATGAGGGCAGTCAAGCATTGGAACAGGTTGCCCTGAGAGGTTGTGCGGTCTCCGATCTCATAGGTTTTCAAGAACCAGCTGAATAAAGCCCTGAATAACTTGACCTGACCTCATAGTTGACCCTGCTTCGAGCAGGAGGTTGGACTAGATAACCTCCTGAGATCCATGCCAACCTGAATTCTCCTACAATCCTATAATCCCCCAACTGAGCCAATTAAAGGAGCATTATGTTCGGGCACTGATTATAATTTCCCTCTACTTCAGGTAGATCTTCCAGGTGATCTTTAGCAGCTTGTAAAAGTTGTATCTGCTATTTCCCTGTCCAGGTAAAGACATATGAAGAAAGGCTGAGGGAGCTCTTCTCACAGGCCAAAGTGACAGGACAAGAGACAATGTACACAAGTTGCAATACAGGAAGTTCATGCTGGACATAAGGACAAAAATTCTTGCCCCTAAGAGTGGTTCATCATTGGAACATATGCCTGGAGACACTGTAAAATATCCATCTTTGGAGATTTTTATAACTTGTCTGGAAAAAGGAACTGAGCAACCTGATCTAGCTTTGAAGTTAGGCCTGCTTTGATCAGGAGTTTGGACTAGAGACCTTCACAAGTTCTTTCAAACCCAAATCCTTCTATGATTCTATGATTTATGTGCCAGGCAGTACCAGGGAATCTCTCTTCCACTTCCATTCGACCATTCCCTGTGTTTGTAACTCCAGTCATGTGTCCAAACCTCTCCAGTTTCTGCCTTTTTGCTGCTTTTAGTACAGGCTCATGGGAGCCAATTACTGCAATTATGTCTTCACCAGAACTGCTGTTAGTTTCACATAGTATGTAAGATATCCACAGAATTCTTTGGAGATAACTGCTTTTAAAGCTTTTTAAATTGTTGCTGTGAAGAGTCTGGCATTGGCATGTAGCTTGCTAAGAATATAGTCATTCTAAAAAGCTTTATTTTGATTGTATCTATCTAAGATGTTCTTGCCTTGTAAGAGGCTTCTGTTCCATTATTAATTATCCTACAACGACAGGGAAGAAACAGACACAAAAAATTCCCAGCTCTATCCCACACTTCAAGGCATAACAGCAGAAACCTCTTTAAAACTTTTGGCTGCTAGACAGTTCCATGTTGGGATACAGTAACTGTCTTCATATTTACTTATGCAAATTCTGCAAACAGCCTGACCACTTCCAATTGTCACCCTGTTGGAAGGTTCCCCCATGTACTTCAAAAAATACACAACAGGCAGCAGTAATAATAGGAGCAAAAGACTCACAGAGGCTCAGGTTAGACATAAAGCACTGGCAGCATCTTTCCAAGGAAAAAAAAGGGCATTCAGCAGGCATGCTGCAACAGCTATGGTGGTAACACCACCCTTATATCTATCCTTTTTACAGATTCATAAATTAGGACCTCACAGACAGGATCGGTCCACACAGTCATTATGTGTTTTTCAACCATACCAATATGAATATCCTGTCTGGGAAGAGATATCCCTACTTCTGGTAAATTCCTCAGCTCCTGAAGACATGGGCATCACATGCTTGCCAGTGAACTGCCCTCAGTGATTCACCCAAGGTTGCTTAACATCAGAAAAAAATAACCTCTCCTAACTATGTATTGAGAGACAAGGTCAGCAAGGCCAGAATCTGGGTATACATCCTGTTTGACACTCCTTCAGAATATGAGAAATTCATCATTTTCAATCCACCTGTGTTGTTTCTGGAATGCTGCCCAATGAACAACCTTCACAGCAGGATGTACTTTAATGGCTTCACGTGACTGCATGACAACTGCCTGTTCTGTGAAGTTTCCAGCTTGGAATTTACTGTCCACTAACCAACGGCAGTGTGAGTTAGCAAGCTTCTTGGGGCTGATTAACCGCCTGTTTTTCCACTCTACAGCTCTCATTCTAGACTCTGCACAGAAAGGCTGGGATGAGCTACATTCATGACTATGGCCCTCCTCAGTAAGAAGTCCTACAACTGCTTTTGCTTCTAGATCTGAATTACAATGTAAAGATGCCACTAGGTGTTCATTTTTCAAGCTCTGAAAGTCCAGCTGATGAATGCCTGCAACAAGCTGCAGTTTTCACTTCCTCTCTGCATTAGGTAATCACTTCAGAGTTGTCACTTTCACTGTCCTACAAGGTGCTAGCGCAGTACCGATTCTTTAAATGCTATGTGGCAGAGAATATATGGCACATATACAGGCACATGTGGCCTGGCCCCTTACGGGCTGTGAAAACTCTTTCTGGAGACTAGACCCATTGCTATCCATGATGACAGCCAAAAATTAAACAAAATAAAAACAAAGCTGCAGGGTACAGAGAAGTGAGGCACACTGAATTGAGCATCTCACAGCCAAAACTGCTACCCATACCACAACGTACTGACAAGACTGCCAGAGGCCGCAGGGCTGACGGGTGAGGGTCATGGCAATGCCACCACGCTGCGAGGCCAAGAGATGGCCACAGTACAAGGTAGGCAGGCAAGGCCCAGCTCCATACGGCCTGTGTCTCCTTCCTCCCCCCGCCCGCGGCGCGAAGGGGCGCCCAACGCAACCACCCCTGCCCCAAGCCTCCTCCCTCAACTGCCTCCCAGGCTCCCGCCTACTTCGCGTCAAATTTGCATACCAGGCCTCGCCCCTCTGTGTGACGAACCGATATAGCCCTACCTATAACAGCTGTTGCTCCTCCCTTTTCTTCTGCCACCGATAACGGAAGCGCTGGGGAGCCTGAGCAGTGACGAGCCCCGAGCGGCCGGGCTCGGCCTGCTTCCCCCCCCCCCCCCCCCCCCCCCCCCCCCCCCCCCGCCACTCCTCCCCATCCTCCGGGCAACATGTGGGGAGCGAGCCCGGGGTGGGCGGCCGATGCGGTGAGTGCGCGTGGGGAGGGGGACGGGGGAAACGGCCACTCCTTTCGTTTCGTTCCCTCTCCGCCTGCCTCCTCCTCGGTAGGCGCGCTCCAGGCTGCAGGCCGCTCTCGGCCCGTCCCGCTCTGCCCCACCCCCTGCAGGCGAGTGAGCGCGCGCTGAGAGACCGTGTTGCCAGGTTGGGCACGGGGAGGCACAGGCCGCCACCGCTCTCTTTGAGGGAGGGCTAGGAGTCAGATGGGGGAGGAACTGTTGGTACATTTAGCTATCTCCCCACACCCCGTCCCTGAGCTCTTACGGGCTCAGCTCTGGAGGAGGGTAGGAAAAGGGGCGATCACAGCAGTGGTCCTCTGCAGAAGTGACAATGCAGCTGCAGAGGGCCTCGTCCCTCTGAGCTGGCTCCTCAGGTCATGGCCTGTACCTGTGCTAATGCTGTTCTTTCTTCTCTGCCACCCCTTCCCAGCACTGTGCTCTCATCTCAGGAAAGTCTCCTTCTCAGATACTTTGCTGCCTAAGGAAGGGCTGGAGTCTCGCTTAGGGCTGCTAGTTGACCCAGCCAGGAACTATGCAGAGTTACTGATTGTTGGCAAAAGAGTCTCCAGCACTAAAGCACAATCCAACAAATGGATGTGGATAGCAAAAGAAAACAGAATAGCCCATCTGGAGGCACCGTAAAACATATTTATCATTTATTTAAAACTTCCTGAGAAATGAGCAAGTGTGTTAGCATTACAGCCATTCAGTTGCAGCACTCTCATGACACAACAAGCATTCATTCTTATTAGAAGAAACTTTCTGCTGTCAGAGTAATAGTTGTGACTTTTACTCAGTTCATGATAACTCCTGGGCCAGTAGTAACAGTGCTAGTAATGGGAGTTGAAAGCTCCTCTGTTAGCAATAACATTGAAATTCTCATTGCTGCATCTTTGATTCTAGTCATCCAGAAAAAAAACGCTAAGAGTTTCTGCTCACTGCACATGCATTCAGAGATTTCGGACAAAAAACTACCTGTTCTTTGTAAATGGAGTGGATTTGATTTTAAATTCATCAGTAAATTGAGCAATTTTGTTTTGAGCATGTGGGATTTGGATTACCTTTCAGACCAGCTCTCAGGTTTTCTTTTTAGCGTTTACGGCTTGCATCCTTCTTCCATACTTAGAAGTATCCAGGAATCTACGCAAGATTCTGACTGGGATAATGTGTGGACTGGAAGTAACATTTTTGGAAGTTATGGGAATAACTGTTTCAAGTTTCTTCCCCCCTTTCCCTCCCGGGGACTGTACTGCTCCCAGAGGAGTATAAGTGTGTTGATAGGTGCAGATGAACATATCCTCTCTGTTTGTAACTGTTCCAAAGCCATTAGTAATTTGAATGATCAGATTCAGGCCCTGAACTAATGTTGGATGGACCTGAGGTCTGGTTATTCTAGTGCGAAAATGAGAAAACTAAAATGTACCCCAGAAAAGTTTTCCTCTTTCTTCTTAGTCTTAAAGAAGTGTAGACTACAGTAACTCAGCCTGTAGGTGAAAATATGGCCTTTCTGCTTAAAATTGAGGCAGTTATCCTTGTAGATTTAAATAATGAAAGTAAGCTGCCAAGACCTTTCAGTGTTGTATGGAGCTCTCATTTCATCAGGCCTTCCTGCTGGAAAGAATGGATGTGCTTCCATTTGTGCTGAAATAGGTGTGCCCTGGGATTCTGCAATTTAGCGATGTCGTGGAGGTCTATCACTGATTTCCCTGTTTTCTAAGCATTTAGATTTGTAGGAGCTTTTGCTAATTAGAAATCATGCCTTATTTGAGACAGTCTCTAGATAATTCCATGAAGCAATTTCTATGATTTTTGAAAACACCATTGAAGGTTTGCTTGGGAAAAATATGGAGGAAGATATTGCTAGAAGAGCACAATCTGCTCTCATTTCCTGCCTCAATAGCACTGGCCAGTTGGCTCATACTTCTTCATCTCCAAGGTGCCTTCTGAAGGTCTCTTGTTTTCTGGGTTGGAGTGTCCAGGAAGCAACTGAAATATCCAAACTGTTAGCTGGAGAATGTTTTGACTTATTTGTGCTGGAGTGTGGTGTTTCACTTTTTGGAAGCAAAAGTTAAGTTGAGGAAAAAGTTGAGAAGAGTGCCAGTCTTGGTTAATCAGTTAGATTGGATGAATTGCTAACTCTTTATGAGAGTTGGGTAAGCCTGTTTCTCTGAAACTTTTTTGCCCTCATTAGCATTTTTACTGTTGTTTATTAACTGGTTTTGACAAGTTAGGAGATATATGCAGGTGGAGTCAAATTCTTTCAGAATTTTCAGGATTTTATTGTTAAGTTGAAATCTGGTGGGAGCTGTTGTGAAGTTTTCCTGGTATAGCCATTGGTTGTCTTTTCTATGAACTTGTCCAGTCACTTTTTGAATTTGCATAAGCTTTCAGGAACCACAGCATACCATGCAAAAGAATTCCGTAGTTTAGCCATCTATTTTATGAAGACGTTTCCTCTCATTTGTTTTGAACTTAACACTTACAAGTTTTGTTAGACATCCCCTTCTTAGTTTGGAAGAAAATGTAATCAGTTATTCTCTATTCAACTCTGCCATGATTTTGTAGCCTTCTGTTATATCCTTTCCTCAGTTCTTTCTTCCATTCTGAAGAATCCTAGCTTTTGTAGTCATTCCTTGTGTGGAAGCCATTCTGCTTGTTTTTTGTTTTTTGGGGGTTTTTTTTGGCAGCCTTCTCTGCACTTTTCATAATTTTACTGTATCCTTTTCAAGGCATTTTCAAGGATTTTTTTCATTTGGGGGGAAACAAATCATCGTGCAGTGTTGAGGAATAATGCACTGTGGACTTAACAGTGACATAATGGTGCTTGTTTTGGTCTGTAAATTTTTTCTAGCAACTCTTAACATCCCATCTGATTTGTTGACTGCTGGTGAGTATGTAGTAGATGTTTTTGTCAAACTATTGGATGTAACCCCAATATCTTATTTCTGAGTAGTATGTTACTTGGAGCCTATTGTATTTATGACTGGATTTGCTCATATGTCCGTCATTGTGAATTTAGCACCTCTTTTTGATGTGACAAAGCCTATAGTTCTTGACCTGATGACATGTCTGTAAACATTTGAGAAAGAGTTAGCTTTGCAAATGTTTAACTCACTTTACAGGTAATATTTTTTTAAACTGGATAAGTAGGAAATAGAGAAATTTTCTTTAAGAAAGAGAAAACAAATATGCCCCTCTGCTTTTTGTTTTTTTTCTCGTTTTACATTATTCTGCTTTTTTATTCCTTGCTGAATTTCTCAAATAGTGCATTTTTGCAAATAGTATCATAGAAGACTTTTTTTTGCATGTGTCTGAACATTGCAGGAAATACTTCAAAAAGCAGCAGAAGAATTTTTTCCAAAGATGGAAAGTGCAGTTGAAGAGATGGATACCTCGGACACCCAGTGGGGCTGGTTTTATTTGGCTGAGTGTGGTAAATGGCATATGTTTCAGGTAACTACATATGAAGTTATGTTAGCTATGATGATTTCCATGTGTCAAACTACTACTGAATTTACCTAAATGTGCTTTTGATTTGTTTTAAAGACTGATTCAAACAGTCATTGCTCAGTTAGCAGTGAAGATATTGAAAGGAGCTTCAGAACAAACCCACAAGGATCTGTTTCTTTTACTACTGCAAAATTTAACTACACATTAGACTTTTCAGGTATGTCTCTTGTCATAGAATAAATTAAGTAATGGGAGGTGTCAGATAACTTGCTGAATGAACAAATCAACTAGTGTATTTTCCTCATATCTGGTGCAAAAACTCATAATTGGAAAGCTCTTTATTGTAAGGTACGCGTGAGATTTTGGAGGCAGCTGCACTGTTAAATTTTCTAGTGTAGTTTACTAATAAGGTAGAATGCCTTGTGTAGTAGCGCTCCAGCATTTTACCTCTGCTTACCTTAGCTGCAGGTAGTATCTAGCATACGTTCATGGTACTGGGAAGTTTGAGCTTTGTTCTTTAACATAAAACAGCTTGTAGGCTTGAAAAAATCTTCCATTCAGAGTCTCTATAAGAAACATTGATGTGATGGAAGCTTTCTGCAAAATACTGGCATTAAAGTGATTTTGTAATTCAGCAGGTGCTTTAAGCCAATTCTGTTGTTGGAATACAAGGAGATACCCAAAACACTTTTCTAGTAAACTGTAAAGAGTGCACTCATGCCATACTTGTAAATTACAGACTATTATTGGATTCTAATGGCATTTATCAACTTACCTTTATCTTATACAGAAATCTCTTCCAGGTCAAAGAAAATAATAGTATTTCAAATAAGAGAGGGGAGTGGGTAGAACAGTGATGTACTGGGAGTAAAGTACTACAGGACAATAGGAGGAGTTTCGTGTTTGCTTTTGTTGAAATGTCTGTTAGAAAAACCTTTGTTTTGCATCTGTAATAAAAACAAAACCAAATACAAATGCTAAACAACTTTACAAATCTCATAGGTCATGACTTTTTGCATTAAAAATAATAGATAGGTATGTATAACTGATGCAGTGCTGTATTTTGCCATTTTAGTTGTATTAAAGTCAGTGGAAGTTTTGCCATTGATGATGGGGGTGAATATTTCACCAACAGTATTCTAACAATAAACATATTTCTTTTGTACAGTATTTGCAGGTTTTGCCAACTGTTACAAACAATGATGATTCTGAGGCCAGTATTTCAAAATGTTTATCTAACATATTGATTTGTTAATTGTTAAAATAGGAATTCCTGTCAGGCAACTTTTGAAGTAGTAATGCTGTTAAGAAAAATGACACTTAAGTGTTTCATATGCTGTAGATGAATTCCAGAAACTTTCATCCTAACTCTTGTTTTATGCTCAGTGATGAAACAAACCAATCTAACTACCCTTAAGCAACGTCCAATAAAGCGAGCTCCCTTTTCTATCAGTGCTTTCAGGTAAGGAAATAAAATGAATTATTTGAATTTTCCTTATTTGAATTTTATCTTGATTCTTCTGAATAAAATGAAACAAAAATATGTTTTATATTGTTTACATTTATTATTTTTTACATCAAACAATTTGAGAGGTGGAATCGGGTAGGAGAGAGCAAGTCAAGTGAAGAAGGAAGAAATTTCACAGGGGATGAGTGAAAAAAATTTTTAGCTTGTTTTTTTTTGTGTTTTATTTTGGAGAAAGTAAAGAGCTTGGGAGAGTGGGAGAGGAATTACTTGTAAGGCATACTGAATATTCACATCCAGCTTGCAAGGTTCTTATAGCTATGCCTGACTTTAGCCCCTTTGGAGTCCCTTGCTATAAATACCTATTGAATCAGAGTTGCTGTGGAGAAGCAGCAGCAAAGAATGGAGTTTTGTTAAATTTTAATAATGACCTCATAAATAATGTAGAACTAATATTGTAACAGTCAAGAAGATTGAGTTATATTTTTTTGCCTGCAGTTGTTTTCATAATTTTCTCTAAGATAATGTGAAATGACAAGAAATTGCATCATAATGACCAGCTGGTCTTATGAGTCTAATTGCTTTAGATTGTAAGTTTCTTTCTTACCTTTTGATCAGTCATTAGATGTAGAACTGTGCTGATGAGAATTGGATGTTCACTAAACAACAAACTGATCTATGCAGTGATAATACCACAGATAACATTGACTATGTGGATTGTGAGATTTTTTTCAAAAATTTCTTAGAAATAATTTTAATTCTGAATTGTAGTCTGGTTTTACTTTCAGAACAAAATTTGACATTTATAATGAATGTTGTAGCAATCTTTATACTGACATTCTGAAAACCTTTGTTTTTTGAAGTGTCAACTGTTACTTTTTCAAGGGATGCTTGCTTAAGAATGCATGTAATATTGTGGAAATTCAGTTTTGTTATTTTGTTTATTGAAGAATTGCATTTGGTACTGTATCACAGTATCCTCTGTTTTCACGTGATGACACTGTTCTTTACTTTCAAGAGATTGATTAATTTAGTCTCTTTTTTATGATTTAAACACTACTATATATGCGCATTTATGTATATGCTCAAAATACACATTTTTGTATATAAACAAGTTCAACCGTAATTTTCAAGCGTATACTTGCAGCATGATGCTTTTAAACACTTAAAATGAGGGCTTAGTTTCCAGAGTCTTAGGCAAACTGTAATTCCTGTTACTTTGGAAAGTTCAAGCTATATCTATACTCCCGTGTTTCTAAATCAGTGTTGCTGACCTTTCTGACTACCTTTTGTAATTTACCTTCTGATCTTTTATTGCATAGATGGTGTATTAAAATTGTTCATTACCATGGTTTGTTTACAATAAGCAAAGCCAGAATTTGAATACAAAATAAGACCTCTTGACTTTGACCTTACCTATTGTCTCTGTGAGAATTAAAACCCTATGTAGTTTTGTATTAGCTTTTTTTGTAATGTATTGTACAGAACAGGCATTCCAGTGAAGAAAGAAAATGCCTCATGTCTTTGATTTTTTTTTTTTAAGTTTCATCTGTGAAAATGAGGCTATCCCTATGCCTTCACACTGGGAGAATGTAAATACTGAGGAGCCATATCAGGTAAGAGTTCGTATGTGAGCTGGCCAAAGACACGTGGTAATCAAATAGTGCATCTCAATGAAATTGTACTAACCTTTTTCTTTCCAGCTTATTCCTTTGCAAAAGAAAACAAATGAATATAATGAAGTTTCTAGTCTGTTTGGAAAAACAATGGATAACCACCGAATTAAAAGAATTAAGAGAATACAAAATCTAGACTTGTGGGAGTTTTTTTGCAGGTGAGATTATTTCGAAAACCAATATTATTTTAGGACTGTTAACAGAGGCAAATACTGAAGGCATGATGCAGAAATATGTCTAATTGCTTTTATTATAAAGTGACTAAAATAATTCTGTTATTTTTTATCAGTTTTATCTTCATTTGCTTACTTGTCATTCCTCTATGATTGTATTCAAAATTTCAAGCTCTGAAACTTCTACATGTGGAGAACTGTAATACTTGTATAAATGCATTAGATGTGGATGTAGCGCAGATCAAACTGATGTGTTGGAAGGTGATGGCATTTATCATCTTCAAGTATCATTCTAATCTAACAAGTTGCATATAAATCAATATTTAATACCTTGATATATTGGTTTGTGAAATACATAATTACTACTTGTAAAGGAGGAAAAAATGATAGCAAAGTTGTCATACTGGCTAGAGCCATTTACTGCTATGGGTTAACATTCCCAAAATGTTAGCTCTGGGGCTTCTAGGGAAGAACCAAAATGAACTGGAATTTTGAGGAATATATAATTCAGCTCTGACTTTGCAGCCATATTAAAGTTAATCGTTCCAAGAATTTTTTAATTAGTGTGCTATGTTTGGCACTGCTGTCATTCTCTTACAGTAATGTCAATCTCTTGGAGAATTTGACAAAGTTATTTTTAACTTTAACATTCCTATAAATAGTTTGATTTGAACTAAACCTTTTTATTTCTTTGGGAAAAGTTTGAGAAGTCCCTATTCTTCTTATGTAGAAGCAATACCCTCTCCTGAAGGAGAATGAGGTGCTAGACTCTTTCAGTTTCATACCATTTTTAAAGATAGGAAGTCTTCGAGCAAGAAATGATTGGTCAGTTGGTAAAGAATATGTGAAAATGCCAAGAGATTGACATATTAGCCTATGGATGTCAGTTGTTTGTGTCTAAAAAGAAGAAATCAGCTTTTTTCAAACTCCTCCCTGTCTGAGTTTCCTGTGCTCACATGTGGTCAGTGTTCAGGATGTCCATGTGGTAGAGGCCTGTGATATTTATAGTGAAGTAAAGAGGAGAAAAATAAGCTTTTTGTAAAATGAACCTTGACAGGCTTGTAGTAGTTGTATTCTAGTTAAAAAAGGAAAAGAATATTTGGGGCTTGTCAAATTTCTCAACTTTATGAAACACATGGTAGGACTAAGTGTCCAGTTAGCACATAATCATGTCATTTCTCCAAGTTTAGTGTGTTACCAAAGCTATTTCTAGTTTCTCTGCTTTTCCCTTTCATATTTTGCTGGGCTGGAAGAACTGGAAGCGCTGAAGTTCTGTTTCTGCTTCTTTCCTAGTATTTCCTAGTCTTAAGCAGTTGTATTTGACGAAAGTTCTCAGTCTCGTCTCCAGGCAAGGGAACATGAGAGTCAATTTTAAAGATGTATTGTGTTATTAAAAATAATGAGTTTAAGTAGTGAAGAAATACTGAGGAGACATATATCAAAAATTATGATGGTTGTATGCTTTGTTTTTTGAAAACTCTGTAATTCATTATTATATATTGAGATATATCATGAATATGCATGAAGAGGTGAATTCAAATTCCTGTTTCGGAGACTTAGCCTTCTGTTAATTGTTAATCTGTAGATATGTTTACATATTTAAATATAAAGACTTATTTGCTTGGCCATGTTTTAACATCTACTTTTCTGTTCTATAGTATATCAGCTTTTAGTTCAAATTAAGTTTCTGTAGAGCTATATTTGTACCATTTTAATGTGTAAATTTTTGAGAATAAGAATGGCAAGCAGACTTTAAACTAGATGTCTCCAGTTCTGAGTCCTCAGTATAGATGAAAAAAAAACCGCAGAAAACAAACAACTCTCCCTTCCCCCATCCATCAAAAACCCAACAACTTTTTGCTTAGATAAGGAACTGATGATCATTTGGAGAGTCTACTAGTTTTCCAGGTTGGACAGTGGGTAGAATTCATGATTTAGGAATTCTAAGTCTATGGATTTTGTGCTATAATATTCTTAAAGTATGAAACGAGGATGGAAATTACAATTTCACACATCATGAATATTACAGTATTGCCATATGACTGCAACTACAAAACCATACTTTTTAGTAGCTGTATCTGAATAAAGGTATATGAAAAGTCATTTTTCTTTAAACTTTTTTCTTTATGGAAAAAAATATAAATGACTACATAACTTATTGCTAGAATACATATATGCAATTAAGGCTTAGCTGCTTTTCTTTCTCTCCAGTTGTGGGTTGTACGTTACCATTCTGTCATTTGCAGTAGATGGGCTTGCACACTGATGAAGAGATTATTGCCCAGTAATATATTACACAGAAGTAAGAATTCCAACATTTTACATTCACTAAAAGTTCTTTTCATGTCCCATGAGGGAAGGTGAAAGTAATAGAATATGAATCTTAATCTAGCATTTTTTGGCTCATGCATCTTAAATTTGGATTTGTAGAAGAAGTGGAAGATAGCACTAAATAACGCTAAAACAATGTAACAGGATAAATACATCTTTCAAGCTGACTACTACAAGATTATCTGTCTCTACTGTTAAATGTACTAATAAGCAAATTATGAGTAATAGCAAGCAGAAAACATTGCTTTGTCACTGAGATTGCTGGCCATCTTTAGAAGGAATCTGCTTATGTACGAACAGCATGTCTGTGGGTATCTAATTTTGCTTTAGGTTTCTCCTTTCTTAAGCAGACTGGCTGTATGAGAGCCTTCTGAGCGGTGGATAGACAACTTTTGTTTTACTGGATTAGCTTATCAGTGCTGGTGGAAAGTGTTAGATGATGTTTTTTGGTATAATTTGACTTCTAGAGATACAATACAGTTATATTCCAAATCAACAAATGTCCCGCTGCGGTGTTTCTGCAGTCTGCAGAACCAGCTTCCTGATCTGCTGAATATAGTCTATTATCAGGTCAGTAATTAAAAGAGCACTGCTTGAAAGGATATTTGCATCATTGTAGAGGTCAAAACACGTTTGTTTTAATAGCTCCCATATTGTTGACTATTTTAAATTAGTTTTATGATATCTAGCTGGTCAGAGATTTGCAAAAGACTGTTACAGAACATTTCAGGTAATTGTAATAAATCTGTTCTGTTCTATATAAAGAAAAGTTACTCTAGGCTACCTTTATACTTTGTCAGGGTTCAGCAGGCAGCCATACAGGGTGCCAAAGACTACTTGAAAATTTTCAAATGATACTCCGCATTGTTGGCATTTGGGTGTGAGGTGGAGCTGTTGCATCTTGAGAAGAGCAGCGGTTAGGCAGGGAATCTTGGCTCCTGGGTTCTGTTGAGTTGCAAATGGAGTAAAAGTTGGGTGCCTGGAACCTCTCTGCCTCTGACAAAAAATGCCACAAATAAGTTTATTAACGACATCTCCCAGATGCTTTTGAGTTTCTACTGCTCCTCTTCTAATTTGGAAGCCATTTTTTGCATGCCATATTAGAACATTGTCAATACATAGTTTATTTCACTATGCATAATGTTAAGAAAAAAGTCCAATAAAACAGAATAAATATATCTTTCAAGCTAACTCCTGCAAGATTGCCATTACTCAATTTATTTATTAGTACATTTAATAAGAGTGATAGATAATGTAATGCCTTTAATATTAAGAATCTTTGCTGCATATCTCTCTCATTGGGCCTTGTTGGTAGACTGACCTCCTCAGACTACATCTAAACTGTACTTCTGCAGTTCAGGTACGCACTCCAGTTATAAGTAAATTGCTTAGTTTGATAAACCTAAGAATGTTCCTTCCTTCTCATCTCCCCCAATGCACTGTGCTTTTGTGGGAAAAAAAATCCAGGTATGCAGACAAGAACAAAGCTATGATATACTCCAGCTTGTTTTTTTCTGGACAGTCAAGGCTCATGTCTGTGAATAGCCAGTGGTTTAGACATAGCTCCAGAGTCCAGTTCTTCATGGATCGTTGTGGAAAACCTAGCTGATGGAAACTCACTCAAACAAAGATTGATGGAAAATATCTGTCCTTTGTAGGAGTGCCATGGTCTTCTGCCCATGAGAGTGTAATATAGGTTGACATGTAATATATATCTACTGAATTTTTTTTCAAAATGCTAGAATCCTCTCAAAGCAAGACCTATCTCTGTTACGAAGCATGTGAACCATTAATTCATAAAACGGTTATTAAATAATCCTGTAGACATAATTTTAGGTAAAATTTTAGGTAATTTTATTTTAATGGATTTTGTTATTTTATTTGGGTCATTATACTTTATAAGCTACTAGTTGATTTTTAAGCCACCACATGCTATCTAAGTAGATGAAGGGAACAAAAACAAAGCACACCATGGAAAAATAATTTTTTTCTTTTAAAAATAAATCTGTAGAAAATGACCGTTCTGAAAATAATGTCAGATGAGCAGAGTTGAAAAAATTGGTTTTAAAAAAACCCCATTTTTTGGTAAACTTAGGTTCTGAAAATAGTCCACAGCATCCAGAAATATGTGATTGTTAAACATTTATCTTAAGAATTTTGGTCTGTTTGAGAACTAGGATTCTCTAGTCACTTCTGAAAGTGAAATTTATACTGTTTTAGGTCTGTCCTCTCTGTAGTGTTTTCAGAGTAGAAACTTAATTTGATTGTACAGATGTTTGTAATGCTATATTGTTTCTTCTCTGTAGGAAAAAAGCTCAGCTAAAGAAGAAAAGAGGTGTCCCCGCTATTAATGAGCAGATGTTATTTCATGGCACCAGTAATGAATTTGTAGAAGCCATATGTATTCATAACTTTGATTGGAGAATAAATGGCATGCATGCTGCTGTATATGGAAAAGGTAAATATTTTTGTCACATGCAACAGTTCAGTAATCTTAACGGTTCAGCATTGTTAAATGTTCCTCATAATGTTCTTTGAGTTATTCTCTCTATATATGTGAAGAGCTGTTTAATATAGCTCTGGTTTTGAGGTCAAGTGTAATTAAGAAAGCTAGGATGCTGTAAGCAATTTAATTTTAACAGCTGGCTGGTAGGACTGGATGGGGGGAAATAGCAAGCAGTGTTGACTCACAAGATGACCTCCCTACTAAAATGTTTACACTAAGAATATTTGGCTCATGTTTCTGTAATCTAATGATTTAGAAAATAATCATTGGATTGCTAATGAATATTAAAGAACAGACATCTTGCATCATTTTCATATCTCTATCAGTGCACTAGTAGTAAAGCTGTCATGATAAGAATGTCATCAGATTTTTTTTTGAAAGGGACCTATTTTGCAAGAGATGCATCATATTCCAGTCGTTTCTGCAAAGAAGATATAAAGCATGGAGATACTTTTCAAATTCATGGTGTGAATCTGCAACCTCATCTGCATAGACCAGATAAAGTCATGTTTCTTGCTCGTGTATTAACTGGTGACTATATCAATGGTGATTCAAAATACATGAGGCCTCCTTCAAAAGATGGAAGTTTTGTGAACTTGTATGACAGCTGTGTGGATAATACCTGGAACCCAAAGATCTTTGTTATCTTTGATGCCAACCAGATCTATCCTGAGTATTTAATAGAGTTTTGTTAAGTTTGAAAGGAGCTGAACTGAATATTTGTTTGTGTCTTTTTTGATATTTTGTTCCTTTCGCAAATACAACAATATAAAAACATGAAGAATGAAAGGACAGAGGTGAAGCGGGGGGGGGGGGTGGAAGCATATGTTGGGGGTGGAGCTGTTAAGTATTTAAAAGACATTGTCCAACTCCTTTTAAAATCTGTAAATAAACTTTACTGATACCTTTTTCAAATGTAGGGATTATAACAAATTTGAAATTGCTTAGTGAGCCTTAAATAAATTGGGTGTTGGTAAGTTTTCAAAGGCAAGATTTATGTTCTGATTTTTTTAATATATTACAAGTATTTATTCATGTGGTAGAAATATGCCTATGATACAGTATGCATATGAATGAAATTAATCTTTTATAAAGATTGTTTTTATAATTCAAAAAAAAAACGAACAGGGGACTTGGCTATGTGTGTGTGTGTATTCTGTAGTACGTGTTGCTTTGCATTCGGAGATCTTAGTTTGAAATCTAAACCGACGAAGAACCCATCTGGAGAAAACAGATGAAAGGGCCTAAAGTTCACCAAAGCTGCTATGTTTAACTTTACGTACTTGGTACTGCTTCAACTATAAATGCAAAATTACAGAACTCTTAGAAGTTGAACTTTGGTTTTGACAGAAATGATGCCCTAAAGTTGTTGTGGTTGTTGTTTATGTATATAACTGTTGAGCTCAGTACTGGGATATCAGTTGTTGAATAATACATTTGGCTTTTATTCCACAGAATTTTTTGATGTTTTTGTTATTGTGTGTGCACATGCATGTGCCTGCAGTTGGCTTCTGTACTTGTGCTGCTGTGTTTCTTGTCTTGTCAGGGTTGAAGAACTCAGTGCTGGTGTACTTGCTGTTGCTGAAGACAATGTTTAGATTAACTTTACTGGGAATAATACAGAGCTAAACCAACAATGAAAATTTCAAAATAAAACATCCTTTCATTTTTAAGAACTTTAATAAAAAGCTTTCAATAACACTGGTGTAGAATAGTTCTCTGTGAATCAGGTTTTGCCATGTAGAAAGAGTAAAGAGACAAGATTTGGGTAAAGACAAAACTTGACTACCCAAATACCTGAAGAAGGAACAGGGGAATATTACTGTGAAATACACTGAAATGTTAAATGGTTTGCCATGAAATTGTGTCCCTAGTATTTTTCTTTGTTGAAGGACTTAGAGAACACTAAGGGTCTAACAATGGATTCTTAAAGCCTAGAAGCTTGCCTTTGACTATGACCAATAACAGATGCTTACTGACACAGTATATGGTATATAACCATGGCAGCTATAGAGTGGTCTTTATTGATCTGCCATGGAATTATTAACGGACTTCTTGAATCAAAGGCTGTATTTAAAAATTATTGTGTTCGAAAGGCTCTGCAGTCTGTTTGACCAAACCTGCTGAAAATCATATTTAAACCCATGGAACTGGAAGTAGAACATGGCTACATATGTATCTGGCATCATAACTGAACACACAAGCATCTCTTTCTCCCTAGCCCCAATATCTCTGCCTGTTAGTGGATCTTGTACAAGTTGGTTGTCTGCTGTTTGTTTTTATTTAAAATTTCATAGAAGCTTTTGCTTCTGTCCCTAAACTGTTTAGGACAAGGATGCATCTTCCTTTATCTTAGCACAATAGGATCTGTGATCCCTGATTCCAGTTGGAACCTTTAGGTCCTGTTGTGGGTGTGATTGTTTGGATTCACTAATGTGCCAGCTGTGCAGAAGGCACATTGCTTCCTATATCTCATAAAATATTAAATAGCAAGTCATGTAGGGAGTTTGTGTGTTACCAAGTCCTCTTTATTTTTATACAATATTATATAGAACATGCACTCTATGAAACTAACAAATACATGTGCTGTTAATACTTTGATTGCTCTTTATTTGTATACGGTATTCTATAGAACATACACTGTGAAACTAACAAATACATGTGCTGTTAATACTTTGATTTGCTCTTAATTTGTATATGGTATTCTATAAAACATACACTGTGAAACTAACAAATACATGTGCTGATGTTCCTTTGATGTGTTTTTATTTGTTTGGAAGTCTGAACTGGGCTTTGTAGCTAAGAAAACTAAAGTTTCTTATAGTGTCCCATGGACACAAAATATAAGTCATACTGAGCTTGATGCCTTTTTTTTTTTTTCCCAGTAGCTTGTGTGCTGGTGTCTTGTTTATTACCTAAACTCAATGAAATTGAATGGTAGAATCTTAATTTGTCAAGTCATGGCACAATTACAATTCCATTCTTTTCTCTCTCTCTCTCTCTCTCTCTCTCTCTCTTTTTTCCCCCCCCCCAAGTGTAGTGTTCTGTTTCCTTGTGACTGCCTTTCGCTGATGAATCTTGATACTAAAGGTATCTGCTTAATCTTTATAAAATACTGAAGCCATCCACAGAAGATGGAGAAACCAACTCTTCAAGATTTGAATAGTATTTAAAATACTAAGTTGGGCTGTCCTTTGTTTGTTTGTTTTTAATTTGTATATTTGTCACTTAATTGGAGTGACCACTGTTATGAAGTTTGTGATCTTTGTGCATTTTGTAGACTGCTGTTCAGATGCAGAAACAGAGATTGATACATTAGACCACTGTATAGTAGGCAGTAGTTCAATGGCAGCAAAGAAAATATTATTTGATGCAGTGATTTCAGATGCATCCTTTACTTTTCCCACTCGCCTGGCTTAATTTTGTTAGATATCTCTTCAAGGAACCTTATCTGTGTGTGAGTGGGGGGAGGGGGTTTGTTTGTTTGTTTGTTCCCCCCCTCCTCCCATTTGGGGCTGTCCTCTTACTTAAAAGTGCTAAAGCAAAGACTAATTTTTGTGAATAACTCTCCATGCAGTTCCTCACTAGGATGAGAGATTTTGTTGCTGTAAGGGTATGTGGAATGTGAGGGTATTTGCTTCACTAAGGTTATCAGCTCAAGGACTTATTATCCCCTTTGAACTAAAAATGTAAAAGGGAAAGCAATAAACAAAACACAGGGACACAGACCTGATAGATAAGCAATAAGGAAGACAATGACAAAGAGCAAAGCTCTTCAGACATTAACTGACAGGCCATTAGGAAACTACAGAGCATAGCTCTGGAGAGGGCCAGCCTGGACTTTGTAACCGATAAGAAGGGAGAAATAAGACTAACATATGAAGATTTTGGATATTTGAGAGGGGTCTGTGGGACTATATAAGGTTTATTAAGGAAAGTTTAGGGAAAGGGGATCGGGGAGGAATAAGGAGGGAACATCAGGGAATAGAAAGGAGGGGAGATAAAAGGGGCCAGTTGTGTGTAAGCAGCTGCTGGTCAATATTTTTGTCTGCCTAAGCCCTATGCCTGATCACTGCAGTCTAGCCTATTTTGTTAAATCCTTTCTTAACTATTTTTCAGTGTAATCTTACTCTTTATCCTATGTGTGAGTGGTGCAAGGCTTGGGTGCCAGCAACTAGAGATGCTGGATTGAGTGAATTAAGTGCCAGCAACTGGAGTCAGACCATGGGCTATAGCAGCCCCCATGTCTGTGGTATCAGCAACTGGAAAAGGTGAGGGTCTCAGCATCAGCAACTGCAGTGGGGACAACAGGCAATAGGGCTTGTGTGCCTGGGCATTGGCAAGTGAGGGGGCTGGAGTATTTATATTTTTTCCCCTAAACTGGGGGGAGGGGTGTAAAATTTGCTGGCAAACTTCAAGATGGACTAGTCAGTGAGTAGGAGGCCCACGGTCCAGGCATATATATTAGGCAGGCTGAGAGTCTGTGTTGATATTTGAGGGATCCATGAGTATGGGTGTGCTGGTGAGACAAGTGTGTGAGTGCATGCATCTGTTAGCTAGTGAGCATCAAGTTGGACTAGCCAGTGAGTAGACCTGTATAATGCATGAGAGGGCCCAGGATCCTGACATAGATATTAGACAGGCAGAGAGCCAGTGCTGATATTCAAGGAATCTGAATGTGTGTGTGCTTGTGGATTTAGAGTGTGTGTGTTTTCACTAGTGAACTTGATCAGCTGGAGAGGAGGAATGGGATCTGGCTATCTATACTTATGTTTTATGTGAGTTCTGGTAGTGTTAAATGTGATTGTTGTTAAAAGACAGTGCCCCGTCTGTGGCAATCTGTGTAGCTGGTCATGTTAGTGTCCTCTGTGTGTGTGTGTCTGGAATAAATGCCAAGCTGCGCTACTGGTTGAGCAAACAGGAGAGCAGCAGCCACATCCATCAGCCTGGGAGAGAGATACCCCTGGGCATACTGGTCTGGGCTCTAGTGACTGGGCAGGAGGAATCCTCAAGTCCCAGAATCTGCTGGAGGAAGCAGCCCTTAAAACATCCTTTAATGCCAGTCTTAAAATTCCCTTGACCAGCATGTTTGTCGATGATATAACCATGATTGTTATTAACCACTGTCCAAAACAGCAGACTGCTAGAAGAACTTAGATCTGATCCAGTATAGCCATCTACTTTTGACAAGACATCTACTATTTAGAGACACCAAAAAATAGTGGGGACTAGATGGAATACTTTAATGTGTTTGTGCTCCCCCATGCTTCTCTTGCTTGTCCTTTCTCCACTGACACAACCCTAGAGAGTTAGTGGGGAACTTTAAAGACATACACTTTTGAGTAGCCAAAAGAAGAATTTGATAGCTCAGTTGTGTGTGTTTGGGTTTTTTTTCTCTTTAATGAAGATAGAATCCACTTATGTTGTTTATGAATTCACCGACTTTATTTCTGTCTTTTACAGATTTGAACAGCTTATGTCAGCAAGCTATACTAGAGGTCAAACATTTTTTGCAGAAAAATTGTATTGCATAGCAAATGGAGAGAGACTGTGGTCACAAAAGTGATGTCCTTGTGGGTTTTCAAAGCAGTTTTTATTCCAGATGTAGATCTGGAGTATGGTACTCAAGCTTTTCCAAACTACTTGAGTATAGGGCAGGAAATAAGGGAATTTGTGACCTGTGCAAGAAAGAAAAGAACTTTTCGGCTGTAAATTGACAGATGATTGTGCTATGTAATGTGCTCTGCAATTCTGGTCCCACATTTGTCCTAACTTGGGGATATAGTTGGAGAGGTCTTGCAGCCCTCCTGCGTTACACACCCACATTTCATTCTTACAGAATGAAGGCTCATAGTAGAATTATTTGCACCTAGTTTTCATCCTGACACCTGGGCAGGAGGCAGCCAAGATGAACACAAAGACTGGAAGCTTGTAAGTTCTTTTGGGTGGATCCCTTGATTTTAAAGGACCTACTTGAATGCGCAGAAGTAGGAAAATATTCAGTGTAGGGGAGTGAAAAAGAAAATTTGTGGTGTAAGGGAGAGAGGATGTACAGTATGGGAAAAGGGTGATCTGATGTAATACTCAAGCTAAACTCTGCCCGTTCAGACTTTAATCAGTTCCATGGAATACCATAAAATGAGTCTTTTCCTTGTGTGCTTTGAGCTGATATTTGTTTGATACTGTTGTCACATTAAATAAGACAGTAAACCAGCTGGTCCTGACTGTTTGCAGAGTTGTTATCAATGCAATGTTTGCCCATTGGGTTCACATTTAAAGATTTCATTTACAGCTAGTATATTTAGAGTCTTTTGCAGAAGAGCTTGTGACTGGCCTGATGAAGAGCTTGTTTTTTAACTTCACTGCTCGAAACAGTTGTTTTAAGCTATGTCCTTCTCAGCTATTGACTTTGTTAACTGGAAATGTCATTAATTTCTGGGTTTGTGTTTTGTCTGCCTGTTGCATGAGGATGCCTTTGAGGCTTTTTGTTTGTTTGTTTGTTTGTTTTCCAATATTTTCCTTCTTTTAAAAAGGATAAATTGATTTGCAGCTAGAGAGGGATGAAAGAAGAATAAGAAAGGAGAAATCTGTCAGCATCCAGGGAAGCTGCTTGGTTTGTGGGCTGAGAGTGTGCCTATCAGAAGGCTGATAGTGGAAAAAACATTGTGTATCCAATTTAAAACGAAGAACAGCTAGACCAGTTTCCTGTTTCAGTCTGAAAGTCAATATACGCTAAATTTTACTTCAAAGGAAAGAAATCATGTTGAGACAGGAAAGAACAACCTTAAATATTTCTTCTCTTTAGTCGGATTCTCCACTGATAAGTTTTTTTTCCCCCTTTGGCTAATAAAGCAATGTAATATGTAAACAAATTACAGGTGGTGATTACCTGACTTATGTTCTGGTTTCAGGAACAATACAAGACAAAAGGCCTGCTCACCTCCCTCTTTCTATTCCCCACCTTCTGCTTGTGTTCCTGTTGTCATAAAGTAAACCAGATAATAAAAGCTGTATGTTAAAATCTAATTTGGGGTGGGGCGGATGGTTTGGATTTTTTAACAATGCAATTCAGTTCCCTTTTCTGGTCTCATGCTGCTGCATAAAAAACTGCTTGCACAGAGGAGAATGGAAGAAGGGGGTCAGGGACAAATGTGACAGGAATGAGGGACTTGTCTCTTTGGCAGTAGCCCCAATTTATAGTCCCTCCTGCATGGAATGTTGTCAGCTGTAAAGATGAGAATCCACCACCTCAAACGTCATGAGAAGGCCATCATGCTAAAGCAGGCAGAAAAGACCTGAAAGGCAATGCCTTTACTCATCTATAGATGAATGTATTGCAGGCACAATACAGTTGCTTCATATGACAGACTGAGTCCTTAAAAGAAGGATCACCTAATTACTTAAAACATATGTAGAAAAAATCAGCTTTAAGTACATTAATTGGAATAGCCTTGCATATGGCTTAAGGTATAGGAATTGGAACAGCAGTTAGCTTGTGCTTCCTGGTCCTGCCACTGAAATGATGTGACTTCAGCCTGATTCTTCACCTTTTTGTGCCTCTCCTCCCCTCTCATCTTTTGTCTTACATATTTATAACACATATGGAGTATGGATTTTCTCTTCCTATATACAGCTTGCCACTGAGTCTGGCTACTACCTCTTGCTGCTCTTTGTAACACACTAATGCAATCTGTTGCATTATATTAAGTGATGTGATAGGTTACAATCCTGGTGGTGGCTAGGCAGCTTTTTTCACTCAATATCTACCTTTGAGCAAGTGAGGGTTGTTCAAGAAAGTAGACCCAAGTCTTCAACTCAGAAAGCTTGTTGCAAATTAGGCTATCAAAGGATGATTGGATATACTGTACAGTTATCTATCTATTAACCGGTGGAATTACTTTACTTCTTGTATAAAAGGGCCAGCTGACACAAATACTTTCTTCATACATGTGTTAACACGACTGTAAAGAATGCTGCATTTCTGTCAAAGCACTATCAACTAAATTCTGAGTGTATAGGAGAGTGGCTTTTAAACAGCAGGTCCAGACTGAATTTTTTTTGATGTAGAAAAGATTTTGACCCAGACCAGTGGGATGAGACAGGGACAAGAAAAGGAAAACCTGGAAAAAGAGATAAATGTAAAAAACAATCGCTTCTCGGCCTTTTGGCTAAGATCAAGTATAGTATCTGTTCTTATCAGTTTAATATCTGATATGTTCTCAATGAGAGGACTTTATATTAAACAGATCTGTGGCCAATTTTTTTTTTTTTTTTTTTTGTCTGCCTCACTAAGTGGGGCACACGTGTCTTTGCCAACAGGTTGGCCAGCCTGGTAAGGAGGGCTTTAAACTAGGAAAGATGGCGGAAGGGGAGCGTTAGAGTGACCGGGTAGTTGGCAAAACACGGCTCAAGTCGGGATACCTCCAGCAGGTGCACGCAGCCAAGGAAGTACGCACAAGACATGACTATAGGGGATCCTCTTGTACCCCCTGGGAAACCTGCACGCTGAATTACCTCTCTGAAATGCCTGTACACCAATGCATGCAGCATGGGGAATAAACAAGAACTGGAGATCTGTGTATGATCACAGAGCCATGATCTCATTGCAATTACAGAGATGTGGTGGGATAGCTCGCATGACTGGAATGTTGTCATGGATGGCTACATGCTTTTTAGGAAGGACAGGCCAGGAAAGAGGTGGTGGAGTTGCTCAGAGGATTGTGATCAGTGGTGCAGAGCCTAGTTGGAGGCCTGTAGCTAGCGTCGCCGCCCCAGGGATCAGTCCTGGATCCAATATTGTTCAACTTCTTCATCAGTAACCTGGATGAAGGGACAAAGTGCCTCCTCAGCAACTGAGACAGCAACTGGAATGTATTGAGCTGTGCATAGGGGTGGCTGAAGAGCGAGTCGAGAGCTTATGGGGAAGGATTAAAGGGCAGGCTAGCATGGGGGACACTGTGGTGGGTGTTTACTACAGGCCATCTGATCAGGAAGAGGAAGTGGCGGAGGCCTTCTACAGGCAGCTGGAA